>NC_042524.1:11344692-11691692 GCF_900963305.1 Echeneis naucrates
ACAAATCCCATTAAAGATATCTGTAAGACAATATTAATCAAATAAATATTCCACCTTTGCTTCAGTATTTATTCAGCTTTGTTTATTTCCAACTAAAACGCTGGATTTAACTGTTGTAGAAACAGCAGTAGTAGTGGGTATATTAGTAGTAGCAGGAGATGCAGAAGCAGTAGTATAGCAATGTGAGGGGCCGTACTGCAGGCAAAGAAAACAGAGCTTCCCACACAAAGCAGCCTGGGTCCCTGCTATTGAGACGAGTCATGAGCTGACCTGATCTGATCAGAGGGAGAATTATTGATCAAAGAAAACTAACTCGGCGCCCCGAACACACCGAGCAACTGGTGATTCTTCAAGTAAAGTAAAACTTCAAAAAAAAAAAAAAAAAAAAAAAAAAGAACATTCCACTCACCAAACACAAACAGCTTTAAGCTTCTAACACTCCAGATTTGTGATCAACACAATTTTCACCGATTGGAATCACCCTCTGCTCAACATGGACACCAGCTCTGTCACAAGCCATCCCACCTCTCCGTTGCTAGTCAGATTCAGGACTGGTGTCCAGGCCTAAATAGACTGTAAACTAGCGGTAAAAGCACCACGTTGGTTGGGATGGGAGGGAGTTTCTTTTTTTTTCCCTGAAACTTGCTCCAAGACAGAACTGGTGAGTGTTGATGTGGTCAGGCACCTCTGTAAGAACTAGGCCAGAGGACAAAGATAACATTTTAGAGGGATGGGTTTTTTTGTCCTTGTTGAATATGCAGGGGAGAAGTGGAGGCTCCAGAAAGTCAGTTCAATATGTACTGATTATTTGACACATGGCTGTCGGTCCAGTGAGGCTGGGGGAAAAAAGGACAAATCAAGGCTTATCATGGTTTCCACATAGCCCTCACCTGCACATACAGCAACCTACTGATTTTTATTTTGATTAGTGATGAAAGAAGAAGAAAAAAAAAAAAAAAAAAAACTAAAACGAAAAAATAAACTAAGAAGAAAAAAAAAAACAAAAACCTGCTGGTGCAGACGTCAAGTGTGAGAAAGTCAGAGATGAGCCTCTATTTTCCAGTATAGAAAAATAAACAATCCTCGAGCAAAATATCCCTTATAATTGCACTGGCTGTTCTGGCCTGTCACTACTGTTGCAACCAAAAGGTTGTCCATAGAGACACTGAGTGCCTTTGTTTGGAAAAACATAGTAAAGAAGGAGTATCTCCTCAGTCTTGATTAAAGCTGACTTTGGCTGAAATCATTTCATGATCTGACGTGCATCAGCTCAGCATCCAACTGTGTAACTCCTTTGGCAGAGAAGGAGAGGGGTGACCAGTATCTGACCAAATCAATCCAGTATTGCAGTTGGCCATAGAAGGATTTACACTGCGGTTACACAGTCACTTAAACAAGAGTTGGTGGAATGAGAGCTGAAGGCTGGAATGCGTCCAGTTTGGATGGGACACTTCCGGTCCAGATTCAACCGCGGTGTGCTATCACTGCAGACGACGTTGCTTGGGGTCTTTTAGTGCAGACTCAGCGCAGGTGCTCAAGTAAAGGCAGCTCTGTGGATTCCTCTCGGGGAGTGGGGGGGTCCCCTGCAGTCAACAGGGTTGGATCCATCGTCTGAGTGGCTCCCAGAGGATCTTGGTTTAGACCGACCTCTTGCAGAGGTGCAGGAGAAGTAGGCTGTGAAAGAAGCCAGATTGGAGAACATTCACCGCTATTTGTCAACAAAGCTAAAATGAATGCCTGTCGGCAACAATTACAAAAAAGGTCACTTTGACCTGTAGTCAAAGTTTTTTATTCCCTGGGCTGGACATGACCGGGACTATCAACAGTAAATATACTGACAGCTTCCTCACCTGTGTGCGTATGGTCTGTACGCTTCCTTCCCCCTCCACTGCAGCCGGCCCATTAAAGCCCTTCCTGCCTGAAAAACTCCATTTGCCAAAGTGGCACTCATAGTGAAGTCCACTGCCCTGGCCAAGGCCAGCCCGCTGGCCTACTCTGTGCCCAGAGGTCTCCAATAGGCTCGCCGGGCAGAAGCGCTCTGGGCCTGGCAGGGGAGGTGGAGCCACAGTGCTGCTGAAGGAGAGCTGGGAGCTGGACAGCTGCTGGCCCAGGAGCCCCTGAATGGAGGATGTTCTCTGTAGGGATGTGAGCAGTCCTGTCTCCATCCTGCCCTCTGACTGACTGAGCAGAGCTAATGGAAGAGGCTGGGGGTGGTGGGGCCAGTTTTGGGTTGGACCTACAGGGTTGTCTGTACCTGAAATGCAATAAAAATCATTTCTTTCGTACTTGCACCTCACTCAAAGTTCTAAACAGAAAGTTGCAGTTTTTCAGTAAACGCTACTGCAGGCTGAGAAAAGCAGTGGTTGCTCTCAGGTCTTACCCATGGAAGGCTGGACAGTGGTGATGTGAGGCTGTGGAAGGCTGGAGGCAGGCGTACTCTGGGTGGTATGAACAGCTGGGTTGGTTGAGATGGAGGTGGAGCCGCCTCCACAGTCAGAATCTTCAATGTTACCGCCACTGTTACAGCCGGCGCCACAACCCTTCTGTAACCTGCAGACACAAATTTGGGGATGTTACGGTCCCTGAAAGGTGTGTGTGTGTGTGTGTGTGTATATACACGTCTCATGTGACTACGTACCTGTCCCAGCTACTGATGAGCCAGGTGTAAATGTTGTGTGGGCTGACAGGCCCTCCCCACACAGACCGGAGCTGGCTGTGCCCCCCAGCATATGAGGTGGTGAGGGGGGACACATAGATGGGGTAGCCAATGGGCTGGTCACATGAGGAGTTTATCATATTCCTCAGGGCCTGTTTGGCGTTTTGAATGCTGCCACGCTCTGGGTTACGATTACGCAGGAAAACCAGCTCCTGCTGTTGTCCAGCCCACAGCCCTCGCACACACTCTCTGTTCACCTAGAGTTGGCAGCACAAAGACAAGTCAGGCGTGGCATGCAGAGCTCAAAGGGCTAAATATAAACAGCTCAACCATTATTTAGTTAAGAGTAAATAACTCATAACTATGGTGATAACAAGCAATGGACTAAAAGAGCTCTCACCTTGATGACTCTAAAGCTGAGGAACCTCTTGTTCAGCATAATGATCTTGTACTCATCACTGCCATCATCCATGATGTGTCGGAGAGCCAGCAGTGACGGCATGTTTGCTAGAATAGCACTACGCCACACAGGGTCACCCTCATGTGATATCAACATCTTCTCCTCATTGGCAGTGATGGCATCATACAGAACCATGGGATCCTCATACTCATCTGGAGATGTAAAATGGTCCTACAGGGAAACACAGAGTACAGGGGTGGTCTGAATTCAGTGAAGAAAAAATCAGTACTCTAACCTTAGCTGTGATTTTTTTTTTATGTTGTTTGTTTGTTTATGAAAAATGGTACCTGATGCAGTTTGAGGGACATCCGTACGCCTGGTGCCACAACTCGATTCAGCAGGTCCATATCTGCAAATACCCATTCATCCCGAGGTGACGTGATGCGAAAGTCTCCCTTAAAGAGTGCATGGAGGCCATAGAGAAATGGCTCCAAGCTGAAAAATAGTTACAAAATATTATATCTTGCATATAGCCGGCACATATCTGAGTAATGACAGGTACCGTCGTTATTACAGGAGGTTGGGGATCTCACCTTGCAGACATGCTGTGGGAAGCTGTGCCCAGAGCTCGTCTTCCCAAGATACATAGCCCAAAACAGAGGTTGACGAGTGGAGAATCTCTTTCACAAGTAACAGGCTACAACACAATAGAGAGTTAGGATAAAATATGAAACGTTGACCATGTCTGTTTTATGGCTCCCTCTTTTTTTTTACTTGAATATTTCTTTTATTTTCATCTTAAGGCATGTTAATTTCTAAAGACTAAGCATGAAAGTGGTTGGTTCTAGTTGGCACTACTATTAGTTACTTGTAGGAACTTGAAAATGTTCCAGTAAATCTGAGGGACACTGCCTTCAGTTACTTCAGGAATATGTTGAGAGAAGTAAAACCAAGCTTTCAAACATTTAGCATTTTCACTTTTGCATATTCACTTATTCACATTATGAAAAGTAATTTGTTGGTTTGCAGTGTGAAGTTTTACGTCAAAGGTTGGACAAATGAGGGTAGGCTATATTTGGTAACAGGTCAGCAAGAGGCCACTATGTGGATGACAAGTAGAGGAAAAGAGAGAGGGTCTCACCGTTTGACGTCTACTGTTGCAATATTGAATCCAGTCCAGATAAACCATGCAGAACGAGGAGGGGGTTATCCCAGAGGCTCTGTGGTCATAGTCTTCGTCAATATTTAGATTGAAGGTGGGGTCGCTGTCTACATAGCTCGGGCTGAGACAAGGCTGCAGAGCCTCCTGAATTGTCTCATTAGTCAGCCACTCTTCCAGCTTAGAAGATCGACTCACGTAGTAGATGATGCTCTGTTAAAGGTAACAAACACATGATCCAAATTATTTCTGAAGACATACACAAAGGCACACTAAAATATTCCAGTAGTTAAAAAAAAAAAAAAGAAAAAAGGAAAAGCTATGGTGCGAGGTCAAGTGTTAGCAAGAAGCGATATCTAAAAAGAAAAGCCGAAAATGACCTCCTTTCTTACCTTTACATAATATGTGATGAGGATCTTTCGAAGGTCGAATACTTGCAACATAGAGGCTGCATTGTTGTCACTGATGCTGTAACCCTCCAGTACATACTTTGTGGCGGCCACCTCCCAGGCCAGCCAGCGCTGTCCAAAGGCAGCATTGAATGACAGCATGTGGGGCAGGTGACCAGGTTCACAACAGCAGCATCCCTCATCCTCCTCCACCCCCTCTGTAATGGCTTCAACCTCCCTCTGCTGACAGTAGGTACCTGAACAGAAGTGAGGCAGATGAGGATCAGCTGCCCAAATACTTGGCTGCACATAGCTGTGAAGTACCATTGTGTGACATTATGCAAAGTTCAATTTTAAATTACCATCATTTCAAGTATTTTCATGCACTTTCCGTACTGAAGTAAACATAAGACTACAAGACCTCTAAAGACATTTTCTTTATCTGATGAATCTCAAAATAACCAATCTTATGAAATAAACATAATTTTAGATTCTAATCCCTCTTTTAGGGTTGCGTGACTAAAATGAAACAAGTCCCAAGTAACCTGTTCAGCAAAAACTGAAATCTTTGCAAAAGCTTTTAATATTGTCAGCACCATCATCCCCTACTGCTGACCTCTGAACTCTAGACCCCTCAGTTGGAAGGTGACCAGGCCATTGCCAATCTCAATGATGTGCACCAGAGCATTGAGGTAGTCCGAGGCAAGGATGAAGCAGTCGCCTGTGGTGTAATTGCCCCATCGGCCAAGCAGCAGGTCTCCACACAGACTGTGCTGCAGAGAGCGTGTCAGGTGTTCGTAGAAAATTGAATTCAGATTGTTGTCGTCAGCCCCTTAAAAAAAAAAAAAAAAAAAAAAAAAAAGAACGGATGATTTTAAATAGAGAACAACAACAAAAAGAAACACACAGATGATCACATGGGGAGAGAACATTATGGCATTACCTGGATTGCGGTCTAACTGAGTAGCGAGCCTGGTGTTAGAGTGATCAACCCGCTTGGTGCTACAGAGGTGACAAACCAGCATTATAACTCAATTAAGAGATGCTTTATATTTGGATTATAAGAATCATGGTGTCACAACTGCACAGATAAGTTGGTCAAAAACGTACTTGTAGTCACGTTCCCAGAATTTTACAGGTCTGGTGTATGAGGTGACGAACACAGCGCTGCCTAGGACAGGGTTAAGGGGGGTGGAAAATATTGCAGAAAAGATAGCCTGGACGAAGAGCACTGCAGAGTCTGAAGTAACTTCAGTTAAGGACATGTCAACAACAAAATAAACAAAGATTTTGAAGCAATTGTTTGTGCTGGATTAGATTGTTTTATACATTAAAATGGGAACATCATAACTGACAACAGTAAAGAAATGGATACGGGGCACAGCAAAGGGTTGAGCGAAGGCATGGAAGGCTGATCCCCAGGTGATCTGCCAGGGAGCGATGTAAGTCAGCACAAAACGAAGCTTGTACAACAGATCCCACATCTGAGAATTCAAATGACAAATTAAGATCAGACAAAGTGGGGAAAAAAAAAAGTTAAATGACTTTGTATAAATGGCGACTGAAATTCAAAACTGATGGGATGTGTTCTAACCTTGCTGAAGAGAATGGACATGAAGTAGTAGTCGATAAGAAAGGTCTCCGAAAAGTGTGGATAGTCAAAGTGGAAGAAGAGTGTAGTGAAACACAACGTGACGTACTGCTGTGACGGGGCACAGAAGGACGAACGCAGCAATTTCATGCCTGCGACTGAAATGAAGAGAGCTCGGCTGCTGGAGGCATCGAGAAAGAAAGAGCGAGAATCAGTGTCACTTATTGACATACAAAATTAAAGGCCATCCAGTGAGAATGATAGGAGATCTCCAAACCCAGATTCAACTTGCACATTTTACATTTTAACTGATAAAGTATTCTTGACAGAACTACTGCAGAGACTGAGGCTTGTTTGATGATTTTAGTGAGAAATATATTTTCTGTTTTTTGTGGAGCACTCGCCGCAGAAAGCCATACACTTTGGGGATGGTTTAGATGTCTAATGTCCACCTCTGGGAAAACAGGTGAGGGCGCAGGGTAATATATTTAAAAATGCGAAATGTTTGGAGAATGAAGGAAGGCTTACTGTATGTCCATCTCTTTGTGGTTCTGACCCACAGTTCGAGCTTCTGTAGTTAAGGAGTTAAGCACCACAGCAGGGTAGATGAAATACTTCTCCACACACTGGAGCCATGCATACAGCTTCTCAAACCACATCAACTGAGCAGCATCTGGGGCAAACAAAAAGAAAGACAATCTTACATACTTGTTGGGAAAATCCACATCAAAAACTCCAGTGTTCCACAGCTGTGAAATAGATCTGGAAGAAAATTGTTTAAACTGGAGAAGGTTGAAAATTTGTTTATACAAGTGGTGGCACAGTGTATCATCCAAAGATGTTATCAAATATTGGAAATGGATGCACAGTATGATATATGATGCTTGGAATGGAGATACAGGAGGGAGCAGAGTACACTATCATATACACACACTATATATATATATATATATATATATATATATATATATATAAAAATATAAATATATCTTTTAGTGTAACCCTTTCAATGTTAGCCCTTAGAGTCTTGGAATTTTTGTGCTGTTTCTGAATACTTTTGATTTCACATTAATATAGGTAGCACAGCAGTGGAGTGGTTAGTGCTATTGCCCCACAACAAGAAGGTTATGGATTCAGTTCCCAGGTTTGGTACCCTTTCTATGTGGAGTTTGCATGTTCTCCCCACATGCGTGGGTTTCCTCCCACCGTCCAAAGACATGCATGTTTCAGTTGATTGGTGACTCTAAATTGTCTGTAGGTCTGAGGTGAGATGGGATTGGCTTCAGCACCAACCAGAAATGAACACCTTGTTAAATATTCACCATACTCCAACATATTAGCATGAAGGCACGTTCGATGGAATTTATTGGCAATTTTCCGCAAGGCCAGTCATGTGATGGGCTGATCGAGCATTAAAAGTTAATTCAGCCAAATCAGTAGTAATGCTGATTCATTGAGTCGTCGTCTCTAATTACTAATTATCAGTTCAATCTTGAAAGAAATTATGCTTCCTATTTCAAAATAAGTCAAACTGTTTGAGGTTTAAATGGTGACTGGTACTAGGGAGCTCAATTTGCAGTCGTGTTAAAGCTTCCACATGCATGTTCTGTGCATGTGTGCGAGGACAGAAGACCAATAAGGTACTCACCTCGAACCTCAAACTGACTGTACTCTCTGGAGCGGAGAACAGGGTGAGCCAGGCAGAACCATGGCAGCTGTTTGCGGAGCTGTGGCAGCAGATAGTGTGTAATGAAGCCAACAGCTCCAGCCAGGATGTACAAGACAAAGCTAAGAGCCGGCTGAAAAACAAAAAGGACAATTAGAATGATAGGTCTATGTCCTTTTGTCACTGAAACCCTGTGAGAAATATGCTGTAATAATGAGGATCATAAACCCTGCTCCAACTAACCTGTAGAGCGATGAAAACTGTGCTGGCACTAATAGCAAAGGTAATCACAGCCATGAGGGGACACATGACGAGGTCTGAATGAAGAATCTCTTTCTACAAAGAGAAAGTGAGAGGGTGCAAAAGTATGACTTTAAAATTAATGACACCATGACATCAAAGAAAAATTATCAGTCTGTGCAGGCAAGTTAGGGGGGCTCTTTACCACGGAGTTACGCAGCTTCTCAGGGAGAGGGTCCTTGATCTCCACAGGGGGCTCTTCTGGTGTTCGATTTTCCAGCTCAGGAAATAATTTAGACCTGACAAGTGACCTGATGTAAGAGATAAAAACAAAATTTAAAAAAAAAAAAAAACAACATGAGAACTAAAAGACCCACGAAGAGTATAGCAAAAAGCTAAGGTTAGACATCAAAGTCTACACAGGCAGTGCAATGAGATCAGAATATCAGCAGCACAGCAGTGCCATTGGTCTTCAATTCAATGCACAGGATTCAGGAACAGTTCAGCGTGCAAGCTTTGCCACTGACATATGGAAAATGTTTTCAGTGGCACATTTGATGAGGAATCAGCATTTTCTATAGACTGCATACAATTCTGACCATCTTTAAATCATAATGAAATCTAAGGCCATACTCAACAATGTGAAACAATATACTAACCAAAGGATGGTGGGATCACTGCTTTGGCGGCTGAGGTGGTAGGATAAGGCCAGGAGGAGGCCACAAAATACAGAGAACAGTACTGGCACATGGGCATCCCCCCAGGGTGCCTGATGCAAAAAAAACAAAAAAACAAATATTTAATTAAGAATTGTTCATATCAAATCCTACTCTGATCATAAGCTCTGAAAGAGTAAACACCAAAGCACCCTATCTTCCATGGACAATGTCTTTGGTCAACTTACGTTGATCGCACCAAGGCAAAATCCATACAGCAGAGCAGCCACCAACATGCTGCGTATGAGGCTGAACAGAGATGAGAGGGGGCTGGTAGTGGCTGAGAAAGAAAAGCACAAATCAAATCGGGAGGCGCCTGATCACTTACTAAATTCTAATCTGCTGACAAACTCTCATATCGTCAAGCTGTTGACAAGTTCTTACCAGTTCCACCAAAAATATGCATATCGATCTGCTCCAGCAGACACATCACAAACGTATTGACCTGAGGTAGCAACCCGAACAGGAAAATGACAGGGAAACACAAGGCAAACACTGTTGGACAAAAGACACGTGCATATTAGGAAATCAATTATTAATATTGATCAGATACAAATACGCTCTAATTATTCTACTTTGGATTTAAACTAACTTAGCACTAAAATATGAAAACATATTCAAGTGTTAGTGTGACAGCTAGCGCAGCTGATAAAAAAAAAAAAACAACAACCAACAAACAAACAAACTGACCAATTAGCATATCCCTGACATATAGCAGGAATTGTGCAGAGAAGAAGGTGACACCGTAGAGGGTGAAGGGTTGCAGGCTTCCAGAGCGCCCAGATAGGTCAAAGATCCAGATCATCACACAGCACAAGCAGAAATACACTGGACGACTGTACACAATGATCCAGTTATGGCCCTTTATAAAAGAAGACAAATAGACAAAGTCACAAAAGTCACAGGAGGGCTTGTTTTGCCTTTTGGAAAACGTTAGCGTATTAAAAAAATGACTACTCACGTGCATGGGAGAAGCTGCATCCGGTTGTACACTCTAAAACAGAGGAGGGAATTTAAACTTCACAGGTTTCACATCCATTATGAATAAAAACAAGTATGATGCAACCCTGAAAGGATATATGCTTGAATACAAGACACACATAAATATTTGATATTTGTTTTGTCAACATAAAGATGTTGAACTCTTCAACATATACATTGCAGCTCTTTGAGTCCTCAAATGCAGTGCTGTCATAAAAAAATTGGAGATAAGACAAGTCCACATTGATTTCAATTAGCTTCACAAATGTGTGCATTTATTTTGTAATTATTATTCCCACCATCTTTTTCTCATCTTGGTTTCCATTCAAAGTCGATTTAAACAAAGTGCCACTGTCTCTCTTTTCTGCTAAGGTTTTTGAAGATCCCGCGAAACACTGCCACTGTTCAAAACTAAAAACGAGCTGGTTATGTGTCCCACCATGTAGTAGGAAAGTAGTGTGGGGACATGATTTTTTTTTCTTGCTGTTATTTATAGACACTCTCTTATTTAAAAGCTTAAAGTGTGACGCTGCCTTTCACTCAGCTCTTTGATTTATCACCAACCAACCATCAAGCACCCATTAATATAGATCTGTGTCTTCTGCCAGAGTGTTGGCTTGCTCTCCCCTTATATCAGGTAAGATCAACACTACAATTTATTGGAATGCTTGTGCTCAAGATATTATACTTTTAATAGGCCTTGCCTTCAGGAACATTAAGCCTCATTTGTTTGGACAAATTTCCAATAATGGCAGTATTTAAATATGCTCTAACTGATGCATAGTTGAATACGTATCTGAATACATCTCCAGAAACCATTGAAGTTTTATATCTCTGCCCTTAATTTTGCTTTGTGTCTTTTATACTTTATATACTGGTCTCACTCCTAAATCAGATCCCTCAATGAGATGTCAATGTCATTACCAAATATAAAAGGGCCAATTTACCTTCAGTAAGGAGTACTGGCAGCTCGCAATGACCAGACAGAACTGGAAGACCCAGATGTCCCTGAAAAAGCCCTGGAGCAGCAGTAGGAACCCCAGGAAGGCCACAAGACTGGCCAGCACCACAGCAAACACATTCTCTCCCACTCGCCGGTTCCTGAAACAGAATTCAGAGAAATCCATTTAAACAAATGTTTCTATATTTCTATCTATATTTATATACATCATGCACACCACCATCACTTGATTGAGGTAGTTAATATGATTTGAAAATTCCTTGGAAATGCAGTCATTCATCTTCTGTTTTTCTTTTTCCCGGTACACCCAAGCCAGTCCATCACAGGGCCAAGACACAGAAACCAATTTAGAGCCACCAGTTAACCCAAACATGTCGACTTTGGACGGTGGGAGGAAACCGGAGTACCTGGAGGAAGCCCACGCAGGCACGGGGAAAACATGCAAACTCCACAGAGAGAGGCCTCAGGCTGGGAACCAAACCCACAACCTTCTTATTGTGGGGAAACAGTGCTAACCACTATGTCAACATACAGTCCTTAGACTGATAATTTTTTGAAGGGCAACCAGTGCCATAACCATTTTTATGTTCTTTTATGTTTTTGCCCTGGAAAATCATGAGGTCACACAAGTTTATGTATGACTTGAGGTCAGTAAGTGCAGCCTCAAGCATGAGAGACAATTGTTTTGTTTCCATATACATGCTGATATTTATCATTTCATGACCATCTGTTTGTAAACAGAGGCACTCTGCTTTTGACTGCTGTCTAGAGTTAAAAAAAAAAAAAAAAAAAAAAAAAAAAAAACAAGCAAACATATACAAACACTTATGAATGAGCTTTGCCTGGGTTGAGGTTAGTCTCTCTGCACCTATTTCAAAGAAAATTACTTGCATTCACTTGAAATATACCCTGAAAAGATAGAACCAAGGGCAAAATTAAATAAAAAATGTCACAAATTCACTCATAAGTTATTTTCTTGTATCATTCATTAACAGAGAACAACTAAGTGCAATATTTGCTTTTTTTTTTTTTTTTTTCAAAGAAAAAGACTAGAATACTTCTTCTGGTCTGCCTTACCTGTCCAATAAGGCCAGGAGAGCTAATCGATCATATCGCACCCTCAGCCACTTCCCAGGCAGTACCCAAAAGCGATAGTATTGTTTGGGTTTGGCTTTCTCCTCAATCATCAGAGTGTTTTCCTGGGACTCTTGGAGAGACTCATGATCCAGTTCGAACTAAAGGTGAGGAGAAATAAGTGATGAACTGAAGAGAGATGTAGCAATCTGACTTTTCCTTTTGAGGTCGAATCCAGAGTTTTTTGTCTGACATTGTACCAAAGATAATCTGCCACATTGAACATGAAAGGCTGCTAACCTCAGGCATTTCCAGAGGTACCCTGCGCACCTGCATGCCCTGTAAAGCCACAGGCCTGGGCTGGAGCATAGACAGGACTGGTGCCCCTTCCTGGACCTCAGTGGAGGTGAAGCTTGAGGACTGGGACTGCCTCTCTCGTTCCCTGCGAGGTTGACATTTTTATGTCATTGATTGTAACTTAAGTCTTATATTTTCAAAAACAAACAAACAAACAATGTATAACTTACTGAACTGGGTCCTCATAACCACCTCCAGCAGGTCCAAATGTGTAGGACCTCTTCACTCCTGTAACACAACAGAAACAAGACTAAAATGGAATACTTTCCTCAGGGAATAACTTGCAGTTACATTGGCTGCAGTATTATTTTGGAAATCTTGGATCAGATAACTCCTACGACTTTTTTTGTCTTTTTTGTGCTGAAATCTGTCATGTTTTTATACATTTGTTGATTGGAATCCATCTAGTAAATCCTGACTGATTGCTTCATATCCTTGAATTAGAATAGAATGAATTAGTTAAATATTATTTTATATTTATCAGGTAGGGATAAGGAAAAAGCTCCTGCCAAAATTCATTTTAGAGTGACCTATGACTTATGACTTACAGGAAGCAAATTTTCTTTCTGCAAATGCTGAAAGCCAACAACTCACCACTCTCATCATAAAAATAATGCACTGCACCCTCTGATGTATCGTCAAAGGTAGAGGCCTCGTGGATGCCACTTCGGGGCAGTAGGAGTGAGGAGGCAAACTGTAAGGCAGAGGGAAGTGTGCGAGTCCGTGAATGAGAGGAGGTTCGAGCCCGCTGAAGGTCCTGCAGGCTACAACAACAAATAACAAAAAACAAAACATGTTGAATAAGCACACATTTTCAATAGGATTTTTTTTTATTATTTGAAATTTCAAGTTTTATTTTTCATTTTGCTTTTATCATCTAGCAGGCTTGGTAGAAAGTGTGGGGAGAAAAAAAAAAAAATCTGCATAGTTGAGACAAAGCAAAACTGAATCACTTAGTCGACTAACCTGGGAGGGGATCCCATGGTGGAAGGGGGGGGTGTAGGGTTGCTCCCAGCATTGTGTCTCCTGCGTATGGCCTGGGTCCTCTTCACACTGCTGACTGTGTCATGTTTTCCCCCATCCTCTGGAGCCATAGCTAGAGAAAGGTTATCAGTTACATCAGTGCAATAGTTTACAGTGTCAGTGGACACCAACCAAAGCACCATTTAAAATGGAAACCAAATATAGCATTAGACTATTATGGGATTTTTCTTTTGCCATTGTAAGACCTTGATTTAGCATTGTATTTATGCAAACCATGCATTGAGAGCTTTTAAAAAAGGCACACAACTAAGAGGAAGCACGAACATGGGCCCTTTCATACAGAGCCTGTAGAAGAATTACATTTTAAGTGCAGAGTTATTGATCAGAACCTACTTTGAACGCAAACTCAGAGATCGTTTTTAAGAAAGCCAGCCAGCAAATGTTCTTCATCAGGAAGCTGAAGAGCTTTGCTGTTGTCCAACACATACTTGAAAAGGCAATCAGGAGCCTGGTTGAAAGCACCTTATCATTTACATAAAAGTAAAAAGAAGCTCTTCAAATTATTAACTGTGCAGGGAAGGGGATTGGAAAGTCACAAAAATGACTTTGCGATATATGTGACGTATGTAGTGTAAACACGAGAGCTTACAAATGGGTACAAAAAAATACCTCACATCCGGAAATACGACTGACTTGTCTGCTAGTTACTAGTAGTTTAAAAAGAACAACTACATTTTCCCTGGCATGTTTCAATCTGCTGCTACCTTCTCTTTTGCACTTTCAAATGTTATGAATGGTTTTTTGTTTTGTTTATGGTCATTTGTGGTGTATGCACACTATGCACTGTACTTAAACGTGAACCTATAATTTTTAGCAAATTTTTATTCTGCCTTAAGGTGAAACAACTAATGCATGCTGCCTAATTTTCTCTCTATTGTCTAAATAAACACTGGATCCTAACACACTTATCAAAAGTTTTCACACACATTCACTTAATTATCTGCAAAATTTGTTGCAGAACAACAATTTTTTGTCTGTAAAAAAGATCAATTTCAGGTGATATTTGACCTGTCTGTCTGCTGGTTTAATCTTAATCTGAGGCCCAGCACTATGAAAGAAGGTTCAATTTTTGTATAAAATCTTTCATGCTGTTGATTTTCACTCAATTTTTAACTACTAATTTGAGTGATGGCACAACTGTTATGTCACAGAAGATGGTAGTCAAGAGGCCGACTCATAACAAAAATTTAGTAATATTTTCGTCATCCTTCTTTTCATCATGGTTTGGAAACTACAAGGATACATCACAGTTATAGTCAATAGTAATCTGTGTGCATCCCATATGAGGACTGTTTTAGTTGCCACTCACTGGTCATTTTTAAGTATGTAAAATTCCCAAAAATTATTTCAAAGTGTGTGATGATTGACGTTTTCTTTGCAAAGAAAATAAATACTTGTCAGCCGGCAGAAGTCTCTATTTCATTCTTCGCCAGCAGCAGAGAATTTCCACAACAATTTATAAGTGATTAAGTTTTTTTTTTTTTTTTTTTTTTTTAAATTATCTCACCCTTTTTTATTCACAAAGTGCAAGATAATATTTTGCAATTATGGTCAGTAAATTATGTCAAGTCAACAATATTCGTAGGTATAATGTGGGTCCTTAGACTGAGACTCTGCTGACTGGCTATTTCTTTTCATGAGTTGAACATGCTGAAACTGCTGCTCTATCCTTCTATACTAGAAAATGACCTCTCAAAAGAGCTCAAAGTTAAATACACAAATAATCACACCTACCTCCTCCCACAGCTCCCTCTTCAACCAGCTCTCCTGCCCTCCAGCCCATCTGGTTGCCAGCCCAAGAGTCTCCAAGAGAGTCCAGCCGATGATGATGACTTCCTGGGAAACCATCAGTATGAATAGTGCGGGCTTCGAGATCAGACTTCGAGATGGTGAGAGTTCGTGGTGTAGGGGTGGAGGTGGAGGGCAATGTAAGCAGAGTAGAAGGCTGAGCCGCTGTGTTACTCTGGCCTCCACCTGCACCGTCCATACTTAGCACTCTTGCGTGAGTCTTAGCACTAGCTGTGCTAGAAGAGCGCTGAGCAGCACGAGAATGAGAAGGGCCAGCAGTTTCAGGTAAATCCCCTTCCCTAGGAGTGGGGAGTTGAGCAGCAGGGGGGAGTGGGGATGTAACGCCAGTGTTAGCAAGGTCTGGGGAGTAGCAGGAGGTAGAGGAACTTGAGTCATCATCGTCATCATCATCATCATCTGAGCTGTATCGACGCTGGGAGCCCAGACTAGAACCAGCACTCATGTCACTGCCATCATCCTCATCGCTAGAATCCTCAAACAGACTTTCACTGTATGCCTTGGCACCCAACCGGTTGCGTACTGGGATGTAATCTCTGTGTTGTCTATGATTGTGATGACGCCTGTATGATCCACAGTCGAAACTACTGCTTCCTGCCGCAGCTCGCCTGCGTGGAGCTTTCCTTCGGCCTGGCCTATGCCCCACACTACTGCCGCTGGCCCGCAGCAGCTTTAAGTCCTTAGGACGCACGACCTGCTGGGCTTGCAGAGCAGGCTGGTCAGACAGTAAGAAGGGAGTAGAGGATATGGGCAAAGCAGGTTCAGAACACACAAGACCCAGGGCCAGCCCTGAGGGCACTGAATTGGCCTGACGAGGTGGTGGTAGAGGAGGAACTGGGAGATTTCTGTCTAAATCACAAACCTCTGAGTGGCCACTACTTGAAGGGGAAGAGTTCTGGAGAGGGGGAGGCTGTGCAATATCAGAGGGTACAAGGGGCAAATCCTCTCCTTCAACAAGTGTCCTGTCTAGCCCCTGGCTAAGAGAGAATTCTTTGGAAGGGGAACGGATTAAAACACTGTCTGACAGGTTATCGGTATCACTACCACCCTGTCCTGCTGTATCCTCTGTGAGCTCAGGGATGTTAGAACCTATTGCTTTTGCTGCCAATTGTCCATCTACAGGCCGTGGTTGACTGAATGAAGGACTTTCCAACTGTGTAGAATCAGTTCTTTCACTGCGATAACTGCTAACAGTGCTCAGTGTCTCACGGTCTGTGGTGGCACCACCTGCACTAAAGCAGCTGTCTGTGGAACCAGCAGCTAGAGCCACTCCACTGCGGCTGCCTGGGTGCTCAGTTCCAGGCGCAAACGCCACAGAGTCAAGGCCCAAACCCAGGAGATTTTCGCTCAACTCTTCACTTAAACTGCTTTTTATTAGGGGACTGAGGGGGGTATCCCCTAGGCTCTCAGATTCTGCAGAAGGGCCAAGAGGAGAATAAGCCCCCAACCCATTGTTCTCAGGACTCTGTTGAGACAATTGTTCTGGTAACTCCTCCACTTCCCGCAACTGTTCTTTCTCGCCTCCATCTTCTTGACTGGAGGGTGAAGGGGGGATAGACAAGCAGTCTCCAGGTTCTCCAAATCCAGTTGACACTCCAGATACTCCCATGAGGCCTGGGAAATCCCCTCCCAGACTAGCAGCGATGCAGGACTGGATGATATTGGGAGCTCCTGTACAGTGAGAGAGGCCAAAAATTTTATTGAAAAATAAAAAAATAAGGACTGTATCAGAAAGGTTTTCAATGCTGTCCTCAGTGTCCACAGTTGTTTTTATTCTTTTATCTTTTTGTTATACATATGGAAGCACGCGCTGTTCTTCACCCCATTGGATGGGATTAAAGAGTCATGCCTACAGAGGACTATAAGAATTATGGGCCTCCTGAGCATGACTTGTTTTCATACAGGCATGATGAGATGCTGTTCAGTTTGCATGCATCTCATTTCATGTATACTGATTAGTAGCAAGACTTACTAATGGTGTCCTGGGAACTCTGCCGTAGGATCTCACGGTGAGATGATCTAACAATGACATTACTGCTTCCTTGTTCCCGCAATAGCTCTTTGATATCTGAGGTAAAAGGAAGGAAGTCACTCAACAAAGAAACACTGTGCATTCAGCTCAAGATGACTATACACATTTAATTGTAAAAGACCTAATGTTACATATTAAATAGCACTATCTAAAATAAAAACCTGATACTGATATACATTTTGGCACCACAGAATTCAGAATTCATTTACCTTTCGTGCCCCCTGTATCCTCAAGCTGTGGCAAGAACTCCTGGAGTATAAAAAATAAACACATACAAAGTTGGTGCATCAAAGTACAAAGAACACACATCTATTTATACCTACAAAGATATTAAAATATTTGGTCCCAATGAAGAAATTTTTCCCACCAGACTGGCAGGGAAAATTTTCTAATGAGTAAGACTACAGAAATGATGAGGACAAGAAAGAGGACTGCATCCTACTGCAAAAAACAGTAAGCCTCACCGACACCTGGTTCAATCCAAACAGCGAATGTTGTGAGCTACAGCGCACTGGGGGTGTTGAGTTGACTTTCCGAAACACAGTCATCTCTACACCAACATGACTATCCCTGAGAGGAAGTTGCACAACAGAAGATTAAAAGGATTCAACATTTCACACCATTGTAATTTCATATTTTCTCCAAAATTAGTCCCAAAATGCATTCCTACCTGTGCTGATTCCCATCGTGAGCACATGAACCATCATCTCCTTCTTCTGTCCTTGGGGCTTCAGCTGTGAGAGAGGCTTGCTTCTTCTCGATAATCTCCCCAAGATCAAACATAGCATGAAGCCGGTAGTTCACCACTTTGATGGCTGTGAAAAAGACTGCCACCACTGCAGAGTAGACACCTGCTACTACCAAGCTAGCAGGAAGAGCCTGAGAGGAAAAATAGAATGACAGAAAAACTAAAACAAAATAATATCTCTTTACCATGATGAAAAACACCAAATTCAACCTGCTTGGTGCAGGTGCCATGCCTAGTAATTTAAAACAATTGTGCAAGGCAATATTTAGAAAAATTCTTTCATTCATTATTCAGAACCTTTTGTGAAAATGTGCTTACCATGTAAAGAAGAAAGGGGAAGGCCAGCAGAAATATCCAAAGGTAGAGGTGGAAGCAGTTGGAGAACGTGCTCTGATGGGGGTCCACATACCAGCCTCCTGTGAGAGAAGCCCACACACCCTGCCGCAATATCTGAAGAGCTTGAGATCCCATCTCCACCTTCAGATTCAACCAAAAGCTGGAAGGCTTCCTCCAGGGCTGTAGCTCAAATCCTGTGCAGCAGTTCGAGCCACAGTATTGTATGCCTATGATGGCACTTCCATTGGTAATGGCAGGTTAGCCAAGACTGTTTCATCAAGGACAATCGTTCTGTGTCTTGGATATGTGTACTTCAGTTGAGGTCAAGAATCCTTGCATGTTCTTGTGCCAGTATGCGCTCCCTCCCTGCACCAATGTTGCCAGGCTCTAGCCTAATCCTTATTGAGTAATCGGGAGAGTGACCTTTTGGCACATTGGTAACCCACTGAATGTATGAAAAAACATTCATCTGTAAGAAAGATGAAAACTGGGTTGTTGCCTTATTTGAAACATACTTCAAACATTGTATTCTGTGAAGCACAATGAATTCTAGACGATAATCCATTCATGAAATTTCAAAGAAAAATCACAAAATAAGTTTAGATGTTATTGTATAAATATGTCAGTTGCCTGCATGCAAATATAAATTTTGAAGATCAGCATCTTTGAGTCTTTCTTGTCCGTCTCACTGTAAGTACTTCTTTAAATTTCACAAAATCTACAATAAAACGAGATTCCTCCTAATTCAATAAAGCAGGTCTTGAATGTATTGAGCAAAATAAATAATAAAAAAAAAAAATTCGCCTAATAACTTTGGCTCAGGATTTTTTTCTCTCCCTTTACCATTCAATCTACATTAGATGACAATATTAATAATTTAACCAGCTACTGAAGAGGAGCTGAGTGTAATATTTTTAACTGATCACAAAAAGGAAAGCTGACACTGACACGCATTACGGTGATTAAAATGAGCTATCTGGATGCCTTCAAAACAAGACAGCGCTACAGAGAAGCTACACGACATAACTTATAAATTCTTGTAGATTACCTACAGGGTGACTGAGTTTAAATCACTCTGTTTTAATGCCCGGGCCAGTGCAGTGCCAGCTAGATTAAGTTTTCTGATTGACATTAGCAAGCTAAAACACAATTTAGCATCGCCTGCGAATGTGTGTGCCTTTCTGACCGGTGAAGTGCGACCTGCTAAACCACCAACGCCTTGTTCACCTCAGTAAACATGAATACACAATCGACAGCCGCAGGACTCTGCTGGAAGCTAGCTGACAAACTTTAAACATCATTAGATCGCTTGATGCTAGTCACAGGCTAATGCTAGGCCGCATATATCAGCACTTCAGCCTGGGTAATGTCCCTGTCGTTAGCACCGACACCGAAACCAGCTCCCCAACACAAGTTAGCATAACCGCTGGTCGCTAGGGGAGCGTTAGGTTACTTTGTCACTGGCTAACGTTAGCTTAGATTAGCTTGGCAGATTTGACAATTGTGCTCACAGTCAAATGTTATGCACATTTGGGGTGCCAGCATCGCTTACAGTTAGCATTAGCTGTCCAGCTTGCCTCATATCCTCCTTCCGCATCCAGTCCTTGATAAAAAAAAAAATAAATAAATAAAAAATCTCAGCGCTTTCCTTCTCAGGATGCTATCGAGTGGGCAAGCGCCTGAGCAAAAACTGGAGCCTGACTTTCTGTTGGCGTTGGCTGAGCAGTCATTGTTTCTCTCCGCTCCTCATCCTCTTTGGCATCGGAGGCTCCCGGACAGGCGGCGGAAGCGGCGGAGGTCCCGTCTCATGACGAACGGCAGCAGCTTCTTGGCACAAACGGTGCCTGTGTGAAAATGTTCCTACAAGCTAGCTGACTGAGCTGCTAACGCTGGCTAACAACTAGTTGACACACACGCATGCACGCGCGCGCGCACGCACCGTGCGTGATGAGAGAGAGAGCGACTGAGTGTGTGTGTGTGTGTGTGTATACCGATTCCCATGGCGCTGATTGGTCGTTTGAGCTGACGTCATGGATAGAGTATTTCTCTCTCAAATCTCAAGTACTAAAACATTTCTATATTTTATACAAATCTGTGCGAAGGGTTTGGCCATTAAAAATCAAGTAATGCAAATATTTTATTTTTTAAGTACAATTACTAGTTTGAATTGATCAACCGGCTTCATGCAAAGTGCAGTGAACAGAAAAAAACATCCATCCATCCTGACAAGCTTTCAGTTCTTCAACACACATCTTGGAGAACTTGGAGAACAGTCTTCTCTTGCAAACCCAGACCAACTCCATGATGATGAGATCAGGTTCTCTGGGAGCTGGACAATTTGCTGAAGGACTTATTGTTCCTTTGTTATATTAGGGGAAGTCGTGTCATTCTATAGAGATGCATGGAAGGTTAAAAGAAGCAGAGGTAATGTCATGGCTATGGCAACTTAACAGAGGTCTCACTAATGTAAAGAGGCAGCTAGGGGTAAAGCTCTGAGGAGAAGTCATGAACTACATGAATACTGATTTAATTAATTGATCAGAAATTTATGTAAACATGTTAACTTTGAAACTAAATATGGATACATACACATACATAGACAAAAAGGTGCATGCATAAGGGAAGTACTTACAATATGAAGAAAACCTGGATTGGACGTGGAACAGGGGTCAGTACAGTGGAAGTGGTAAAGTGGTTGTCAAAGTTGTTTTGTTGAATTAGACTTGTGACATTTCAGCAACGATCAGTAGTGGCTTGTTGTATCCTGTGGCCACCCTCCTTGATTCCCCATGTCAGCACAAATCAGATCTCTCTGCCACAAGACCCATGCTGACACCACACCTCGCCGAAACCCCACAGGATTATTCCCTGTCGACCCCTGCACAAATAGGGGAATAGGACAGGTGACCCCCTTTTTCTTTTTTTTAATCATAGAAAAAAATATGCCTGCTTCAGTGAAGGCAACTGTTACGTCACATCAGTGTGGTCAGTTTTTCTCCATCCTACAGTTCCTAATGTTTTCAGTAGGGGGTAGTCAGCCAACACAAACTGTGATGCTGTTCACAAGCATGCAGCAGATTTTTGTCTAATCAAAGGACTGTTATGTGGATAATTTCATTTACTTTAATTAGCAATACTCTTATGTTGGGAAGTAACACAGTTTGTATTAAAGGACCAATTAAATCATATCATTGGTTTTGGAAAACTAGAAATTATGCACTTGATATCTAGCACCTTAATCTGAACCTCTCCATTATGTTAACATGAGTTAAGCTGGTTTAACATTTTCCTTTTATTTAAGCTTCATGTGTATACTTTGCCTTAAAATGAAATGTATATGTTCTGCTATAGGAGACCTAAATCAGTTAGCAGCAGAGGTGTAACATGCAGGAAAACTCTTCCACGTTTCAAAATAATTAATGGACATCCAGGCATGAATAACACCACTATTATGCAACGCCAAAAGGGAGAGAGAGAGAGAGAGAGAGAAAGAAAGAGTAGATGATGATGAAACTCAAGTGTAAGACACATTTTTTAAACATAGCATGACCTGCAATTTGTATGAAATGCTGTTCCTTCACAATAAGCATGTTAACTTATCTTGTTAGCAAAATGTGACCTTTGTAAAATTACATAATGGTGAATTCACAGTTTTTTGGATCCCAAAAGATTCACAACTCCCAAAACTTAATCACCAAAAGATGGATTAATCAAATTAGTACATTACATTATTATTTGAGATGTAGCGTCTGTGAGAGCGTCACTTACGTTCACACTACATACCCTTATTTTTACCACGACTGTTGCTGGAAATCCTAATTTATGTCAGCCTGAGTTCACGCTGAATTTGTCTGCCATATAAACTTCAGTGTCAAGAATGTAAGTACAAGGCAAATGCAAAGAGTGAATATTCATTTTGAATTTACATAAAGCAACTCACAACACAGGTGTGTACAAAGTATATAATCAAGTGTATTTTCATCTTTATCCACGTTCTGTACACATATTAAGATCCATTTCACATGAACACTATACAATAGCAATGAGTGCGGAATGGAATATTTTCTGAGCGCCAAGCTGCTCATGTTGAATGGCACTTTTATAAAAAAAAAAAAAAAAAAAAAAAAAAACTATAACAGGGAATCACAGCATGAATAAGTAAATATAGACGTAACTCAACAGAGAAAATGGCTTTATAATATCAGATCCATTGAATAACAGATTCAGCACATATAAAATGCACAACGCAACAAAACTAAATATTTGTTTGTTCCATTCTTGTGTTTTCTCTGCATGATATGAATTGTAAATAAGGCAAAAACTAAATAAAAGAGAACCAAAACAAACAATATTAGCAGATACTGTAGAAGAGGAAAGTGTGCTTCTTCTCTGGGTTGAAGTAAAAGGCAATCTAAAATGTAACGTGTTAAGAGGAGTGGCAACAAGATACATCGAAATATCAGAGAAATATCAATACAATTCACAAACCTTCAATTAGTCATCTCAGAATAGTCTTTTAGTAACTGATAGAAAAAAACAATACATGTTTGGCTGTTTTACAAGGAATACCTATGTCTCAGAGATATGTTTACATTTTCTGTGTGCTTTTGAATTATCCCATAACAGTTTTGGATTGGTTCTTCCTTTCCAAGAAGGACTCAGAAAAACATCCTCCTTTGTGAATCCATGTTTCCGAAGATTCCTGTGAAGTTTGGTTTGTGGCGGTTTAGATGCTGTCATGAAAGCTGTCGGGGGGATGGGCATTTATTCTTCATACCTGTTCCCTTGAATACACAAGGCTAACCTCTATATGTACATACAAGCAATGTTTACAGAGAAATACCTTCACTGGAGTGGACTGACTTGTTCACAATTATTCCTACTTGGAATGGCATGGCACACTGACTGTGATGGCTCACATAAATAATGTCACTTCTTCTGATCCATCATACTATAAAGTTCACTTGCAGGAATATGTTGAGTGATTTAATAATCCCTTTAAATTTGATTTATTTTTCACCGAGCAACACATCATGCTTCAGTTCTGAGACTGCACCAGTAACATAATACCAGCTCTCCTAAACAGAGACAGCGTGCCTAGGGAGTTTCAAAACCACATAACATGGAGGCCTCAGAGATGATGTCTTCTCCAAATAAAGGCTTTCGTTTTGACTGCAGTCAGAATTACCTTGGTGCTCTCTGCTCATCTGCCATAAAAATTCAATAACTGGCCTGTTCCGCCTCATGAGAGGACAGAGAATTGAGACTGAAGATTACAAAGAAAGACGAAGAAAACATTTAGGCAACTCTCTCCAGATATTCTCAGCGCTTTCGTCACTGTATCATATCCATGCTATATACAAAGCAGAAGTGGATATGCTTCCTCTTGCTTTTTAAAAACATAAAAAAATGGTACACTAACAAAGAATTGGTGAATGCAGTGCACGTTGCGACACAGAGGATGAGTCAGATCTTGTGTCATGGATGAAGATTTCATCACTGATAGGAGCTGGACAACCTTGACGTTTGAGAGAAATGTATCCGTTAAAAGCAAGATACCTTTGCTTTGTGTGGTTGTTTTCTGTGGCCTGTGAAATTTCACCGATGGTCAACCAGACAAATTAAGGGTGTGAAACTAAAGCATTCACTCTCATCCTCTTGTCTCAGTCCAAACTTGCCTACTTTCTGTCTGCATCCTTAGACATAGTATTCTTTGTCCTTGTTCTTTTTGCCCTTTGTGATTGCCTTGGCCACAGAGGCCGTTGCTGTGCTTTTGTCTTTGACCACTGCTCCATTGCCCTCCACAGTGGAATTATTGGCAAAATTGTGGCCCTGGTCTGTCTGGTAGGAGCCCTCGTCCCGGTTGCGGTACTTGTACATGGCATAGAGAAGGATAAGAATGCAAAGAGCAGCAGCAGCCACAATACCAACCACCATCCCCGTGGTGCTACTGGACTCCCTGATCACCTCCACGGCACCGGGTTGGCTCTTTTCATCAGAGGCTGTGGGGTTGGCTGTGGGCACATGGGGAAAATTGGGGGGGTAAGTTAGTCCTGGTGTATTTCGAGAGGATGGAGGAGCAGGGGGCAGAAACACCTGGTCACGGGTGTTCATTTTGCCTGCAGGGATGTGGAGCTGGTCAGGGTTGGTGGTGGGAACATAAGGAGGTAGGGGGTGGGGTTTCTTGACTCCACCCTCACCAGCGGCGGGAGGTGGAGGAAGGACTGTCCTGTCAGTGACCATGGGGGAGTTATTATTGTAAAAGTCCTCATCATCTGATTCCGTCATCTCCCCAGAGCCGAAGGCCGAGACCTCTATAGGGTCACCACAGTCCTCCTGGTCCGGGGGGCAGGAAGGGTGAGGGGGGAGTATCAGGGACTCTTTGGTGGTGTCAAGTGGGGATAGAAGGGTAGGAGGAGGGGGAATGACAGGGTAACGGGTGGCGATGGATGGGGTCTCAAGGGAATCCACTGTTATAATAGGCAACACTAATTCACCTCCTAGAAAGGAAACAGAAAAGGTAGGGGATCCTAAATTAGAACAGTGTAAAAACCTAAATTCAGGCTAAACAGTTGTGCTCATTTAAGTAGATCCATGATCTGCTCGTTACGTAGAATATTTCTGAGGAATTTAACTAATATTAGCTGGCTTATGAGTAATATTATTAATAGTGACTGCACATATTATGCTGATTTTTTTAATAGAATTTACATCAACATTTGGCACATGAAAAGCAAAACAAATTTAAACCCCCATGACAGTGTTTTTTAACAATGTATACAGCTTTTCTGGCTTTAGCATGTGTTTGTGTGTCTGTGCGTGTGCAGATTTGGATTTTTAATTTTAAAAAAACATAATACAGTAAAGCAAAAAAAACAAAGAGCTCACATGTAGACACAAACACACAAGGTGACCCATGAAAGGCGGCAGCTGAATGAAGAGCATATAACAGACAGAGCACACAACAAACAAAAGAACAGTAAATTAAATTGCCATGCTATTGTAAACACATCTGTGGGAAGGTGTTAAAGAGCGTTGAGAGAAATGACAGACATGTTATTTTATTATGGAGTAACACATGGAATATAGTGGCTTATTGAAAGGAACCACTGTGTCCCTCGTTTATTTACTCACAATTTGGATATACACCTCATCAAATTAATCATCACAAATGTTTTATATGAGCTTTCTTTATTTTACTTTGATTTGACTCTGAGGTGGGAATGCTTTTTTGGTATGGAAGAATATTTCAGTCTGCAGAGTTTGGTGATTAATGTCCAATAGAATCTCTGTCATCATTACCTGAGTCACAGTTTGCAGGGATAGTCAACAACAAACAATTCTGATAAGGTCATATTAGTAATAGAAGCAGCCATAATGAGGACAGGCTACCTCTTAAGATCCACAGCTTGTGCCTGTCACAAGGCTGATCTGCTCTCTCCTGTCACCCAGTCTTAATGGCCACAGTGCACTGCATTAAGATTTTCTCCCATCCAATTTAGCAGGTTACAGACACGACTTAGAAGCCTGTATACAAGTTCAATTGACACAAGTTGACAAGAACTATGCGAATGAGGACAGTTGTGAGACAAAGCCTCTGAATAAATGAGAGCGTGGGAGCTACTGGAAAGGCTGAGCTTGGAAATAAACTGTAAAACCATGATGGCTGTCTGAAGTCAGTGCATTTTAACTCCACTTGTGAGTAAGAGTATCATTAGCAGTGGTTGGATAACTGCTGCACTCCCATCCCATTTGCCAGGGCTGACCCACCTGTCCCTGGTTCACACTCTTCCAGGTCCTCATCATCACTTGGACACTCAGCTGACGCCACCAAAATATCATCTGAATTCTGCGGCTGGGAGAAAATAGAGAAGATATGTTGTAAAATGACAGTTCACATATTTCCATCATCTTGGTTTGCGCTCACGGTTTCTCTTTTGTGTTTGCTGCCTGTCTACCATTTGAGGAAAAGCTGCAGCACTTCCGTCTTTAAAATTGGAGCAACAGGGAGAATACAAACCAAAAATGTGCCTTCATGTAGTTTTTCATTTACTCCTGTGTCTAACTTCATGTGTTCACATAGCAAGATCACTGCTAATGGAGAGTGAGTTCCCAATAGACTCAGTGTTGTTCATGCTTTCTTTTAATTGTATATAGTTTCCTTTGTGTCCAATTTTTTTTTTATTAAATTTGCAAAAAGAAATTTTCACTTGTTAAATTGGGGCTTCAATATGTCTAAATTGGATTTTTTGGTACACAGTGACTCAAAATACCTGAGTGCAGCAGCGAGTAAACGGTCCACTATGGATTACTAGGGTAAATTGAAAATACAAAGAAGCCAATTTCAGGGAAACCGGACAACAGGGATATAATGAAAAATACACTCTGTATTTTTATTAGGAACAGCATGAGGTTTCTTTGAAACCTCAGGTCTGCTGAAATTGTTCCAATTTGGCAAGTCTGCAGTATATAGATTAAAATCACCTGTAAGAAATGCTAGGTATTACCAATCTGGATGCCATGCAGTGTCATGACTGCTCTATGCCTAAAAGCCTTCGTCAGTAAAAAGGCTTTTCTTTTCTTTTCTTTTTTTTTACGTGGTATTATAGGTTAAAAATTATGTTGAAGCATGAATCCTATTACAAAGGCATTGTGAATGAATCATGTGATTAATTCAAAGTCACATAACCAGATGATGACATTATAAAATCAATTATTATTAATTAATTGATAATACTTATGAATACCTTAATGCCACTGACAATCAGAATGGATGCATTTGTATTTGAACAATTTCAGTTTTATGTACCATACTGTATATACAGATTCTTTTGAATGTCCAAATTCTTTGCCCAAGCTATAAAAGTAATTTGTGTCTTGATTAACCAAAAAACAGCTGAATGTTTATGTTCAATTAAGCCCTGCACAACACACACAGTTCATCTTTTTCTGATACACAGCTCTTCAATTCTGAAAAATGTGGTTATTTTATCTTTCATTTTCAATAATAATAGAAGTTGCGCATAACTTTTCAGATTAAAAGTCGTGTAAAATTGAAGAATCTGGTATGTTGTCGATTCTGGGTGGTGGGGGGTGCTGGAGCCAGTCCCAACTCACTCTGGGTGAAGGCGGGGTTCACAGGCAGGGGAGGAAACCCACACGGACTTGGGGAGAACATGCAAACTCCACCACCAAACCCGTGGCCTTCTAGTTGTGGGGCAACAGGGCTAGCCACTAAACAAGTTATTGCAAATTGTTTTTGTACCATCACTATTTTAAACGATTTAATGGAATGACTAATTGACAGCTAATAAGAGGGTTTTATATGTATTTCTTTGGAAAAAATTGCCTCTGCCTTCGTCTTCCTCTTCATTTTAATAATATCATGTGAAGCGACATAAAAGAAAGAGTACTTTTCAACAGTCATAACAAAATTTCAAAACTCTCTTTTGATATTATACTTATGCTCTCTGACCTTTGAGATGCTCTCCCTCAAGCTGGGTGACCGCTGCCTGCGGGTAGTGGTGGTAGCCATCGTAGTGGTGGTTTCCATGATTGTGGTGGACATATCGGACACTGCCAACGGGGTGGCGGAGGTGGTGTCAGTGGTCAGCACAGAGAGTGAGTCGCCCACCAGGCGCAGGTTGCCCTCCACCTGAATGCTGGGATCATTTTCTGCAGCCAGTTTGAGCACCTGTAGACCGTTGTAATACAGCCCTGAAATCTGACCCTGGAAGGGCCGACCTTTGTCGTGACCGCCAATTTTAATGGCTGCCTGGCTGTTAAAGATGGTCAATTGTCTTCCTAAAATTAGACAGAGACATAAAGAAAGAAGGTAGAAAAAGGGGAAAGAGTGATAGAGCAGACAGAGAAGTCATATTGGGAGAGTTTGGACAAGATCATCATTTGAACCAAGTGGACTTTATTTATGATTATAACATGGATAGTTGATAATTTATTTAAAACTTGATTTTTACGTTAACTTTAAAATGGCAATGAGAATTAGCAGCAAGACTAATTTAGACTTTATCCATAGAGGTTACAATCATCAGAGGAGTCTTAGAGTCTATTTAGGTGCCTATTTAAATATTTAGATTGGACAGATTCATTTTGTTGATTTTTTTTTTGTTCATTCAAGAAGTTCATTTTGAATATTAGCTTAGTTAGCAATTTGTCTGTGGGTAAAAATGGACAGATGTATTCATTTATATCATAACTCAATACATGGTGAAAGGATATATATCTTTTGACCTCTTTCAAAGAGATGGGGAGACTATTAAATGATAACCTTACAATACTGTCAGCCAAAATGATTGCCATCCTTATGCTTCTGTCAGATTCTACATCACTTCTCCCAGAAAATCATTAGGTCATTAAAACATGCTCTGTTCCAGGTTCCCCCTAGTCCTGTTGTTTCACCTCTGTAAAGGGGCACTGTCAGCAGTTTCACTGATAAGCAGTGTTACATCAGTGGAGGAGGACTGCAGTAATAGCCCTAGCTCAGGAGAATACTTATTAGCAAGTTAATAGATGCAAACAGTGATATACTTCAGCAGCCTGTCAGGTTTGTTTTGTTGCAGCAGAAAACTTCATCTTAAGACGTGGTTGCTGTGGGGGTAACAAGGGGAGGCAATACAAAGATGCAAGGAACAAGGAAAGGGAAAAGAAGTAAATTTTTTGTGATGAAATCAAGGTGTTACAGTTTAAAAATCTCAGTTTAATAGGTACGAGAGTTGCTTGACTTATGGCACATGTTACGTTTCACTGGGGTTAATGTGAATATTACACAGCATTTTGATGATTTTTTTATAGAGAATAATTAAACACAGCACTTAATTGCACACAGTGGTTAGAGGGACGGTAGAGGGTTAGACAAAGGTTATTAATGTTTTAGTAGACTGATTTAAAAGCTTTGTTAAGGTGCAGCTTTTCCACAAGGTGTAAGGATGACAGAATAAATGGCAAGTATGCGATACCCCTAAGTTTTGACAATTATTTTGAATTCCACTTGAAACTACATTTTGTGGTCAATTCAGGTTCCAATTCCAATAAAAGTATGTCGGGTCTTGACTTAATCCTTGTCACCCTTGTCCTCTGGCACTGCACCTCTCATAGGGAAAGGTTATTTAGTAGTTATTTCAAGGGTTAATTAATTAATCAATTAATTTTTACCTTTATCGAGTAGCCACTCGTCAACTACCCGACCAAGTCTGTATGGGATTCTTTGTCTAGCAATAGCCAGTCGTTCATTATCATAGTGTCCTTCAAAGAATTTGGAGAGACAGATTAAAGGTTAAAGTCTGCAAGTTGAAAGATCACAAGGTTAGAAACAATGTTATAATGGCTAACAGGTTTAACAAGTTATCAATTTTAACTCAGCTGTGAGTTAAAACAAACTTGTGCTTTATGTAGTGTTATCTAATTATTACGAGTAACAGTGTTAATGCTAATTAGAGTAGTGTTTAGGCTATTTATAATGTGCTACACTAGTTAGTGTTATTTAGCTATTTAGCTAATACTCAGTCAATACCAATGACAATAAAATGTAACATAATTTTAAGTACTATATAAATAGAGGTTAATTCAGGTCAACATACAAAGAAACTTAAAAAAAAAAAATCAGGCAAATCAATAAAGACACTGAGAAAATCAGGAAATCATAGCACTTAGACAATCATACACATTCTGTAGTTACAACAAAGTCTGAAGTCTCATCACACTTCTGTTCCACAATCCGAGCTATTTTACTGCATGATATGCCGTGCGCTTTTTACTATATGCCCCGTGAGATATAGACAGCAGATTCACATCAAATACTAATGGGAGATATTGACTTCTGAAAAAACACCAAGACAAAAGTGAATATTGTTATGTATTTTTGTTTTAACACCAACACCTACTTTTTTGAAAATATGAATGTATTAAGTCTCTCAGTAGAATCGGGGCTAATAGGACAAAGGCTGCTCTCAAGTGGGACACGACTTCAGCTCTTTATTTAACACATGCAAACACAGAGGAGTAATTAATCTAATGAAAGCTACTACAGGAAAGACGTGATACAAACTTCAACAACATGAATTGTCAGTTTCTGAAGAAAAGCAGATGCCAGTTAATATTAGAGCCACAAATATTTCTGTTCTATCGATCATCAGCCGCAGGTTTACCACTTTGATTTTACCGCTCATTAATTCTTGTTGACATTATTGGTACGTGTAGGTTGGCATGGGATTGTATAAATGGATAAAAGGACTAAGATTACAGTACAACATGGAAAAGGCGGCAAAGTACATACAGTGTCTGACAGTTAAAGCGAGGCTTACCTTCACTATGTTATTACTGTGAGCTTTGATATACAGGAGATTTTAAAATAAACGAAACTGCACATTCCTTAAGCCTCAGGAGTTGTGCAAGGAGTTCACCTGCATTCTCCCTTTACACAAATGATGGAGGATATTACGTATTATGTTACATTTCATCTTATTTCATGAACATGTCAAGCCAAAAGATTCTTTTACAGATCCACAGCTAAATTTGCAGCAAGAGCAGTACTTTAGAAACCAGAGACTACCGAGTGGGTGCTCACAAAGGGTGTACACATTATATGGCCTTCAGCATTACACAGCTTTGATTCGTGTACATCTGTGTTATGTACACATGCTTTGAGCATCAGCTGGAGGTGGAAAGAGATCCTGGTTTAGCCCTGCTGTGCCAGCTGGTGCACCTGATCTGAGTGAGGTTACCTGGTTCGATGGGTTCAGAACACTTAAACTAGAGCTGGTCATTGCGCGGCATTTATACTGTCTTTTTGACAGATACTCATTTGAATTTATCTAAAACTGACATAATAATTTCCATTTATGAAATGAATAGTTCTTTTTGAAAATGATGGAACCCAGATTGAAAGTAAGATGAAAAAAATCACTACAAAATTGTTTATGTCAACAAGAATTTACTGTCCTAACTGAAAATATTCTAGTTAGTAAACACTGTCTCTACACTTTGACAAATGGCTTGTAGAGTAACAACAAATAAATAAACATATCATTTTGATATTTTCTACATATAGGCTACATATGTGTTCAAATTGTAAACAATGTATTGAAATAGGACTGTATAGTAGTTGAACCACATTAGCGGTAAAGATTTTTCTTATCTGCTACATTCTTCCCTACCTGTCAGTCAAAGTGATGACTAAAACAGAGGCTGATGAAAATGATTTCTAGCTAATTCTGTGTTCTTTGGACATAGATTTCAGATAGATGTCTGTGCAAAACGGCATATCCACTCATATATGTACAACAATAGCTACACTGATGAAACAACTAGGTTCTGTGAACAGATCATTCTTTTGCAAGTAATACCTTTCACAACTGCACATTCAAGGAATCATATTCGATAGGCAGACATGCAATCCACTCCCGCAAAAGCAGATGCTCCATGCTATGTCTCTTCAGCTCATTGTCCCATCAGCCTTACCTGGTGGATAACGCTCAATGACTGGATGGTTGTCCACCTGGAGAGTGGCATTGCCACCGCTGCGTGTGAAGCGTACAACATGGTACTTGCCGTCATTTACTATGACAGCAGGCTCATCAATGGTGATGTCATCCGTCCCCACATTGAAGATGACACCTATTTTTCCATGATCCTGTGGGTGAAAAACAAAGAGTGAATGCTACACGCAACACAAAAGACAAAATTGTCAAGAAAATGTCATATCATACACAGTAACACATCATTTCTATTGGTTGGAAAGCCAGAAACCTTGTGTAATAATAAAAACATATCTTTTCAAACATGGGCAGTGTGTTAGTTTTTTCTGTAGGGACAAACAGCACTCCCGCTCAGCAGCCAGCTGCTGGTTCCAACTTTGGATAACTTTTGACAGAATCCTGCTGTTTCTGTTGATGTTTCAACTATTCTCTTTGTAAGCTTTTTCTTGCTCCTGCAAACCTTCCTAAAAGGTCCAAGCTGCTTCAGCCTTTGGGTGGCACTAATATGAGACATTGCGAAAAAACAGTCATGGGGTCGTTGTTTCCTCTCTGGCCTTTGAACATTTGCTAACATCGTTCTAACTTCAACACAGGTCAAAATGTGAATGTAGTTATCCCAGACATCTGCGAGAAACACACAACAAGGGCAAACCATTACATCTTACTTTTCAATTGCACTGTGGGGGCACTGTGAACCCAGGACTTATTTACCGAGTGTTCCCCTCCTGTTGGGGAGCAAAAATTCCCTGACAAAGTTTAGGCATATGGTACGTTTCAACATGCACAAAAGGTGCTATATGGGCAAAACAACGCTGTAACAATATTATTATTGATAGTCGGCACTCAGACTGCACCTCTTCTTTTTATATCATTTGTCTCCCAGCTGTGTACCATCAATGACGGAGAATCTGCAGGCTTTTATTTAAACAGCCTTGACTCCAGCAGCTGGCTGGCTGTATCATACTGTCAGCCGGAGAGGGAACAGAGAAACTGGCTGTGTGTTTTACTGAAATTTAATCACGCAAACTGCTGGTTCTGCAAGGCACACAACATGCACAATAATTCACTCAGTCATGGTGTGAACATCTTCAATCCTGGGTCTTACGGTTTTACAGTCAGAATCTTCTACTTGACATGCACAATTTAATATTATAGATGGTTCCATTTTTCTGATATCTCCAATGCTGCTTTACCAACTTAAGAAAAGGAATTCAAATACTTACACAGAAATACTTCTTTGCTTGCCCTCATTGTGGCTACCATTGTGCAAAGAAAAACCTGTCTCAGAGATTTGCACTCACCCTCTAATCATATGTAAAATCCACCCAGAAACCTCTTGAATCTGAAATAATTACTCTTGCTGATATTAAATACTGAAGTATAAATTGTTCAGAGACCTGGTTCCATCAAGAATAAAATTTTAAGCTTGAGAAATCAACTTTCACGTAAAGGAGGCCCATTTCAAGAGTCTTCCTATTGAAGGTGTACAGCTCATCCCATTGTTATCTTTCCTAATTCAAATCACTTAAAAGGTGTCATGAACCCAGGAGGGGGTGACTATGTGCGTCTGATCTACAGCTGACAAAACGAAGATGAAACCTTTCTTGATAAATATCTACCCACTCACAGCTACCAGCTACAAACCAGAGCTTGTAAAGTCGATGTCACCACAGGTTGGTGCAAACCAGCAGGGCAGGAGACCTTGCTGTAAAGGAACTACAGTCCTAATTTATTATTTCATAACCATATCAAGAAACAATGTTATCATTGTGGTAAACCTCATCCATTACACTGTCTGTGAGAAATATCTCTTACATTCCTTCTTTAATTATAGTGTGTTCAGAGCTATTTAGTTTTCCGTGTGTTAATTATACTTCCCGAGAAGCTAAGTGGTGAAACTGCAGGGTAATGTGATCTCAGGTCAGATCAAACCCTTGTCCTCTGGATAACAGTTAGTATCTCCAGGGCCGGAAAAGTCTGCCAGGGGCTTCATATGGCTTCAACAAAAGCACTGCTGCAGAACAACTTGCTAACGCAGACGTTCTGTGCCATCACAAAACACCCCCAAAGCATCTTTTGGCAGCTCGCAAGCAGAGCAACACTACAGAACCCGACATTTAGTAAAAAAAAGCTTGGCTAGTTAACTTTTTCCTTTTTTTTTTGTTTCTTAATGTCTGGATGTTCAGACATAAGGCTAATGAAGCTTATTGTCATGAAAAGCTATGTAGTCTCACACCTAGTGTGTTGACATCAGCTTTGTTGGACAGAACTGTGGCTGAAATGGACATTGAGATCTGCAACCCTTAAAGCTTCAGTGGAGGAAGAGGAAAAGCATTGATTATAAGGACATATTACTATAAGGAATCATCTTTGAGGGGATGAAGAAGGAAACCTATAAGGACCAAACACTGAGGATTCTTCTGTGATAGGACAGCAACGGATGAATTTTTAAACAGAGCTTAAAGTGAACCTGGACAACCCTGATGGATAAGCGGTAGAAATGAAAGCTGTGGACATATCATGATTTTTTTAACAGGACCATCACATCTCTGTCTCTCTGTGTTACCAGTCAACTGTCTGTTTTGAATAGTATGACACGCTTTACTGAGGCCTTTTTCTCAGAGGCAGCCAGTAGCTTGCATAAATTTGGGCACCTATCCCTTCTTCCGCAGGAATGAAAACTAACATATATTCTTTCAACATATTTTCTTTCAGTTCTCTTAGAAAACATATGAATCTAACTTATCAATAAATGTGATAAATTTGAAATATCCAAATACTTGGGGAGTACATACAGAAGCCTGCAGGAGTGAGTGCCTGCCTGTAGTATTAGCAAAATCAGAAGAAACCAATGGAGTCACTGATGTCCACATCCACAACTTCAGATCTTGATCTGGTCCTCTTTAGTTTGAAGCTGTGCTATAAGGCATAACTTCTTCAGCATATCTAATTGTCATCATTTCTGCACAATGGCACTGTTTTAGTTTTATCTTTTAGTCCCCTGTTAAAAACATATGCATTTGAAAGTCGTATCAGCCTCTCTAATGCACTCTCTGGTGAACATGATTGGCTCCTTTTGTTTGGAGTAACTGGTCTTTGAAGCTTGTGTATGCATGATCCTCACTTAACCATGCAGTTACAGCTAACCATTTCAGCTCTTTAATGCAGTTTGGAGAAATTACTATTTTAATGAACCATTTTAAGCACGGACAATCAGATGGTACATTTGCTGATGTCAATACTTAATGTTTCCTAAAATACCAGTGGATGGAAATGAAGTGGTGACACGTCTCATCTTTGGTGCTCTAATAGTCATATCTGACAAGCGTATATGTGTATATGTACACTGAGTGCGATATTCATAACAGAGTTATTATGGTGTTTGAGGTTGTTTCTTTAGGAAGAGTTCTGTCTGCTTCCTTTCATCATTTACACGTCTCATATTGTAGTTTTGGATAGACCTTCATATAAAAAGTGAATTTTGTTCTACGGTACCCATTTTTGAAAACCCCAAATCTCTGTAGAAAATCAAACCCATCAAATTCATATATCTTTGTAAATCATTCTTTCAAGTATCTGGTGTGGTCAGTGTTATTTTGACCAGTGTACTGCCATTCTCTGTCTTCACCTAGCTTTCACAGTCTTCCTCCTCTTCGATGAGTAAGCAGAGGAAGGAAACTGAACACGCTAAAATGTGGAATTAATCTACATAAATAAATTACTAGAACTGACAATCAAGGCCCCTATAAACCAAGAGCACATGTATATTATGAAGCTTAAACTGGGAAAAGTAGGAAGACAAACTCAACACCATCTCCACTCTTTTTGATTCCCCTCTGCTCAGTGTCAATAAGGTGTCACAGTAAACAATCTGTCAGGCTGCTAGGACTTGGCTGGAAAAAACATCTTTTCAGCTGGCTCTGTATGAAGGCAGCAGCCTGTGCATTTACTAGAAACAGCCCATGGCTGGCAAGGTCGGTTTCACAGGTTTCAAACTGGAAGCGCAGTTTAAAGGATACAACTTTGAAAAGCGTCCAGTGGAAGGTTTCTGACGCAAATGTGCCTTGTAGCTCGTAAAATAGAGTGAAACTCTCCTCACAAGTACATCATTATATGATACATAGCATATTCAAATGTTTTATATTAGCACCATATATCAAACACCACTGTCCTTTTTTTTTTAATCGATTGATGTTAGAGCTGATCTTCTGATCTTCTTCTGTTCTGCCTCTTATGCATGAAGCCCCAAACTCTTCCCATTCTTACTATGTGCAGCTGAAGGTAGTCTCCGAGCCCATGGGTGCTTTCCACTCGCACCAGGATGGCATCCCTCTGCTGAGTGCTAAAGCCCACGGCTAACCGGTCTGCTCGGGTGCTTGGCCGTTCATTGGGAGCCCAGGTGAAAGTGATGAGCGCTCCTCCTTTCCCAAAGATATACGTAGTCCCAGCTGCGAACAGAAAAGGTGAAACATGAAGAGAGGGATTAGAGAGAGAATTTTCAGCGATGTTAACAGGTAGTATTTTCTGTAAAAGTAGCATTGCATTAGCATAGCATTTTCTCCAAGGAGGGAAGGAGAAAAGATTTATGAAAGAGGTTCAGTCTTAAATGACAGTTAAGCAGGCGGATTTGAAAAGCTTGATGATGCTTCACATCGTGGACATAAACCACTGGCAGGGGTCTTTGATTTTCATGATTCCACAACTGCAAATACTGCTGATGTGTAAAACACTAAGGACATTAAAAAAAAGATAAAACAAATCAGGGGACATTTAGTTGAGCAAAACAGCACCAATGCTTTTCTCGCCAGCTCACAGAGTGCATGAAGCTTTCCTCTCTGAATGCACAGGCCCTTGAGTTTTTTCCCCCCTGAAACATGAAAAATTCATCATTTCCAACATCAGTTTTTGTGCTCTCTTCAACTTACGGCCTCTATGTCAGACAGCATCTTACATGAGTTAGAGCACTTACCAAGCTATTCTATATCTGTGCTTTATACTTATGACAGTGCCCAGACTTCTTTATATGTTTTGACCCTGTACTGTTATTGATACAAACACCCGCCTGTCTGGGTTTTCCATTTGTGATTTTTTTTTTTTTTTTTTTTATCACAATGTTATCCTGACATTTCACAGACCATCTGATAGCCACTTTGTGCATAATGCATCCATAATAATGTGAGCCTCTTCTGTCAAATTCAATTTAATATGAAAAAGGTAACTGAATTATGTCAAGGGATCATTTTGAAAAAAATTATTGATTTAAATCTGGTAAAAAATCATCCACAGTATCTAGCAGCTGCACTTCAAAGTAATAGTAGCTGGTTGCATTTTTTTTTTTTTTTACAATGCATGTTATTCATTTGCACTCAAAAATGACTCCTGTGTGTGTGTTGGAGATGAATGAGGCACATCGGCGTTGATTTATAATTGACATGATGGAATTCTTTGATACCTGAGAAAATCCACACAGATTATACTGAAGTCCATTTGCTGAGTAGCTAGTAAATCAGACACCCTTCATTATGAGATACATGCTTCCAACATTCTCTGACAGCTCAGCTTGGTAAATATAAATAATAATATAATATAATAATAACACCTTTAAAAAATCCTTTCATTTGTGCATGAACATTCAAGTCATGACTGTAATCCATTTTTATATGGTCTATTCTGTTAGTTAATTCTAATTTAAGTCAAATCTCAGTTGAAGTCTGAATTTTCTCAAGGGCTAGCGCTCTTTTAGATGAGTTAGGATCCCAGGTGTCGACTGCAAATATGGAAATTACAGTAATCTTTGAGAGTGCAAGCATAAATATGATCCTCTTGTTTTAACAATTGAAATCTGAGTGTTGTTTTTATATTTTTCAGCACTTGAATCTCTTTAAGTCTAGCACAGCGAAACACTTGAAACTAAATTGTAGCCTCAATTTCAGACACATTCAAAGATGTGAGTACTCTGATACTTTTCATAATGGCTACTTACTACAAAGGTCTGTTACTGACAGGAACTAACAACTGGTCGGATGCTTTGTTATCACTGAACATTTCCTCCGAAGGCTTGAAAACGCTGTGCACTGTCTTGGAATTTAATTAAAAGGCCAGGTTCTCTGTGAGTGTCTGTTTCAAACCATTTTTTCTGACTGATGAAATCTTAATCAATGTCCAGAAATTGCAGTCAAACACCGTCGCAGTGATTGTTTTATTGGTTCTTTCCGTTTAGTGAATGTTATCTGCATCTGGCACACTAAGTCTGTCTTAATTTTTACTAAATTCAATCACCTTTCTTTTAATACTGATGAATGCATTGCTTTTGAAAAAGTTTACTGGTCGACAATAAAGGATTTAAATAACATTATTGATGTACTAACACAAGCATGCATAAAATGCAACTACTTCTGCATATGATGTTCCAAAAGAGTACCTGACATTTCAATCCAATAATACAGCAAAAAACAGCAATGATCTAAACATAATAATGCATTTCATTATTCATTATATTTTAGCTCTGTTTGTTCTTGTTCTACCAAACAGGCAGACGAGTTATGATGCGGTCAATCAGCAGATTCTGTTTCAATTTGGATCTTGTTTCAAATTTCACTGTGCAATATATTCCCAAAAAATCAATTTAACGGGATTCTCAGGAGACAAAAACCTCATGAACTCAATTTTCAGATGCCTCCAACCAGACTTAGTGGATCATCATTAACATTATATTCTCCAATGCATTGCACGAAATGCTAATAGTAGAAAAACAAGATGGTTTGAAAGAGCTAAATTGTTGACAGCTTATAAAAGCAAGCTGTATGATTGTGTGATTGTGTGACTCTTAACATATAACACACGTCACATATGGAGTCACTGATTGGGTTAGATTACAAATACACATCCGGGGTTCTAAAAATCAGTTAACGGGAGAGAAATTGCAAGGATGGACTTCCATTTTAACGTGTGCATTGAGAGTATAACACCCTGATGACTGAAAAACATTCTTGGACTGATGTAAAGTATTGATTTTCATAATCAATTCAATTCAATTTATGTTGAAAAGTGACAAGTTGAACATAGCAGAACATTCCCAGTTAGGATTTTAACTTGAACACTATTACCAAGTTAGAAACTAGTTCTACACAAATTCACATATATGCATGTCAGGTTTTTGGATTTTTTCAGGTAAATTATATCATACTTTACTCTCTCTCTATATATATATATTACAATAATTTGATGATGGAGAAAATTATGTGAAGAAAAATGTGTACCCTGTTGAGGGAAAGCGTGACTACAAACAGCTAATGAACATTGGAACTGTAGTGTTGGATATAGTCCTGCTGGAGCAAGAGACACCCAAAGACTGAACTGAATGCTCAGCAGCAGTGTGCATCATGAAATACGGGATACTGATGCACTTATGGGAAACATAGAAGTGTCGCTCTTCAGACAGCGGTAACGCCTGTATTAGTCATACTGTAATGGTAAAGCTTTTCATTGCAGCTTTCCGCCTCCCTGTTCGGTTGGCTCCTTTTTTCTTTCTCATAGACCTGCATCGAATAAAGTATGTAGTAAATCGCTCTTGTTAAGATTAAGACTATAAACATCACAGTTTTCTCCCCTGAAGCGGCTCTCCTCTGTCTCTGTCAGCTGTCTCTCGGGAACGCCCCTCTCTTCTCTCATGGCTGTACAATGCATCCATGCCTAAATAACAGATCCTAAACCTCAACATGTGTGCTGTATGCCACATCATTAGTTGGGAACCTTGATAATTAACTGCACTGTATGCAGTAATTAGGATACCCCTGGTGGTGCGATAGCATGTTTGCTGCTAATTATTGCGATATAATTCCCTTTTTTTTTTTTTATCATAGACAGATATTAGAGATTCATCTGCCTTTTACGGGTAATTAAATGGTATCAGTGAAGCTCCTCGCGTGTTTGATTGGTTGTCACGTCTTAATGGATCTCTGTACAACAAACAGATCTGTATGGATTGTGTGTTTGTGCCAAGATGCTTGCTACCCACTCAAACATCCTGTCCTTTTCATTTGTGCTCTCAGCCAACTGAATCCCTAAGACATGAGACAACATGCTCGTAGGACTTGTAAAATATACTGAGATCGATTCATAATTTTCATCGCACATATTAGTTAAGATGTGAAAAGGTTTAAACAGACTCCTCTGAGCTCCATGCAGAGACCTAGAGAACTGCCCTACTGAATGTGTACTACCTCTCCCAATATTGCTAATTGTGACTTTTAAGATGCTGAAAAATATTCATGAATAATACAGAAGGCAACAAGTATCATCTGTGATGTTATTAATACAGAGTGGTGGAAATGGTGAATTACTCAGGGACTCATAGCCATTTAATTCATTTCTGGTGATTACTGTATGATTCTCACTGTATGTGCATCCACTGTATGACTGTATCAGCACATGGATTTCCACAAACAATAAATATTTCTGAATGATCTCCCAGGTGGGAAAAATGACAAAAGTGTTCAAGTGCAGAGCTTTATATAATAAACATTAGGCAAAAGTAGTTTGTGCGGGGCAACAGGGTCGCTTTATGGGAAAACAAATTGATTGATTGAGAATACTTAATCTCATAAATCCCATGAAGTGTGAGCAGTTGTTCAGAAATGGAGAGCTATGGCGGGATATTAACTTTGAATTTGCCTGATGACATATGTTGTCTGAAGCACACTTCTTCCATGGTCTATTAACTACGACTCAGTGAAATGATGAAAATGAATAGTGCAGCCAGAGAAGCACAAACAGTTTTAGTTGGAAATATGACTCAAGTATTATTTGAAATATCGAGAACTGCAATATGGACAAGTGTATTATCCAAATTTCTGTGCAATTTTTATATGAGTAAAATGTCTCACAACAGACTATTAATGAATCATTGTGGTCCAGAATATGATTTTGGAACATACTTGTTTGGTACAAGCGGTAGCAAAAATCACATCATTATCTTTTTTATTTTTTTTTGCTTGTTGTTCAGTCCTGGATAAGAGTCATAAATTTTACACTGTGTAAACAGACTTCACATATGAAATCAACTGAATGAGATCAATTAAATGCCAGAATAAAAATCTACATAATAAAAACTGCTTTTTCAGCTGGTACACATAGACTTCAGCTGTATTGTGGGCGAATTGCTGTTTTCTACTCCTCAGCAGTGTGTATCTAGAATCTTGATTCTCAAAATGAATGCCTGCAGCTCAGAGTGTCTCAAACTACCACTGTCCTCTATAAGAACATCGAGGTTTCCAGCCACTCACCCTTCCAGGTGAACTGGGTCATGGTGAAACAGTTTTGACTCAGATGTAATTCAGAAATACTGCATTAATCTTCCTTCTATTGTAAGCGTCACAAAGACACTTCTAATAAATGCACCAAACATTCTCCTTATGAGAATAATACCAGTCATAGAGTTTTCATGGGCATTTTTTTCTCTTGTGTGTGGCCTACTTTTACATCTTTTCCAAACAAAAACTCTTTCACCTTTATTTGCAAGGTTGTTTGATTTTCTTTGTTAAAATGTAATATCTTCCACACGTGACCTGTAATTCTATTAGCTCGAAACAGACTGAAAATATATTGCATTTAATGAAATCAAACCTTGCCTTTGACATGCTGCTCAACAGACATTCTACAGTCAGCCATTCAGTCATTACATTGTTGCATTAAAGAGGAACCTGAACAACATCTGTTTATAGGTCTTGTTGAATAGAACTGCAAATGTGAAAATAGTTGTCTAAGGCATGTTGTGGCTCCAGAGGGAGCTGAGTGAAATCCAACAAGACTATAAGTCTGAAAAACATCTGGGGAAAGAAGAGTTTTGCAGAACTTTGTATCCCACTCCTCTTCTCTGTTGGTGCTGCAGTTGCCACTACGAGCATTTAAAAATCATATTTCTTCAGAGCACCCTGGACACGACAGTGAATCGGTATTGCACAGGGATGAGGCTGGGGCCAGCTGGTTAGCGTGGCAGCATCAGCAGGAGAAAACTTATGATAGAAATACAAATAAAACAGTCAAACCTAGAGTTGCTTTTTCTACTGCTGGAGACAGCTCTCTGTAGATAAAGAAAACACATTTGTGACATTTCAAGGTGTTTCTAAGTTGCTAGTTTATTAATAAAATCATTTCTAAAATTGGCAAAAGCCGTTTGCTATGTCGTCAAAGCAAAACTAACAAATAGCTCATTTTAAACTGCATTATGTTAAATTGAGTTGAATTAGTTAAATGTCAATATATGACTGAATTCTTGCACAACAAAAAAGTTTTTCATTTTCATTTTCATACAGTGGTGCAGGAGGGCCATTTATAATGTGCAGTCTGACAAACAAAAACTAATGAGACTTTCTGGGACATGTCTGTACTTTAAATAGACTATACAAATATTCACTGTTCTGGTGTCAGTGTATTCCTCGTGCAATAACTGAAGTCTGTCCTTCATTACATTTGAAAACTCCTTTCATATTGGTTTTCCTCTTTTTCTTTCATTCATCTTCTACCACTTTTCCATTTCCAGGATGTGGAGGGTGCTGCAGCCAATCCCAGCTCACTCTGGGTGAGGGGCGGGGTCACCCTGGACAGGTCACCAGTTCATCACAGGGCCAACACACAGAGACAGACAGAGACCAACAACCACTCACACTCACACTCCGGCCTACGGGCACTTTAGAGTGCATGTCTTTGGGAGGAAGCCGGAGTACCCGGAGGGAACCCATGCAGGCACGGGAAGAAAACGCAAACTCTGCACAGAAAGGCCCCAGGCCAGGAACCAAACCTACGACTTTCTTATTGTGCGGCAACAGCCCTTAACCACTTTGCTACCTTGCTGCCCAGTAGATTTTCCTGCCTGTCCATACTATTTTTTTTATGGGCAAGCTTGCAAGCTATGCTGGTCTATTATCATCCCCAATATGCTTCTGCAATTATACTCAAGGCTATGCTGCTCAGATGAACTAAAAGCAAATGGAAACTACAGACCATCAGTGAGCCCGTTCAGCAACCTGTTTTTCCTCCAATCTAGCTGGTTTCATATTCGCAGCAGAACCCTTTTTTTGACATTCCAAATTCTCATTACTTGTCTGTATTTCATTACCAGTCATATTGTTGTATAAAAGACTTTTCACACCCTGCAATTGAATTGACAGTCCATGGCAATTCACATATTGTGTATAATGTAGACTGTGCATGAATCTAACCCTTGCATTTCTTTCATGACTCACTTCATCTATTACAGCAAAAGCTTTTCTTCAATTCACTTTCCCTCTCTCATTGTCTTGCTGCGCTGCCAAGCTACAGCAGAACAGTGGTGTATGGTGGTCTCTGATTTTTGTCTTCACGTGCCATTCTTGGCTTTGTCCACTGTTTCATCCTTAAATTTTTAGCAAAAAAAGAAAAAAGAAAGCCCAAAGTTAAAATGCATGTTTATATTCAATTTCAGAAAAGGAATGATGTCAAGATTGATATATAAAAATCCAGCAGCAGTGAGAAGGGATTTCTGATTTTCTAGTTTGCGGTGTGTGCATGTGCGACTGTCTACATGTGTTGTGCCTCACTATCATCCTTGAGTGTAATGTGACACTACAGACAGAGAAAACTGAGCCCTCCCTGATAGCCCCTCTGTCCCTTTGGTCTGCCTGTCAGCTGCTCCCGGAACAAACAAACAAACAATATAAATAAATACATATATATATATATATATATATATGCACGTGGTCGCTAAACTCTGTCTACACTGCAGTGAGACTCAAGACTTCCATTCTTATATTTGATCTAAGTATATCACGCCTTCTGATAAATTCTGTCTTTGAATCCTAAATTGTGTTCACTGATATTATCAGTGAAAGAAACTCACTAAACCATTTCGTCCACTCGAGACATCTCTCTGGAAACATTAGCTGCTCTTTGCCTCACCACAGCCAGACAGTTCTTCCACCAACATGGGGCCCTGGAGGATGAATTGCAGCAGATTTTTACTGAGCGTGCTGAACATATGCGTGTACAGGGAGCATGATGAGGGGTCAGCTACAGTGCAATCTCACTTGCATTTGAGTTGTGGGCATATAAGGTCTTTGCTACTGATGGTTTTAGTGTTAGCTTTTAGTGTAACGGATATTAGTTTTGTTTTATAATGCAATGCTTTGAAACACCACTGTATTTGAGGATTATGTCCACAGCTAGCTCAGGATGGTCATGGAAATAAAAAGCCTCCTGAGTTAATGTGGCACTGCGGGGTCAGTCTATAGACTGTGCAAGATGACAAGCACATTAGTTATATATGTTTCCAGTCGAGCTTTGGCTTCCCCTGATATGAGAAAACCTGAGGTCAATGTTAATTAATTATGTCCTTTTAATGTCTTGTATACTCATTCCACGTCTTCTGTTTGGTACACAGAGACGTTACTTCTCATTTGTAACAGCCCAGATTCTCTGCCTACATTGTAGAGGCATTAACATTATCTGTAAAACACAAAACACGACGGAGTTTAACTGGGCTGGTAAATGCTTCATCTGAGAATCAATTGAATAAAAGACTAACCTGAAAGTGTACAAATGTAAATTCCTGATTTGAAAATCACATCAAGGAATACCTTCAAATTTATTCAAAATAACTTTGACAAAAAAATACCATTCATTTGCAATTTGACTGCCTCAGGTTTTAGAAGAATTAAGTGGCAGCTCATCCTGCTATTTCACGCTTGTTTTTTTTTTTTTTTTCAAGGCCTGGATAGCTAATCATAGACATACTTTTACGGTTTTGTTTTATATAAATTAGATACATACATACTGTAACCTGGGGCTGGGACAATACATGCAATATAGCCTGTGTTTAGAACGAGGACTGTGAGGCATTGCAGCAGGGTAGGTGGCCTATAAATAGCCATAGCCCAGGGACCTCAAGAACTCTGGCTAGTCTTGACACAAGCACACAAATATTTGTTTGGCTAAACAAGTCCAATAAATTGTTGTTCAGTAGATTTTGGCATTTGTGACAGTGTTTACATTCAGTGTTTCAGGGTAAAGGTTTATGCTCCTGTTACATAACCAAGTACTGTAGTGAAGATTATGTTCAATGTGAACCGATATCTGCATATGCATTCTCCGCCGCACACTCTGGTAATGACTTGTAAATCTCAGGTACTGTATGTTGCAGTAAAAGGAATTTCTTGCTCTGAAGCACTTCAGATCAACCTACAGTTCAGAATTTACAATAGAGGTAATTGAAAATTTATCAGTGAGTTCTTTGAAGTGTTTTTTTATAGGCCTGTTTGATCACAGGCTGTGATGTGCTTGTAAAAGCCTGGTCCAGAATGATACGACTTTAATAGCACCGATGTAATTCATCACATTTTTAGCCCCTTTGTGACTGACAAAACTGCAGTGGTGAAAAAGACCCTACAAATCCACTAGGTCCCTTTTTATAGGACATAAAAGTCTTCAGAAGGAAATTTGAAATTGTGATATAAAAGGCAACAATGACTCTGGTGTCATTGCCTTAAAGGAGCCAGTTTAAGAAGCATCACCAATGGGATGTAGATTGCCGAGGATGGGCCAATACCTTACAGTATATCCCTCCGTTGAACGCAAGATATGTGCTCAAGAAACAGTTTAATAGGTCAGATTGAAAAGATATGGCCATTTAATCCAGTGATGACTGTGCTACATTTTAAGTATTCATGAGAGGAAGCTACTCTCTCTATCTTTTCATGTGCCACTGATGAGAACAGTGGAGCAATCACCTTTGAAAGAAATCAGGCTGCCCTACAGTCGGTGGCTTACGCCGTGTAAACAGCCACAAAGAGAAGTAAAAACAGATTTGTGCCTGTGATTCACCTATGCTGTAGCATTGTGAAAAGTACATAAGTAAGGAAAGTGCCACCTCTACAGTTACTGATGGCTTTAATGATGCACACAGGCTGCAGCAGTGAAGGATCCATTATCCCCATGTATGTCATCAAAGAGCTGTCGATATTACACCGATGGCACTAATATAGGAACAGAAACGAATGCTTATTTCTCCCCACAACGCCAGAGTTATCAGTGTAATGTATGTCAGACACAAAAGGCTGCTCATCTCTCATTCTTGTTATTCTTGGCCCTTGACACAACCAATAGCATCCTTAAGTGAGGCAAAACGATGCATTAGTGAAGCAACAAAGAGAAAGCGGAGGGAGTTGGAAAGAAATGTCTTACCATGGCCCCCTCTGGTAAGAAAAGGCATCCTGTTAATGGCAATAGGAACGGTGCCATGCTTATTGTGGAAATGGTGGACGTGGTGTGTGGTACTGAGACTAGAAGACACTCGTGCCGTTCCAGTCTGGATGGGAAGTACAGTAAGCAAGGCAAACCAGAAGACTAGTCTGGAACAGTAACTTAAGCCCATGCTTAGGCTCAAGTGTGACCAGCTGCTCCACTGTCCGAGCACCGGGGCAGCCACAGAGAGTCTACCCATGAATATTAGATCCACGTGGGCCAAGGATGGACAACTTGGCCAGGCTTTGTCCTCTGACAGTTCAACTTGAAGACCGCAGGGCATGTCAGTGACAATCTGGGCCCTTTTCCTTCATAATCCGCTTGGCCCGGTGAGGAAGTTAGAAGACAACAGAAAATATCCTTCAATTTCTAAGAAAAATTGCCAAAAATTGGCTTTGAAGAAGGTTGTCAGAATCCAATTACTGTTTCTGTGGATGAAACTGAAGGGCGACAAACTTATCTGTTATTGGTTAACATTTTGCTATCACAAAATGTCTACTGCCTCACTGAATACCATCCCAAAGCACATGCTTCAGAAGATCCACATCCAACGAAGATTGGAAATTCATAAAAAAAAAAAAAAAAGAAGAAGAAGAAAAAAAAAAGGAAATAAAAAATCCAGCCTTAATTTCAAACAGGCATGTTGTTCAACCATGATATTTAGGCGCGCAGAGCGGCAGGACAGAGCTTGATGTGACCGGAATTGTGATCAGAGTCTCCATCGCCCACAGGTAGAGCCGGGGGGCAGCTGAGCCTGCCCGCCGAGAAGAGGGGCCCTCCGCCGCAGCACAGGACTGAGCAGGCTGCTGAGGGGAACCGGATCATCTCATCAGGCGACAAGAACAAGCAGATCCAAATCAGCCCCAAGTGAAGATGCGGCGATAGAGGCTGATGCAGGAAGCAGCGCTTTTGTTCCCTTTTAGCCAGGGAGAGCACAGAGACCAGGGATGGGGAGGGGGGAGAGGGAGAGGGGGAGAGAGAGGGAGCAGTATCTGCAGCAGCGCAGCAAAGGAGAAAATCCTGAGAAATAAATAATGAATCTCTCAGCACATCCAGTGATCGGCACAGATCCGCCCGGATGCAGCTTCTTCTTTCATTTATTTATTTCTTTATTTATTATTTTATTTTAATTTATTTCGAGTCAACGCGTGATGCTCCTCCGGCTTCACCTGCTCGGCTGCTGCATCGGCCCGATCCTCCGCACTGCCTACCGAGAGCGGCTCAACCTCTCCGGCGGAGAGCGGGTCGATCTCTCCGCAGGAGGTCCGGCTGCCGCAGCAAAGATTATGCTAATTTAAAAAAAAAAAGAAAGAATAAGAAGGGAAAAAAGAGAGAAAGCCGACTCTGATCGTAACAGATCCCGGATTAGTTCAATTCTGGGGAGGTCCGGCCGAAATAAAATATATAAATAAACAAAACAAAACAAAACAAACAAACAAACAAACAAAAAAAAAAAACCACCTCAGGTGGAAGTTGTGGTCTTAACGAAGCAGCTCCTCTAAAAGCACGCTGTAGTCTGAGACTGCGATCCGCCGTGTGTGTGTGTGTGTGTGTGTGTGTGTGTGAGAGAGAGAGAGAGAGAGTGTGAGAAAATGAGAGAGGGGGTGCAGACAGGAAGGGTGGGGGAGCGATGGATGGCAGGAGGGAGAGACGGAGGGAGAGACGGAGAAAAAGGGGGAAAGAGGCGGCCGCGGAGGAACAGCGAGGCGAGGAAACGGACTGTGTGAATAAATAACGCGCCGGCCTGCAGGTCCTGGCAGAAACACGTAGGAATGATACTGCAGAGGAGGAGCCTGATATAGGTGAGCTGTCAGAGCTGCTACAGGAGCTGTGGAGGTGCTCCTCACATAAAGCAGGGGAGCTACAGCGGGCATGAATGACACAAACACAAATACCTGTCAAAATAATACAACACAGCTCGCTGCCTCAGACTGAGGGAGCTCCGCTAGCTGCTGTGTGATCCATTTTTGGGGCTTCTCCTCCCCAAGCTTTGCATTGCCATACCTCTGCTGTTTTAACACTGTGGATCTAATCCGTCAGCCTGGTGTGTTCGCCTCACATCTCTTAGAGAGCTCTGCAGCTCTCTGCTCTCATGATGCATAACCATGCAGAACTTCTACTTCTGACTGATCTGAGGTATTCTGTCACCTCCTGGGGCTGGGGAAATGTGATGGAAAGATATATTGGAATATATTGACACATGGGTAGATGAACACATTATCAGAAATGGGGAGACAAAGTGGAGAGGGACTGGCGGAAAGAGGAGAATGGTGCTGAATAGAAAAAGAAACAGAGAGAGAGAGAGAGAGAGGGGGAAGAGATTGCAGGCGACAAGGAGGAAGGACTGCAGCTGTATCAGCTAAATCATGGTCGATAGAGATATCGGCTGGGATTGCCTGGTCCGTTGAAAGGACACGCATGGAAACAGGAGGACAGAGGCGAGCCATGCAGCGCCACCTCTCATAGTGACAAGAAGTCGACGCAGGCCATTACTCAAGCAGGGGAGGGTTATGGGTGTGTGTGTGTGTGTGTGTCTGTGAGTGAGTGAGAGAGAGAGAGAGAGAGCGTTGGGGGTGGAAAGCTGATTGAACAAGAACAGGAGGGGTTGAGCGTCCAACACTCAGGAACAGCAAGTGCTCCAACAGCACGTAGAGACATTCATCTGCTGCTATTATAAACATAAATAAGCTGAACCAAGCTTCTCTCTCCCATGTCTGTCCCATCTGAGTCCTCCTCTACAGTGCTGTGCCCCAACGAAGATACAGGCATCATCAATCCATCATCAATTACACATAATCATGCCAAAATGACAATGAAGGGCAATGTATATACATTACATTTTCAGTAGGACTGGCCATGAAAAGTTGGGACAGGATGAGAACGACTTGTGTCAGGCTTTCCAACATATCAGCATCTTTCTATTCAACGGATATCCTGATGTCCTGGTGAGAGCCATCCAGAATGAAACACTTGGATTAATCAGTTTATGTGCTTGAGGGTTGCTCAACAAGGACAACAAGGAGTGGGAGGCTGGGCAATTGTAACCTTGTGCTGTCCTTGGTTATTTAAAAGATGGTAAAAACACACAGATCTTTCTTAGAATACACACCTAAACACGTCTCACAGGATAGACATCAAGCATGCATTTGATGTGTGACCATAAATGTTATGATGAGCATTGGTTTATTTCAACAGCCTTGTCTTAGAACAACTGTCCTACATGTGCTCTTTCTGCAGTTCCAAGTTTTATAAACCTTTGATTTGCATTTTTATATTTTCCTTCAAGCTATTTTCAACCTTTTTTTTCACTTATGGAGCAGTTTAGTGGATTTGTGTGAATTTACATAATCATATTATTGTCCCATATACAACATATTACATGGCATATAAAATACATGCAGGTAACGTTGCCATTTCTTTGGAGAAAATCAGCAGCTTGGCGAAGTTGCAAAAGACATGATGCGAGAGGATGTGCACAGTGTTTTAAATTTTCACCGTTCTCAGGAGAATTTGCGAGAGAAGATTTTTCACAGACATCCAGTCTTGCCCGGGGGGTAAAGTAGCAGGATTAATCATAGCACTTTCAGATTAATTACTCATAATGCAAGCATCTACTGAAAGGCATGGCCTGCAGTTGTGATGTTTGGTTGATTTCATTAAGCTCAAAGCGACAACACCTAAAATAACCCAGGCTTAGATAGAGCAAGGAGAACAAGAGAAAAATATGAAGGCCCTGAAACACACAAATGTGTGTGTAAAACAGCTGGCTGAGGAGGTTTTAGGACGAATACTTAAAGAAAGAAATAACATTCATTTGTGTCACACACACTCATACACACATACATATTCTACTTCATTTTGTTAACCAACTGATGGGTCCTGGTGGATTGTGTGCTCTCCACTCTGAAATGGCACTGCATATGACAGTAGGCTGCACATTGTTCGCTACACATAGCGCTTTCAAAAATAGATTCCATTTACTTGACCAAGTTAGCTCACTAGCCTCAGCATGTCCTCTGGAAAGGAAGAGCAGAACCAACCCTTGCAATGCAGAGAAAGTATTCCAGACAAAGGGAAAGAAGTCTCTTGCATTTGAACAAATATAATCCCTAAACGTTGTGCAAGAGGAGTTGCTTTGAACCTTCTTCCCTCCCCCATCCGTGGATTAGCTTCGGCCTTCAGAAGTGAAAAAACAGGGAGCCAAAGAGAAGGCAGTCGGCTGTCACCACGGAGGAAGATACAATTATTGCTTGGCTGAGTTGTTTGTCCTCTTCACTCTAGAGCCTAATTTTGATGATGAGCCTGAAAAAGCATCAGCAGGATAGCTGGCAAAAGAGGTCTTTTTGCTTTTATTAATTTAAGTAAATTTACTTGTCTCACTCATTATATTTATACTAAAGAACACTCGAGCATGAAGGATTTTACTGTTGCCATGACTGCAAGTGTTGATGGAGCTTTGTGACATGTCACCCACAGGAAACCTTATACCAACATACTGCAAATGATGGATGGGCTCAGATGAGCTTTTTTCCAGGCCTGTCTTGTGATTATATTACAAATGCACATACTATATTGTAAATGTAAAGCCTTGTTGTTTCCTGAAGGACCTCTTTTTCATTCCATTTGGTGGAAAATTGTGCACAGACTTCTGGGCTGTCTGACTTGTTTTTAGTTTCCTAAGAATTTACTGCACATAAAGTAATGCTTATCTTCATTTCTGATAATGTGTGGTATTGTAAGACTAGTTATTTCAGAGATTAGGGTGTCAACCATTATTCTGAAAAGCTGAGCTGTCATCACATGCCAACAGACGTGGTGTAAAACTCTCTTCTCAGTAATGTGGCAAAAATATGAAACCCCTTGTTAGTCCAGGATCTTGTTAAAGTAATTCATAGCCGTATTATCGTATGACAGTCTCATAATTTGAGGAATTTTAACTCGTTCAAAAATCGGCAGCAGTGCAGGCTTTTATCTGAGATCACAACTGCCATTTACATGTTTCTCTCTGAGTCTCCTTATACTTTCTCAATTTAAGTTTTTTTTTTATTCTTTGAAGGACTTTCAACAGTCACTGGGCCTTATTATACAGAACGCTGAGGGTTTTTTGAAGCTTTACCAGATTTCAAGGCATCTGTCACAATCTAAGCAAAACCTTTTAGCTGTATCCCCTATGTAACCTGAAAAAATGTCTATGCAGCTATGTAAGACTTACAATAAAAAAATATTACATCTGAATAGATGTTTGGAAATCTCTTCCATCCTCAGCAATATGACTGCAGAAAAGAATCTGAAAACCCTCTAATCATGCCAATCATGCCAAAAATTATATAGACATTTTCAACAAAATGACGTCATGATGTGAATTATTTTTCCCATTCAGCTTCTTGAAATCAACATTAAGAAGCAAAGGCAGCATTATCAGCAGGCGACACAAAATTAACTTTAGAGTGATAAGCACTGCAGTAACTGCGACTCAACATTGAGCATCAGGCATGTTAATCCAATCATTCATCTTCAACCGCTTTTTCGTTTCTGGGTCGCTGGGGGTGTTGGGGCCAATCCCAGCTCACACTGGGTGAGGGCGGGGTCACCCTGGACACCAGTCCATCACAGAGACAGAGAGACCAACAACCACTCACACTCACACTCAGACCTACAGACACTTCAGATTCACCAGTTAACCCAAACATGATGTCTTTGGACGGTGGGAGGAAACCCACGCAGACACGGGGAGAACATCCAAACTCCACACAGAACGGCCTTCTGATTGTGGGGCAGCAGCACTAACCACTATGCCGCCGTGCTGCCCAGGTATGCTAGTTATGATAAAAACCGATTATATTTCTGTTGTAAAAAAGTGCAGATGAGTGACTGATGCACTGCTGCCGTGGCCTCTCACTGTCTGTCTCTACTCAGTGGTACAATTTCCCCAGCTCTCTCTTTCTGATAACCACAGCCTCACCCTCAGAACTGCATTGAGTGTTTGCCAAAATAAAGGGTTATTCCAAGCCTGATCGTAAAGATTGTGAGTATATAAATCTATACTATAAATCTTATTGGCAGCACTAACAACATTGTAACAACTATCTTGCCACCCAGCCACAATATCAATGCCACCTTGTACGAACTTTTAATGCTGATCTGGATCCAGATGGAGAGTAAGAATTTAATGCACATTTAAGCTGTTGTACTATCTTTATCTGCTTTTTGACTTATGGTTCCTTTTTATATTGGGGCTGCTTTTTCAGGTTTTCAAGTACACAAGGCTCAAAGCTAGAGATGGATCCTGTGTGGTTACAGATGGAATTCATGATGTGATGACGCAGTAGATTTACAAACAGCTGTGTGCTTTAATAGATGTAAAGATATGAAACATCCAGGTGTGAGATGACTCTCAGTGCAATGGGCCCAGTGAGGCACACTGCTCTGTTTCTATGATGGGTGTGTGAAGGATTTATGTTAAACACAGCAGCACCACCATTCATGATGCTCCTTCGAGCAAGATGTCAAAGCTTATGTCAACGTCTTCTAGCCCGCATAAGTTTGTCGTATAGGCGTCAAGTGTATTCATGGAATTCCCGGAAATCATCTTTGCGGAAAGTATTTGTGTGGCTGAAGATAGCACCACAGAAAAGCTGCTAACTCAGCTGACCCCCTGGAGAGTTTGTGGGGTGTTATATCACAGCCAAAGCAACAATAGTGTGCAGTGAAGACAAACTATATATGGGGTCAAATTAAATGAGAAATGCATGAATATAAACTGGCAGATGGAAAAATGTATAAGGAATACTTTCTTACTCCTCAATAAGATGAAAGGGCCATTGATCTTTTTATTATTCATTGGACATAGTGAGAAGTGCGTGAACAAATCTATCAAAATGAATTGAGAACAGAGAGGAAAGTGTAAAGGTTTTCTTTTGCAAAGCATACGAAGGCTGATACTTTGCTGCACCTGGAGCAGAAAGTGAGCCAGGAAAAAGGAGGCGACACAGACAAGGGGCAGAGAGAGAGAGATAGAAGAGGAAGTGAGCGGAGACATACATATATAAAATGCAAATCTTGGTTTACATGACCTGCCCCTGAATATGACACTTGTAAATTAAGTCCTGCCTCTGTAGGCACAGATACATTCAGTGGGACTACAGGTCCTTGATGAAGGAACTCTTCATCAAGGACTACAACTGCAGAATAACGGACAAACTGACAAGACGGAAAATATCCCTCCACTGAACCATGACAAATAATGTACCTTTCATTTTTGCAGTTTCTCTAATGCAAACCACAAAATGTTCTAATAAAATGTGTACTGCACTGTAAATAATTTTGGCTTTGATTAAATAAATAAAAAAAAATTTCAGTCTTATTGTGAGTATGAAATCTCGCAACATAAAGGAAGCCTGCTGAAGAGGAAGTGCTCATCCAGCTAATGAGCTGTTAGTTAAGGTAGGCTTTTAGCATCACCACAAAACTTGACACGCAAGCTAAACCATCTATTTATCTACAATTCTTCAAATTGCATGGGTTACTTTCAATGACTTCACTATTATTCCCACGCAGCAGATCATTGCAGCTCTATGACTCTCTTCTTATGACCTGTTTCCATATACTAATCTGCTGAATGCCAATTTTATATGGATTGTGAGTTTTAATAGGTTAGAGAAGTGGGCTGGGGAAAGTGTAGGATTAGTACATGGCTTTTATCAGGCCACAGAGAAAGCTCCAGCAGCTGAAGACAGCAGCCAGCTGCTCTGGCTGAAGGGAAAAGGCAGAGATTTGTGACCTCAACTATGTAAATCCATCTTACATTGAGAAGTATATCAAGACTGATGTACAGTCTGCAGCTGAGAGTCCCTTGATGTTAGGCTGTTTTGAGTCTCTTCTATTAGAGTTAGTATCAGCACAGATAATCCAAGCCAATGTCTTTTTACTTTTTTCTTCTTTTTTTTTTGGAGGGGGGCAAACCAAATGTACCATGTATCATAATATATCATAGTTATAACTATGATTACCTTTATTACACAACACTAGTGAAGATCGACATAAATCGCTATTACAGATGAAGCAACAAAGCTGAGCTATAAATGGATGAGTCTCATTCACATTTATGTGCTGTAAATATTTCTGTTTAAATCTGTTGCTCGTTTGTGATGCAGTTTGGTTTATGTTGACATTTTCCTGGTAATATATTAATCTAACTGCAGTTGCAATGCCTCCGCAAACTGAACAAATACTATGCTCTGCCTGAATGTTGATTTTAACTCGTGCAAAGATGAGTTCCAGGTATGGTTTATATATAGATAATTACATATCATTTGAAACAATCTACCTCTATTATGCTGCTTTGAATTTATTTTGCAGGTTAAATCCTGTACAATATATATAATCCATGGTAGTGTCAGTGATGGCTGTGGTGTATGAATGCATTATTATATATGTATTCCAAGCTGATGCTGATGTTGAGTTAAAATTGATGTGATGTTGTTGAGAAACAAGCCAAAGTGCAGCTACTGGCTTTTTGATGTGCAGTGCATGCAGCAAAAACGACAGAACCATATTGTATGCACATTACCATCCTAAATTCTTCATTACAACGGATTATAATTTTATTGCTCACCATACAGAAAGAGAACGTCAACTTCTCGAGCAGAGCGGGAAGTAAATGATGTATAAGTGAGTATGTCACTGTGTTGGTGAGAGTTAGAGAGAGTGACAGAGAGAATTAAACGAAGCTGGGGAGAGGCACACTCTGAATGTGAAGGCCTCTGTGTCTCGCCTTTATGATGTAAACTGAATGTAACCTTTCTCCTCTCATACAGCCCCTGCAGTGGGGACTTGGAGCCTTCACCCACCCAGGAGCCAGCAGAGACTTGTATTCATCTGAGGCTCAGCTGCTGCGTGGTCTGGGTGTAAAGTCAAACCCAACATGTTCCCATGCAGAGTGGGACACAGAAGGACAGTCAGACTGGGATGGGGACTGTTCACTTGGTAAGCAAACCCTGCATAATGTCAGCACCAAAGCTGGACAGTGGCTGACACAGGCCTGGAAAATCAGAGAATGAACAGAGGCATTAACTGCCAGTTAACTTTATCTTACGTCTCCGTAGCGCCACAGCACTCACTGTGTAGAGAAGCAAGCACCTGTGAAGCCTCTGACCCCACTTTTACACCATGTACTGCTGTAATTATGTGGTCTGAGCTGCTTCACCTGCAGGCATATTGTGATTGCTGTTACTTCCTGGGTAAGTGACAAAGCAATTTTGTAAAAGCAGTCTGTTGATAAATAGTCTTTGTGAGATTATTACTTAAAAAAAAAAAACAACAACAACCCCGAACCCTTCACAAATGGTCTCTTATTACACAGAGACACTCTTCTTTGCCACGAATGGATCGTCTATGCTGCAACCCGACTTCAGATAAGCCGCTGACGACGGATGGACGGATGGATGGATGGATGGATCCTCTCTGGATATAACGCTGGGTTTCAGCTGCAGATCCTGCCTCCTGACTAGCTCTTATCTTTGTTATTATGGAGTCTGAAACTGCCTGTGGCTGTTTAAACTGGTCATCACACCAGGGCTATTTGAGGCTGATATGCAGCGTTTGTGGTGTGTTTCTTAAGAGAATATTTCAGTTTTATTGTTTGCTTATGACACTGCTATAGAGGCTTCCCCTTAGTCTACCCCTGCCACACGAAGAGAGATAAAGGACAGTATATATATTGTGTTTTTCTTCTTTCCAAAGTGTTTCCAAAGTGTTTGTATTTCAGAGAAAATCCTATACATACGACATACAGTATGTTTAACTGTGTCATAAAGCAGTAATCAAGTTCTGCATTATTAATTCACATAATCTCAGCTAGGAATGAGTGGAAATTGCTTTTCATTCAGAAGCACATCTTTTCTGGGGCATCTCTGAGCTGGTATCCTAAATTGCCAAGTCTTCTTATTAACTTGCCTTTGCTTGCGTTTTTTTAAATTAGAAATTTAATTTGAAACACTGAGAGGTTCTGAGTTGCACCACTGTTGTTGCACTTTAGGTGTCTAAGAAATGTCAACATTGTTTCTTTCACAAATATACCTACGGCTGCTTACAGAAGAAGGCAAGTATCACATTCACTTTTACATTATCATGCAATTATGGTTATTGTCCAGTTCACACATTATACAACTCCTTTCCCTGAAACTAATCTGAAACTCTGTGCTGATGACAGTCCATCTGGGGAGGTGTGTTTAAATGCACAAGCTGTAGAAGTAATCTGTAGGCACATCTCTATGAAAGAATCCGTCTCTTCAGTTGTTGTCAGTAAGAGAATAGACTGAGTGTTAACAATGTGGACATTTAAATGTAAAGGCTGAAGATGACACTCAACTCTTTAATGAGTGTTAGCACTTAATATATGCTGATTTCATGAAAATTCTACAACTGATTGGCAGATAATTATCTTCAAAGTATTTTACTATCATTATAATGATGAATAGCCATTACGGTCAATATTCAGGGAGTTAATGTTCTACTAGTAACAGGATTTCTCGGATAAATGCACAACCATTGATGATAAACTACTTCAACTTTAGAGAGACCTTAGCCCAAATCAGATCATTCCATGAGACAGAGGCAGCTGAGAAAATAATTTTTTTCTGTCAGTTCTGGTAATATAATCACTGCTGTACTTCTGTCAGGAGCAATAATTACTATTTAAAATTATAAACTTTAATAAGAATTATTCAAATAATTTTAGATTTTGGCATATAAAGCCATCTCATGCAGACATCTATTCATGAATACCCCCACTGTTATGTACACATACTACAATCATAAAAGGTATTAAAGTATAACTTACATGGTAAAGAGAGTGGTCAGCCAGACGTTATGGAAATCACAAAATGGCTGCAGAGCGATGTTAAATCATCGTGGAACTCAGTCTGAAACAATCTAACTATGGAGAAGAGAGTGAGCGAACTGTGCATTATAGAGGTTCAGATATTTCTCCTGACTCGGTTAATCAGTGTGACACTGGTAGAGGATTGAACTCCCTCTCCAGCAGCCAGTGTTTGCAGTGTGAGTCATAAGAGACCATGACAAATCATGAAATAACCTGTCACATATCTGACGGAAAGGGGTAGTGTGGCTTGCATTCTCCAATCTGTTAGACATAGCTTAGCATAACCTGTGTCTGTTTGCATCCTAATGAGCTACCAACAAGCATTAAATTATCCTGGTACATGGCACTTTACCCAAAGGTCGCGAGAGGTCAGGAAAGTACTGCCTAGTGGCTTTAAATAATGAGCAGGTTTATTTGTGAACAACAAACTACTGAATATTGATGATGCAAATTCTTGAGGCTAATGAGAGCATCAAGGCACTGAATACTTATACTGTTTGGATGAGAAAATAATACTTCAATCTTGACCCTGAAAATAATCTACAGACAAACTGGCAGCTGCCTAAGATGTTATTATGTTCTTTATAGTCAAAATGAAATTGTAACATAAAAGTATTGGACAAACAGACATGAATGTCAGCATCAACTTAAACTGCAATCCATCTCATAGTTTGAGATATTTCATAATCTGTAGTGGACTAACATTGCTAAACAAAAAAAACAAAAAAAACAAAAACAACTACATTATGTGTAGAAATGTGATTTTAAATGGGTTGACAGACGGTTCCATCATGAAATATATGTTGTACATACAACTGATCAAACTGTTGATTGTTGCATCACGATTTATTTGCACCACTGATCCCACTGTGAACATCCCTGCATTTAATAGATCAGCACACAGCCAACAAATGGTGCAAACTTTGATGCTTTCATTAAAACAATACACATCACTGGGGAGACAGAAGGTGATTATATAATGGCATTCACGCTGCCAGTGACTTTATTCATGCTCTGTAACTAATGCATGGTGTGTAAATCTGTGATTACATCTGTGTTGGTCTCATCCAGGTTTTAAAGAGGAAAATCATATATTTCCCTGTGAAATGTAAAATAATTTTATGAAACTCTCTGAAAGGTTTAACTATGGCACTTATTTCAGACCAAGGTCCCTGGGCAGCTTACATCATTTAACTTAGTTTCATCTTACATTTCTTTTCATGCTATCTGCTGACATTTGAAGGATGGAATTCTCAAAGGTAATTCATTAAATTATTATTATTTTTTGGGCTGTTTATGCATTCATTTCATTTCCAATAAGAGTAAGTGGTCTGACAGGAGGTAGGGAGAGAGAGGGGACTGACGTGCAGCAAAGGCCTCTGGGTCGCAGCGACACCCAGGACGCTGCAGGACGCTTTTTCTCCTGAATAAGAAATAGCAGTAAAGCCAAGTAAACTGGTGGAAGCAACGTCAGTTCAGTTATCATTTTACTATGGCTGTGTTTAAAAAAAAAAAAAATGGGTCATATGGTCACAAATCTACAATATAATCATCAGTTTGTTTTTCTTTGTATACATAAATCCCTTAACAGTGAAATAAACAGTATGAGTCAGTGTGTTAGAGTCACTGTGAGTATTGCAGCATTATGTCCTTACTTACTAATTTATCTGGATTTATCTGAAAATGTGTAACATTCAGAAAACTTGTAACTGAAGTCAAGAGATTAATGATGTTGGTGTTTTCAGATGCTGAATTTTATGACACAATACTCCTCTTTACTGAAAAACACAACGCTTAAGACAACAATGGTGTTGTTAATGTGAGAAACTGAAAGGACAGAAACACAAAAAAGCCAAATGTGGCATTATTCCCTCAGGTGCTTGACTTCTCCTCACATTTATGTAAATGTCAAAAGATTTCCACTCATGGCTTAAAGGCTAAAAAGCTGTAAACATGATCTGACTGGTTAGGCACCGACCTGTAGTGTATTTCGTGGGGGGACCAATTTGCTTTGTTTTTATTTTTGCAAAGAATAAAAGAAAATTTAAAGCATTGTTTCCTGTTACAGGTTAACATTTATAACTCTGCAAGCGCTGCCAGTCAGTTTCACAAAGCTCAGGGGCTCCTACTTCCATAATGTAGCTGTGGGGAGCTGTGCCAGCAGTCTTGGACTCAGGGTATCCATATTTCTCACCCAGAGCAGGGATTTGGCAGAGATGATAGTTCATAGCAATGCACCGTCTCCATGTTGGAAAAAAGCTAACAAAACCAGGCTGCTAAAATGATGCTGATGGAAATTGTATGTTTGGAAAATTGTACTTGTACTGTAAATTTCTTACTAAACCTTTTGTTTAACAAGCAAGTCCATTTCATTCAAAGGTAGGTGCCAGCCAACACAACTGCAGAAAAGTGTGTAAAAAGATAAAGAGTAGAGATGTGAAAGTCTACAATAACATGTATTATTAGTACAATCCAATTTTTCATGTTTCACTATCGATATACTGCAGCAACACTATTTTGAAATTGATTCAGGAGGAAGAGATTGTGATGCTGGCAACGCTTTTGTCTGAAACATGAAACAGGGAACCAGCTAATGCCAACCTGCAGCTAGTCAACACACACACACACACACACACACACACAAAAAAAAAAAATCTAAACTTCCCCCGGATGACTCGTGGTGTAGAGACACACATGTTACAGACAGGCGGTGCAGTTACCTCTCAGCATGTGTAAATTGGGGGAACTGGGCCTTTGACATTAAAACCCTGCTCAAATATCAGCGTAGGCATCCATCCTGAGCGCGTCCACGCCTGTTTATAATAACTACAGAGGCAGCATGATGCCGATGATGATTCAGTTCTATCCACAGCAGGTAAATGTAGGATCTAGTTTAATGCAGAGTGGGATGCCATTATGTTATGATCAGCAAGTGGCAGGCTCAGCTCAGCCAGGACATGGCTGCTTCAAGCTAACAGGAGAGTCAGTGCAAACTGAAGCTCTCCATTTCAGGTCAACACACGAGTGCATGGATGCTAGTCTAACTACTTTGGTCAAGGTGATATATAAGCCTGGTGCTCAATTAAATCTGATTAGATTAGAACTTGTTCACATATTTTTACTTTTTTTTTTTTTTTTTTTTTTATTGTTACGTAGCTGCTGTTAGCATAGAAGGCCCTTGAATTATATATATATATATATATATATATGTATATATATACAGCCTAATTGTAGGTTGTAGGTTCTCCAGTCTGGACTTTTTACATTTACATTTTACATTTACATTTACTTAAATTTACTTTGTGTGGCTCAAACTCAGACGTGTCTCACAAGTCTATTTCGGGTAGGTCACCATGTTATGAATGGCAATATGTTTTCTTGAGCCGTAGTCCCAGTGCACAGGATTAAGTCTGAACCTTTCTCCTGGATTATCCTTGTGGCCTTTGGGACACACTCATAATCAAGAATGACTCCACCTGACGTGAAGGTCAAAGGCTAAAAAGAGTGGATAGAGCACTTATACTCCTACATTTGTCATACTTTATACTTTGCTTCTGTTGTGTTCCTTAGTAATGCACTGCTGTGATGTACATTACAACACACATTCCCACAGTTGACAGTCACACGTCGTACAGGTTTTACTGCTTGTGCAACACATACATTTTCAAAATTGTTCAACAAGCAAATAATCTTTAATATCTTTCCTATATCTGTAATTTGGCAGTGAAACCAAAGTCACAGTCTCTTTTGTCTGACAAATGTAAATATACTCTGTATAAAGATTTGCATAAAGCCTCCATGCCCCACATTTCTTATCCTTTGGTAATTACAACTTCTGTTTGATAATTCAAATCTGTGCCTGCTCTTTTGAGGAGATGGCAAACCATTATAGTTTTGACAGAAATAAAATTAAATCTAGATGCAGTGCTTGCTAACTGGCATATAAGAGAGAGCAGGAAGCCAGCCGCTGTCTGTGCCACGATACTGTACCTTGCCTGCATGCCTGCAGGCGAGAGGCTCAAGTCTGCTTTTCTTTCATGGGAATTACACAGTTCCAAAGAAATGTAGACTCACAAATGGATGGCAAAGGTGGTGTCTACTATGCAGATGGCTAATGGGTGCGGGCGGTGGAGTTATATAAAGGCATATCAGGTGGAATGTGTTTGTCAAATGAGACAGACACATATTGAATGTGGACTCACGTGGTTGTGATGGATACAGCAAGATTGTGTCATTATTAGAGAAATGAAGTAAAAGCAGTTTCATTTTGCTCAAATCACTGTCTGCCCAACACCTTATTGTTCATGTTACGGGAAGTCATTCATTCAGCCAATGCTTCTTTTTTTTTCCAATTTGTTAAACAGTATCTGAATAAATAATAGCTCTGTGTTTGATATGGTGTGAATGGTTTTGTTTTTGCTTTCATTATCATTCCTTCAAAATATATACTTTTTTTTGATATATAGTATATGTATTTGGAACACACACGTGCACGTACACACGCACACAAAGCTACAGTGGTAATGAATATGCCAGAACAATCATGTATAACTGCAGAGGTTAACCAATAATTACACTCTCCATATGTTTACAGGAGGTAGCGCTGAAAATTGAACTGGGAACATCATTATATATCTCACTGACTTCAGTGATCAAACGGTGACCTACAGGTAATTACCACGGATATCTGTAGTGCACTAAGATTAAGTGCTTTCTGTATGTGAATATAAATGGAGTGGCGCAAAAACCAACTAAAGGCTGTTGGTTTTTAAAGAAGCCTCATTCAATTTGCTTTGCTTTTCTTGAGGTTTTAATTTTGGTGGTCTGGTGGTCAAAAGGTTAAGCACTCCACTCTCCTTTCTCTTCCTTGTTGGTTTCTGGGAGTACAAATGTTCTCGAGTGATACAGAGAGGTGGAAGGAGGCAAAGGTTTGTGTGGCTCTTATCCTGGAAGGACAAACAGCAGCAGACTGTGGTATTGATGAGGCAGGCTTTATTTACAAATACCGGTGACTACAAAACCCAGGTCCTGCCTACATATTACTTTGTGTTTTTATATTATTGTCAAATTTACCATTTTTTATAATGACTAGTGACTTTGATGATGATGTTTTTTTTTTCAAAATTGCAATTTCCCAGTCTGGGATAAATAAAGTATCTATCTATCTATCTATCTATGTGATTTCAATGTTAAGGCCTGTGATTTCCTCTGAGTTGGACCGATGTGCTGCTTTGACCTTTGATGTTGGCCAGCCATGCCCTTTACCATGATTGAGAGTTCTCCCTGAACATTACTGGGTGAATGCTCAAAATGCTGCAATGAATCGTACTTTCTTGAAAATGTAAATTGTGACGTCAATAGTTCAACAATAGCCTTGCAGTAGTGTATTCCTGAGTTCCTCAGTAACTGCCCAGGTTGTAAATACATTGTTTTAATGCACCAGTTAACTATGCTGCTACAGTCTCATGGTCTCATACTAGTACTTTTGCCTTTTACTTTGCACACTACCAATTTTGTCGCACTCTGATTACAGTGGGCGGCAGTCTGCAATCTGAATAAACTTTGTGTGGTATTTTTCACACCTAACAATTGTACAGGCTTCAAGGGGTGTGTTGCACAACGAATTGCGCAACACAGAGCAAATTACTGTCCTCTGAGTGTTATCACACAAGCTCCCTCAGGTGAAAGCTCCCTAACACTGGCTTTTCAGGGTTACAGGAATACAAGTTAGAGGAAACTACAGATAGAAAATAGAGAATTATGGGATATCTGAAATATTCACTGTTAGCAGCTCCTGTACAGAAATGTTCTATTTAAAACACATAGGCGTATTGACTGTACCATCCTGTTACGTCGCAATCGACAACGTCTGTATTCAGTATCCTTAAAGGAGGCAGATCTTGTCTCCATCTCTGGCAACCAAATATTGCTGTAAATGTATTTATGTCTGAAGCACTTGTGTTCTGAAAGTTTTGCCTTAGGCAGCCCTTTGAAATTCTCTCTCAGATGATGTGATGACTGTCTGCAGTTACTGAACATCTAAAAATTCAAAGGGAAATTCTATGCTGCTGGGAACAGGTTAGACAATGTGGCATTTGATTGTATGATTGGGGCTGAACAACCACATACCAACGTGTGTAATCAATGTCAAAGGGAATCTTAAGCAGGTTTAATAAAGAATAACACGTTTTTCATTTTCACTGCAGGCCATAGCGACCAAGAGTATAAAAAAAAAAAACTTGCTATCCAAAAATGGTAGTGACAAAATGGAAAAAGAAAAAGTCAATTTGGGGACATACTGCAGTGAAGAGAAAGTCAGCAGACTGCAGTCGGGAAAATGCTGGAAAGAAAAGGCTCTTTTCTTGCTTTGACAAAGGACTATTTTATTACATGTTGAGTTGTAATTTTATAGTTCCAGCACTAAAATGTGCTGCAGCAGTTATTTCTCCCAGACTAAATTATATGGTTTCTTCTTTTTAAATACACTTGTGAGTTTATTAACAGAGTTTGCTGGTAACGTGTTCAAAGAAGTGGAAGATCAGACAGCCCCTGCTTCATCTACTATGCTTCCCTTGTGGTCACTTAGAGAGCAAAAAGCAGCTTGACAATCTTGACAGCGGAGGATGCACAGCATAGAAGACAGACTATTGATTTGGAGGCTGAATCAACAAATTACAGCAGCAAACTCATTTGGCCATGTGTTTGAGTTTTTAACAATGGGAGCCAGCAGACGGAGGAAGGAATCAACTTTCAGCTATTGGATTAGGTTGATTACTGCAAGTAAGTAAATGCTCGTCATCTAAGAGGGTAAAGCTTTCTCCTCTTTCCAAACACTCCTACAAAACACTGCATTTCCACAATGCTCACAATGACACATAGTTATTCTAAATGACTTCAGCAAATGACGCCTAACTTGCCAAGTCTGCTGGACCACTAAACTCAATGGCAATCTCTTCCCATTTTAAATATGAAAAGCTTGCGGTAAAAGTCTGCATTTATTACTTTGGACATAGAGGGCTCTTTGTAGTGGAAACAGAAGTCAGACAAGAGGTTTGAAATGTGGTGATATCAAAGTGCCATATATAATTAGCGTGCAATTGCTTTCTCCTGTTAGAAATCCAGTCCATCAGCATGCGGTCAAGTGCAATTGCATAGTCACTATCAGTGTTAGAAGAGATGTCATAATTCCTTCCACATTTTTTCCTTTTTCAATGGCAGATAATTTTTTAAGGAGAATGATAGTAAAAAGAGAATAACAGTGTCTCTTAGACTTTAAAAGTTACTGTTTTTAGAATAGAAGAGTCTTATCTTCCACTACAAATCATTTTGCATCATCAGCCTCAAATTCAACTTTCCCACCTGACCTAGCATTGACTGGTTTGAAATCATTTGAAAATAAAATAAAAATGAACAATCAAGATCATGTCTGGTCTGACTGTTGTCACCACTTGTGTGGTTGTGTAGAGTCTTAATCTGGATGATATACATTGTGTTTAACTCAAAACAGATTAACCGAGTAAGGAAAAAAAAAAACATTTCGGGTATCTGGGTATTTGTTTGTGAAATGCCACGTGACATATATAACAGACATAATTTATATTTTATTGCAACTAAGCCACTGAGTTCAAAAAGCTAAAAATGAATTGATCTAAAGAGAAAGCAAGGCCTTTTCTTATATTTTCAACACTTTCAGATGCCGTGTTCTTCCCCCGTCAGTTACAACCGTTTGGCCAACTGCTCTGATGCCTCCTGTTAGTTTATAGGACTTTGAGAGACATCAGTCATGACCCGTTGTTACATCCTCCAAAGGAAAGGAGTAAACCCCCCCCATTTGTATCAGTTGATAATCTCTCATCCTTTCCACCCATTCAGAGGTCATTCATCTGTACTTACGGTCACTGCAGAATGGCCCCCCATATGTGGTCATGGTGCAGTCACAGGAGAAGCCCTCCCACAGCTGCAGACACACTCCCTGGTGGTGGCACGAGTCCTCTGTACAGGTGGTGCTCGGACCTGCAGTGTGTCGAGAGCATAGTTACCAGGTGCCTTCTCTCCATTTCATTACACTTAAGCCTCACCACTGTCCAAAGGGAGTAAACAGTGTATTTTTTGCTGGTCAGGTGGACAAAAGATATTGACGTTTTCAAAGAAAATATATTTTTAAGGCGATTTTATGACTTGACTTGACTAATCTCAAAATAGGTCTGCACAATAATTGTATATTTTTCAAAACACCTGCCATAAAAATAACATTCACGTTACACAAACACCTTCTGATTTTGGAGACGTGACATTTACCAAAGTTTAACCCTCGGGCTAAACTTTGGGTACACTTATGTAAGAGTTCTGTCATAATCAGTGCAATGCTTCCTGTTAAAATAATGGCTACCTGGGGAGATGATTAAGCCTTGGCATAACACTGTGCTCTATCAAGAGCTTTGTTGTTTGATAAGAACGCAACAGCGTTTCTTGACCACAGAGTGTTATCATTACATGTAAAATGTATTCACTACCCAGTCACGATGGAGTGTTCATCAACATTGGTCAGTAGTATTTGGTGAAATGAGCTTTTATTGAGCAGTGATTCCAGTTTCTTCTCTAACCTGACAATAGGAAATCTGACTGTTGGACGGATGTTTCATTCTTCCTCACCTCCACAGCTGCGCTCCACCTCTCCCACCTTGTACAGGGCATCTGCTAGCAAGTCAGGGAGCCTTCCGTTCAAGTCCACAGATGCCAAACAGCCTTTGTATCCCTCCCGGGATGCTATCAGCCGAGGCAGGTTACTGTACATGCTCTTCCCCAGACCACCGATGTACAGCTCCCCTGCAAGGTGCAGGATTTGGTTCAGAAAAAACTGATTCTAACATGTACTCAGCTAACCCAGTTAATGAACATAGTAAAGGATAAAAAATAATCAGAGTATGCAGATAATGTGAGCATTTACATTCTGTGGCCACGTCATTGGGGAGGTTTGATAAATGATTGTGATCAAATGGCTTAAAAATAATTTATTATGCCTCTGATGTCAGAGGTGTTTTAGTTACATCACTTACTACAGAGGCCATAATTATTGGTGGTGTTGTAGAAGACTGATTACATGCAGATGTCTCAGGGTTGAGGAACGACAAGCTCTATAACAGGATTAAATTCTTAAATTACATACTAAGTAACATTTTGATCCATTACAGAAAATACTAAAATAATTATCAATAACAAAGCAAGTGCCCAGTGTCACTTCTAATAATTACTTATGATTGGTAGGATAAGTTACCCTTTAAATCCAGGTTGCGGGCTCCATTAGTGTGCTGGGTGACAGTGCGGGCATCAATCTTCAGGATGTGCATGTTGTTGTTGTCACGGGAGATCACCACATTGTGCCACAAGTTGTCGTTGAGTGGTTTGTCAGAGTTTCCCTTCATTAGGGATGGCCCGTTTCCCAAGTCAAAAACATAATGAATGTACCTACAAGAGGGGACAACACAGTAGCGCATCATTTTCCCTCATGTGACTTTGAAAAAGTAACATTACAAGGTTTAGGTGATTGAATCATTCAAACCCATCTTGTGTAGGTGTGGGCTGGTTAAAGTGTCCTGATTGATGAGGTTTTGCTGCCACATGTAGACATGAAACTGTGCACTGCTGTTTCTACCACTAAGGTGGTATGAAGCCAGAGACTTTCAAATGTTTTGTTGTTGTTTAATAAAACTGAGTAAACACCGAATCAATGTAAATACCCAGAGTAAGGCTTTAGTCATCACAATATTAAATTTGATCAGCAGACACTGGGAGTGCTCTATCAGAAACTTCTTCTTTTCTGAATCAAAGCGAAGCAACATCCATCCAAAGCTTCTACACTTCACAGAAAAAAATCTGAGCAGCCAGAAAACTTTGACAGGAGTGTTGGGAACAATTTTTTGCCTGTGTTGTCTGTGAGAGCTTCTGCTGCAGGCTCCGCAGCCGAACAAGGCCTGCTGCCGCCTAATTACTGGCAGAATGTCTGTGCAAGGCTTGACAGTGGGACGCTACCATTCCTGCTTTGCTTGCTCTGTTTTGACTTATTTTCTGCAATTCTCCCTGTAAAATTTTTGTTTTTACATGAATAAAACATTTGTGCCTGAGTCAAGTTGCCAAATGTGCTTGAATAGGTCTGTGTATGAGAACGGCAGCTATTGTTTAAACACCCATGTTTCCTCTCTCTGCTTCTTGTTTTCTATCAAAATAATTTATGATGAACAAATGTTTTTAAAGGCTTTTTGTGTCTCTCTTCGGTGCTGCAGACTGATAGATTCAGCATCTGAATCATTAGGTAATTGTGAGGCAAAGAATTTATAATAATAAAAAGAAAAATCCTATTCATGTGGTTTGAGATTCACGGGAGAAATATCTTTTCATTAAAAAAAAAAAGAGTACACTAATACAAAATGAGGTATACAGAGTGTGTTCTGTTCTGTATAGCCCTTTCTCTCTTTCCACAGCCCAGAACTGAACATACTGTATCGACTTAATGCCCCAGCACTTACCCTTTTACCAGCTCCACCACAATGAAGTCACTACCGTCTCCAGAATTGTAAAGTATCAGGCCGTCAGGACTGGTAGTTTTGAACTGGAAGAAAAGGTGCATGGAGGCGTAGGCCTGCAACGTAGAGAAGGCCAAGTAGCTGGCTTGCGTTACAAAAGTTACAGGATTGGCCACAATGTGCCTCATGCCAAATCGAACATTCAGCTCGCAGTAGGAGATGTCTCCATTCTTGCACTGGTCCAGATACAGCATCCCATTGAAGGAGAGAGCTTGCAAGTGGCCGATGAAGTTGGAAGGCATCACAGATATGAAGCGACGCTCTGTCATGATCCCTGTTTCAATGTTGTTGAACTCCAGGCGGGTGTGGGCGCCGGTCATGTGACCTATGGAATAAAAACATGCAGCTTAAACTGTGAATGCCTCTGAGTAATTGGTCCCGTTGGCTACGACAGCGCCTTCATTCCTCATGTACCTTCCACAGTCACGTTGTCCACTGACAGTTGTAAGTTCTTCCCGCGCCGCACCACCTTAACTGTGTGCCACTCATTGTCATTCAGCTTCTCGCCTACCAGTAGTATCTCTGGTCCTTTGCCTGAGAGGTGAAAAGCATCAAGTGATAATCATACCAAATCAGCTCAGTACACTTTTTCCTCACGAAAGCTCTCCACATAAAAATCACTCCCTCCTCAGGGTGCATACATTAATTCGCTTTCAGATTCACTCAAACACATACAATCCTCTGCATTCCCCCCCCCAAAATTTTCACTTGCACTCAGTAAATACACATTAAAAAGGGGAATAAATGACAATGCTAGCTCCTGTCCTAAGAGACAGAATATATAGTTATGTCTGTGCTGAAATAGTAAGATGGGTGTTGCACTTTATGGTGATTGATGTCTGCATGGGAATTATGTTAGGTATTATCCAACAACTTGACTCAAACACACTCAGGTTTAAGTTTCAGCATTCCTACACTCTACTGTGCCTTTTTGCCAGTTTCAAAATAGGTCACAGTCTAGAAGCTTGCCACCGCAGCACCGTCATCCCGAATCAGTGCCTATGCAACAGGGCGACACGGCAGTTCAAAGGAGTTCTGACATCGCTTGGGAAACTAATTGGCCATGCCTAAGCTGACTGTGCCTTTAGGGGTTTGTCTGTCTAATTGAGCTCAGGGTGCAGGGGAATTACAGGGGACGTACAGAGGGCAATAAATGGAAAACATCAACGGGTTTCCGAGCACATCACAATTTCTTCCTCTGGGAAATAATACTGCACCTGGAGACTTTGTCCATGTCTGCATATCAAGTGTCTTTACAAAGCTCTGAATGATACCGCCATCCACCTGCTGAATATCGACCATGTCCGCCAGACAGATCAATACCATCAAATCCTGCTCCCTCTCTATTTGATGGATCTACTCGAATAATAAAAAACAAGCCACTTGCTGGTATCATGTCCAAAACAACCACAACAACAAATAAGAACTCTTATAAACCTCTGCCGTGAAAACGAACAGACAAGATTTGCTCTAATGAAAGGAAAAAAAATCACAGGATGCTGCATTATATGTTCATAACATGCCTGTTAGATGGGAGATTCTCTGCTGCCTACTGTCAGCAAACAAGCTCATACCTCCTAATAGGCCACTAACATAGAAAAACAATGAGAGGAATCCCTTTCTGAAAGTGAAAGATGTTCTTGTGTTTTCTTGGGGCTATACAGGAACACATATCTTAGGTCCTGAGAAACTGATTAAAAAGGAACTCCAGTGATTTCACATATATCAAGAGTATATGTGGGAAAGTTGTGTGCCTTTTGTGGCTGCCAAGACAGGCAAAGTCTGATGAATTGCCTCAGAAAATGTCACCTGAGTTAAGACCAGGTACAGTTAAAGACAAAAATGAAATGAATGGAAATGAAAAAACAAACAAACAAACAAGCAGGCAAACAAAAAAAAAAGCAGAGAAAAGAAACAAATTCAATAGGTGTGGTATAATAAAGTAATGCGTCATTGGACCTCTCGAAGCTCTATCAGCTGTTACTCCAACAACACTGGAGGCTGTCATATTGTATTATGGGGCGGATTTTAAAAAATATTGCTGCATTAATTTGAATTATTCGAAAGTAAGAGACAATTGCGAATTCAAAAATGTTGTAATTGTGTTGATGAATATTACTTTAATTAAAAAAATGTATAATTCTTTATTCAAATAACAATAATAATTGGACTAGTCTTTGATTTAAAAGTGGGGTAATCATTTTCTCTGTAAATAAACTGACGTTGCACTGATTTCTTTTTGCCTCTTACACTGCAGAGGCTGCTAAAATGGTGGAATATAATGTGTATTCACACAGACATCTGACTGTAAACCCTTTGAAATGTGGGCTCCATCCTAAGTACGTTTGCTTCACAAGCTCAGCTTCCCGAGGCTCAGGAATGAGCTGCGCATGTAGAGGGTCTATTTTTTCCAGTTTGATCCTCAGTTAAAATTGAATTTGATTAATATTTTCAAACAGGGATAGCTTCAAAGGAATATTTCAGTTATACAGGTCAGCATTATGGGTGAGCTGAGACTGTGAATGCAGGAAATGCGTGTTAATCAAAGCGTGTTATGGTAATTCTTTAATTTTGCAGAACAAATGCCTCATTTCAAAAGTGTGCAGCGTACCATTATTCCCCCAATTCCAGAGAATTACTCAAGAGCACTGCAGCAACATTTGTTCTTAACAGCTATTACCCTCCCACGATGGATCCAGTTGTGGACAGTTTCCAAGCAGCTGCTGCAGATGGTCTGCCTTTTTGAGTCCTTCCAAAATCAGAAACGCTCGCGCGAACACACGGAAAAATCTGATTTCTTGATCCTGCAATCAGTTTGTTTGCTGATACTAAAATTGACAATGACTCTGTTGAGCAAACTGAAATTCTTCCCAACGATGGCACTCACTAAACTGCGATTACCTAAATCATTTAGGCAGATAATTCATCAATTTAAAATTTGACCTCATTTTATACTATTTTCTTTGATACTATCAACCATAAACTCAAACCATCCATCATCACATCTGCAGATTTGAGATCTTCAGAGGTCACTGGTGTAGCATAAATACGATATAATGAATCAGGAAGATGATTAATTTTGACTCACAGACAAGTGTACATATGGTACACATTTTCTAAGGAAAGTACATGATGGTACAATGCCATCTGGTGGTAGAGGAGGCTGTGTTGTGAGGTGTGTTGTGCAGATATCTCAGGAGATAAGGGAGATACAGCCTGTCTTTGTCTTATTGCTGGTTTAGAAATAATTATTTATCTGCTTGTATTAGCTTCTAATAAAGGAAATGAACTATTTAAAAGGGTCTGAAAAATGCTCTCCTGCTTTGGGGTGACAGTACTTTAATGTTTCCCTTCTGACTCACCATTCAAACACAAAGACACACACATACACACACAAACACAACTTACCTTAATCAGAATAAAACATCATAATCCATTCATTTACAGTGCAGCTCTATTTTACTCATTTGATAGACACGTTTATCCAAAGTGACTTCCAAGTGACTTGCACCATAGCAGGAGCTGGGGATTGAACCACCAACTCTCCCTCAGAGGACAACGTACTCTACTTCCACAACCAAAACCTTGGCCATTCAGTATCGGGGGCTGCTGCTTAGGTTCAAACATGTCATAAATCTGCTGTAATAGTTTAAAGTATCAATATCTGCTTCGTAGCCTATAAATCTGAGCCTCAGATCAATAGATTCATATGGGACAAAATTATAGCATACACCGTAGGTCATAGATTTTTCTATTGCTCATATGTTATATCAAAATGTGTGCGAGGGAACATAAACTGTTGTTGCAGTAGGCTCCCTTTGTGTTAGCTGATCATAAATACAGAGACTAATATTCAGGCACTTATTGAAAAATGAAAAATTAACAGTTATTTTACAGAAGCCAGGAATCATTTGTGTGTGAGAGGTCGAGAGAAGCTTTCAGACAGAGCTCGATCGTAGTGATGTAGTGATGATGGTTTTTAAGCATTCATAAGCCTCTTTTGTGCCAGAGGATCTATATCAGAGAGAGACATTCACCTTTCCACAGGCAATAGCTTGTTCTAGTCTGAAACAAAACTTAAATTGCCTGTCTGTCACTATGAAGTGAAAGCCACATGCTATGCCATAAATTCCAAAGTCACCATGCCACTCTATTTCAGAAGAGAAAGGGATACTAGAACATCTATTCTGTTAATACAGAGAAAGATTTGCCTTTTTAATCAATGAAAATATGCTCGTACATCAACATTCCCAATTTTTCATGGAAATGTACTCAACAAATGCTCTTGACTATGATTTTGTTTTTCTCACAGTGCTTGGATTAAGTTATTTTTCTTGAATCTCTTCTTTATATTCAGTCTGGTTCAAGATGCCTTTTACTTTGAAAATCTTCAGTGTATCAAAAAGCAAGACAAATAGTGTTGTTATTATAATCAGGATATTGGGTCAGGCAGTTACTGTCATCAAGGATTATTCACAAAGGAAAACTGACACTTGATGCTTTGATTTGCTAAAAGAGAATATATTACATCCGGTCTCACTCCAGAAATAGGATGAATTGGGCGCAACAGACTGCCGCCTTTGATGGCTGACAGCCTTATCTCATACTCATTCAATGATCACACCAGAGCAGGCTAAACTTAAGTCAGCCCTGCCACTGCAGCGTAATTACACAGGAACACAACCAATCACATTTGCTCTAAACTGAGACCAAGCACTGCTTTCCTCTCCCTACAGATAATTGCTGAACGCACTTGAACTCCACCTAATTAACAAGCTATGTTAGTCACAGGAAAATTGATGATAGACCTATTGGCAGCTCAATAGCTGACTATAGTATGTCAAATTTAGCCGCATTTGATTACAGCATTAATACACTGCAATAATTAGACAATTTGTCATTTAAACTTTTAGTAAAATGTGCATTTCATGTGCACAGAGCAAAAGGATGTGACTCCACTTAACCATTCAGCTGTTTGCAACAGTGCAGTCTCGTTCTAATTGTTATCTCTATAATGGTACTCCTGAGCAGGATAGCAGCAACAGTAAACAAGGGAAATTGTTGGGCAAAATAAACGAATTAAGCTACGTTTCATGAGGGAATAAAGGGAAAGGCATATGATAGCACAGTGCATGTACTCTAAATCACGTTACAGTAAATAATCATAGGAGACACTTACTGAGATTACAGTCTATCCTGATACAATCTGGTGAGAGAGAGAGTGAGATGGTGAGATTAAAAGAAAAAAAAAAGAACAGCACAAAAGAGGAGAATATTTCACATCCTTCAAAGTACATTCTGCAGACAGTTCAGTGCTTTTCAGAGCCCACCATCCGGGGACAGCCTTGGGAGTCTAAACTGCCACTTTTCCTCCCTTTTGTGTACATAAGATTAGAAAAAGGAAGAGTGAGTGAAAGGATCGCCTCAGCATGTGTCTGGCACCGCTGGAGGGACAATAGACCAGATCAAAGTTGGGATCAATAAGAGCTTTATTGACCAGAAAAATGAAGGTGCACCAGTATTATATTTAGCATCAGTATCATCTCAGATACGGCTGTCAACATTCATTCGGCAGATGAAACTCACCACAGCTGGTGTCTTACTGACATGTGCTTGTGGGGTCATTTTGCATGCAATGATGAGTTTACGAAATTTGTCTAAAGCAAATGTAAAAATGCAACTTGTTCTAGTTCTGAGGACAAATGAAATGAAAAATATTTTGAAAGATAAAAATCTAAAAGTTTATCAATCAAAACAGCGTTTATAGATGTGAGTGGCTGTAACAGAACTTACAGCAACTGCTCCACTTAATGAGCTCTATTTCCTCATAGACCTGATCACCTCCATTTATTTTGACAAAGATTGCAGATTGTCATATTCTACTCATAATTATTTCATGCCACTGTATTGTGGATATTTTAAATGTCTTCATAAGAGATGCAGAAATTAATGTAGCTATTAAAATTGTTTAAATGAAGAAAGAAAGTGATTTAATAAGTTGGATTGTTTTGGAAAATGTAACTTTGGACACCAGTGTGCAGAAGATGAACATCTACTCTAAATCCCAAACTTTGATCTTCACTCTCAAACTCAAACTGCTGTTACCTGCTTGTTCTGCAGGTTTGACAGTGATATTCTTTCCATGTTATATACAGAGGAAAAGGGCAGTTCGCACAAGCTGCAGCCACAATGAACCTTACACCATGAAACAGCAAAATGTAATGCACTGCTGACATTTTCTCATGTCTACAGGTAATATCTTCTAAATCCATCTGAACGATATGTTTGGCTTCCAAATGTATTTACCTGCTCATCACTTCCATGCTCTGAATAATGAAACCAATTTGGCCAACTGGACACGAATGCATCGGTGTAAGTCGTGTGGCTGAGAAGTGCTCTCAAGCTGTCAACCACCACAGAGCAGTGGATACAGACAGCCAGAGACCAGAGTGACTTTCTGTGTGTGTGTGTGTGTGTGTGTGTGTGTCTGTCTCCATTCATCCCAGGTGCCTTCTGCTCAGTGAAGCAACTCTAACCTGGACAGGCCAGTGAATGTGAGAGGAGGGAACTACAATGGTCACATCTACAGCCTGAGCAGCCTAAGTGGTAATTTCTCTGCATAATGATGGTTCTGGTCTCTGACTGCCTTCTCCTTGAACTGCAGACAAGCCATTGAAGGGCTGAAAGAGCTGAAACGGTCAGATGGGACTTGACCACTGGATGAACTGAGAGACCGAGGGCGACAGGTAGAGAGAGAAAGAGAGAGAGCTGGCGAAGACAGAATATACACACACCTACAGCAGCTTGGAAGGGTATTCATCTTAGATACTTTTGGATATTTTGTACGTTTCCAATTTTTATGGGAACAGGGGCCATTCATCATTCACAGGAGTGTATAAAAAGAGAGTATAAAAAGTTTGGGTCACTCTGGTAGCCAAACGGTTAAGGTGCTGGCCATATAACCATATTACAGATGTTCACAATATAATTTTGGCCGATTATATCTGCCTTTGTACTGTCAGCAACAAAAACAAACCTTCTGACTCAGACGTACTTCATATAGCTTTTCTTCAGCCTTTCTATTCTATTTTTAAACAAGCTGAAAAATATATATTGCCAGGTGTTGTTTCCTCTACTGGTCCACATGCAAAGGCTAGTTAGATGTTTTATTCAGGAAATTATATACTGGACTATTTCTTGTATTTGAGCAGTTGCCAGGCAACCAGTGGATACTTGAGTAACTATGAAAATAGTCAGTCTGAGAAACGTAACTAAATGGATTTTATTAGCATTTGCCAAACCCATAAAGTAGATTTTATAAACAATACCAAGCTAGTTGTTTCCAAAGCTATACTGACTGCCTGGTTATGGTGTTAAATATAAGGGACAATGAGAGTGACGGCTCATCGGATCTCATCCTTTTTTAACCTGCAAGTGAAATTCCTCTCGTATAAGGAATTAAATTAAACATTTACTTTAAATTAATTTTTCAGGTGCCAATTTTGTATATTTAATATTATATTGGATTGCAGTGACCAAACACTGAAGTGGTATTTATATTAGAAATTACAATTTAAATACATTCATGAGAGTATTTTTTTTTGTGATGCTTAATTTCCTGTTATAATCAAAACAAATAAAAGTCTAACTGAATTAGATTATTGAAATGAAAATATAATTTAGGATGATGTGTTATTACTATCATTCTTACTTCACATAATTAGTTTATGATTTAGTTAAATTTGAAATAACCCAGCTACCCCCCCACCCCCTCCCATTTTTTTAAGCAGCTGTAGTTATTGTATATTACGATGAAAATGGGAGAGTCAGAGACAAAACTAATATCATGATAACTCTGGGTAGGTGACATATCCTCAAAAGGTCAAGTAATATTATCTGCTCGCATGTGGCACAGCAGCATTACCCAGGTTCACAGTGAGTTTGACTCTGCCTCCATCCAGCTCCAAACGAAGGGTATCTGCTGACTGCTGAGAAGTGGTGGCCATCAGCAATCCAAAGGCCCTCTGGGACATGAAGCGCAGGGACACGTCCTCCGCCTCCGTGTGCAGCGGCCTCGGCAGCACCACCTTGAGATACATGCTGCCATCATAGCTCACCATGGTGGCTTCTGTGGATTTCAGAAACGTGAGGCATTAGCAGACGATTAACCCCACAGGGTATCACAACACTAAATTAAAAACACAAAGTGTGCGTTTATGGAACGAAACCTGGATTCTGCACAAACTTAATTCAGGTTGCACTATGATATAATTTTAGATTGCAGTTTTCATCAGTCGCACCAGATGGCAGAAACAGCCTGGAGCATATGAAGACAGTGGCGAGATTGCAGCAGCAATTAAATTTTAGAAGGATTTATACCCATCATGGGGCAATACAAGACGGATTTTCATATATCTCTCATACTATTAGCTGCCAATGGAGCTGCGTAATGTGGCCTCTCTGTGAGAAACCCATCTGTATGGTAAACGCAGAGTGATTCACATGGAAGCAGCACAGCATTTCTAATGAAACACGTATAGCACTGGCACCTTTAATAATGAATCACTATCCTGTGGGAAAATACTGTAATTTACTTTCGAATGGTTTAAATGAAAAACAACTGAGTCTCCTAATGTCTGCTGGTTGCTACCTGTACTGATTTATGGACATAGCAGGTCATTTTGAACTGTTTTGGGGTTAATTTGGGGTTCTCATTTGACTCAGTACTAGACCTATGTAGATGATAATACCTAAGTTGCAAAAAAAATAAAAATAAAATAAAGAAATAAAATGTTTGGGGCCCTTGGCACTAACAATTGATAGAGAATTTTCTTTGTATCGACATTTTTTTTTTCATCTGGCACTTTCAAGCTACTATATAGCTGAGTTGATAAATAAAATACCGGCCAAAGTGTGTTAAAAGCTTTGCAGCAGCAATTTAATATCACTTATCCTCCCCATCCCCGATCATCCCTCTCAGTAATTCTTACCCTTCTCACAGCTGGGACCTAGGTAGCCGGTGCCGTTGCAGTCACAAATGTGGCGGTTCCATCCTTCTCTGCAGTGCCCGCCATTGGCGCATGTGTCTCTTGTGCACCTGACATGAGTCTCTCTGGTGCAGAGGCTGCTGACACCTGTGGCACCTTGATCCTCCGCCAGCCTCCACAAGTTGCGGCTCTGTCCATCAATGAAAAGGTCCCTCACACAGCCCACATAGCCAAGGCCAAGAGAGGACGTCCATACCTCGGGGGGGAGCATTAGGGCCTGACGGTCGTCAGGTAAACCTCCAAGATACATGTCCCCGTCTAGGTCAAGGACCTCACTGCCTTCATTAGCTGAAAAGGGGACGCTCTGGCTGTTCACTGAGATGAAGCCTGCAGGGTGAGCATTCACAGTGAGTCAACTTGAACTTAGGTAATGTTTTTGTTGCAGAAAATGAAGACAGTTGTACGTCATGCTTAGTGATAAGTGAGAATTAACTATGAGACCGAGGAAATGGTCACCAGACTGTTCGTTCTCGAGAAAGTGTGGACAAAAAAACTGCAGCACCAGTCCCGAGGATATGATTTTGTGAATAAAAGTAGAAACTAAAAATAAAACTAAAAGCAGAAGTACAAATGACAAATCTGTATTGTCACATAACCCTTTTGGGAAGTTAGGAAATGCATTTATAGAAATGTGAAGGAGGAAGTAGAAGGCACTGGTATTTTTGGACGCTAATAAGGCAGACAGTTGGATTGTACAAATAAGGCAGACATTTCCTAATTTCAAGTGGATGACTGTATAATTGGCTGCTTGTGAAACAGGTTAACAGAGATTTCAAAATGTCATACATATATTATAGCAACAAAAATGTTGTTGTAATTAAAATCTAATGTGCATGCGTGTTACACTGCTGTGAATGAAACAGCAAAAAAGTGTTGATGTGTCTGAATCCATGCTGGCATATGGCGATTTCACAGCTTGGGAACCTTTTCTGCTCCACAGATAAAAATTGGAAAAACAGAAGCAGACGGCAGACCTCCTCAAATACACAAACCGATCTTACCATTGCGTCCTTTCCTCTGGAAGTCTACATGGAACCACTCGCCATCATTCAGCCTTGTGTTACTGGCTTTCGTCTTGATGCTGCCAGAGCCCATATCCATGACAAGGTAGAGAAATCCATCCAGCAGCTCGATGGCGAAGAAGTCAGCCCTGGGCTTCCTGTTGGGCTGCGTTCCCTGCAGACTGCCATGACTGTACAGCAACAGGCCACTGGGCTCTGTGGTGCGGAAGTCAAAAGATATGGCACCTGTCTTCTTTGTGTTCCACTGGGGCAATGTCAAGTAGGCAGATGGTGTGTCGAAGGTGACTGGCTCCAGGGCTTCCACATTCTCGCAGCTGAATATCAGGTCACCATGGATACTGATCTTAGGGTCTCGCTGCTCAGCCAGCCGTGACAGCTCCAGTCTAAACTCATTGTTCTTGTAGACCACCTAAATGAGAGAGATGTCATGGTAAGCTGTCAGCGGGAGAGAGCAGTAGAGGTACAAAGGCTGAAAATGTCCTATTAATGTAATAAAACATACTACAATCAATATGACATAGCAACATTCATAAGGACATGCAGCAGAAAACATTGAATCATCCCTGAAGTCGATACGTTTGATGCACCAATAAAAAAGATCCCAGCCCAGCCAATGGAATAATACAGAACTGTTGTATTCAAAGTCAAATACTGACTGTTTCAAGAGGCCAGATACTTGCCTTCATTGCACTAAGAATCTGCCTGGCTCCCCAGATCTGGATGTTTTCACACTTACCAACTAATTTATTCATCAACAAAACAACTGTGATGAGATAACAGGAGGGAAGCAAGAGGTGAAAAAGCTGATGGAATTCTGAATTGCATTTAGATTTAGATGTTAATACAAACATTTCCATTTTAAACATTTAGCTGAATCACTTAAGAGTGCACGACGAATGCAACAATAGAATAATACATTTTAGAGCAGAGGAATCACACAGCAACCACACAATGACATAGTTTCTATCTTTGCACCAAGTAATAGGTAAAAGCTGAAGTCCAAGCATAAAAAGAGGGTGGGAGAGAAGTGGACTTCGTCCTTTACAAGCAGCACACACATTATTTAAACAGGCGCTTCGAGTAAATGAAAGGCATACATTTTCATGTGTTCATGTTAATTTCTGAGCTCACAACACAGAGTCAGCTACAAAAGCAGACCTCTTTCCGCCTTGAGGAGTATCTAGTTATTGATTTGGTCTTTCAGATCCATCACAGGAAACAGAATGAAATACAAAATGTTTGTCAAAAAATATGTACTTACAATAAAAGATACACAATAGCTTGGTTAAAGTGAGAGCAAACCTCAATCGAAGAACGCCTGTGTGGGCTTCTCTGTGCTGTATTATTTTTTACTTTGATTCCGGGTTCATCAATATGCACAACAGGAGATGACAACCCTTGTCTCATTTTCTATCAGTGGTAAGTCACCCCGAGCCCATTGTTATCTGCCACATCACTTTGCGACCAGTCGCCGCCCGAGGTGACACACCACACTGCACTGAGGACTAACAGCAGAGCCGAGAGGCAATTTGAGCCAATATCACACTTCACCCTGTCTCAGTGTGACTAATTAAGCGTTGAAATCAGATGGCGAAACTGACCATCGAGAAATCAGCGTAACAGGCCATTTTTAAATGGGGAGACAGTCACTTAAAGACAGTGGAAACAGTACATTAGCTATTACCAACAGGCATTGTTTACAACTGGAAATACCCCAGCTAACAAAAATGTGAAGATGGGGACAAAAAAATGCAAGCTGTGACCTCTGCAAGGCTATTATGTAAGACCAAGGACAATACAGGAAGTGGAATCCTATTTCACCGATTCAGTTGCCCATTTTATGAGACAAGGATTACAGAATATCCCACAACACAAGAATGAAGCTCTTCCAATGTCAGTTGACAAACTCCTCATATCTTTTATGCTCAAGCAGGGAAGAAAAATGGCAGTCAAGCAGCTCTGCTGCTGTGTGAACACATTCTTCATAACCAGATAGGGTATGATCTTCAGAGTTTGGGAACCTATTGTTGTACTGTGGGATATCATGTGGGCACGCATACTGCAGACCAATAAGCCAGTGATTTCACAGATAACTTCATCTGAAAGTTTTTTCGTTTTGTGTATAAGATGAACCTGATGGCCTCTACGCAGCAGCACTCACATTTATTACCATGTAACGTCTAGAGAGATTAGCTATGGCCCAAGGTCTCTGCATTCAATAAAATAACACAGACACCCCCTGAATAGTTCCACTGCTGATATAATAAATATTTTAGGCCCCTCTCTCTCCAAAAATGAATATTAATATGTGAGAGTTTGTTCGTCTGGTTTACCACCAAATTCAGAGCTTGGGCCTGCTCCGGCTCGTCTTTGAACGCAGCTTCCTGCTTCTCTGGTGAGCAGATACCATCTAATTGGCTCTGCCTCTGCCACTGCACACCAGGAATTTTTAGGTTTGTCATCCCATCGTCATGATCCTTCATCCCGTCACCCTCTCCCTGCATGCCTACATCACATCTGTGTGACTATGCACAGTAGTAGTAGGCCTAAACTGCACCACCAGCCACACCGCCCACAGAGCGGAGGTTGCAGCATTGGCAGCGTTGCTGGGACAAACCTGTCCATAAATAACATCTCATTTTCATTTCAGTGTATTCACACTGCAGAGTAATTATGCAGAAATCATTCAGCAATCGCTTGAGTGCATTCAGACGTCTATGCTATGTACTTGACTAACAAATACTGCTAATAATATAAAATATACACATTCATTTTAAATGTGTCTGTGCTGGAGAGTTTAATGGACAAAATTACAGTGCTGCAGATTGTGAGGGCTATTACTCCATGCTGACATCAATTAGTTTACATGCTTCAATTGCAATGCAAACTTGCTAATATTAAGAAGGCAATATATGTTCACATCACCATCCATTTTGGCAGATAGTATTCTAACATTTGTTAATATACACTAAATACGCAGGAGTGGATGGTGAAATAAGTCATGAGTGATTTTTGTCATGGTAATCCATCCCATGTTGTTTCAGTCTGGTGGACAACAGATAAACTGAACAACCAACCGACCCAGACTGTCCTCCACAGAGACCAGAGTGCAGCTACTAATCTGTCTTTAATCTGTGTGCTGGGGGACTGAACTTTGATCCTTGGAAAATAGAGCCATCAGCCATCCACTATAAATAAATCCTGTGACCACACAAAGTGGCAGTTGAAAACTGCAGTGAATTGGTCTGATTGGTCTGCAATAAGAAATCTTTTTATGTTAGCAGCCAGTCTCCTGTGATTGTGAAATAAGCCGTCAATCTACTTTTAGCAAGACGATACAATACTTTTATTATCGGTCAAGCTCTGATTCTTGCAAATTATGAAGCTACTATTTGTTATTCTTTGCTCTAACCTGTTGATGCTGTTACTTGCTTAGTCTTGTCAATTCTCGTTTATTTTCCTTGCATATTTTTTGCATCCCATTGCTAAGTGATGTGTCTGTCATGTCTTTGGCACTTTGGGATTCCAGCTGAATCCCATGCAGCTGTATTTAATGAGGATCAAAAGCAGTTTATAAGCATTTATGGAACAAATGGTCTTCTGTCCTCTGACGCAAGTGTCTGAGAAGAGAAGAATCGTTTGTTTCACATGGGTTTTTGATGCCAAGTAAAATATGTATAGCAATATAACCACCATTCTACAATACCCCACCTTAATGAAATATCGCTTCCTTTAGACATTGCCTAAATCTTTGCCTCCTAATCCTTCCTTGCCGAGGGAAAGCATTTCTCTTACTTTTAATGCACACAGCACATCACTTGCTTTTTATGAGATTGCTCACTTCATTAAAAATTTGTGAGTCCAGACTGAAATTGGACATTAACCCATAATTCCCTGCTTTGCCTTTACTAATTTTAATGCTAAGTACATGATCTGAGCTTGCTTGCTCAAGATAATTAATGTGACAGGTACAGGCCCGAGTTAAAAGGCTTCAAAAAGTTGGAGGCAGTGATGGAAACGGACTGTGTTTCAGGAATGAACATGAGCAGATGCATTTGTTTCTTCTGTTTATTATGAGTCCATTCTCAAAGGCATTCCCACAGGAGTGCATAAATGCATATGCTCTGCACATTGCAACCTCTCAGCGAAATGTTTCTTCTTCGAACACCGCACAACAAGAAAATCAATATAAATGTGAGGGCTGATTTTCTATACATGCTCCGCATATAGGAAGGGTTGGTGCTATTCAAAGAGGGTTGGATAGTATTTCCACTCTCCTCCTCCTCTCTGACCGAAGTCAAGCTGTACTCACATCTTTCAGACAGCCCATGAAGTTGTTGCTAACTGGGGAGCCTGGCAGGTCAGCTGAGTTTAGGCTGCCTCCTATGTAGAAGAGATCATCAGAGCCCAGCATGGTGTAATCCTCCTGGGTGTAGCCAGTGGTCGTGAGAATCCCATCCACCAATATTGTCACCTAGAGGATCCATGTGGAGTGTTAGGGAAATGAATTAAAAGACACACAGACATTTAAAGTCAAACAGAAAGAACTGGTCTAATTATTTCACGCCTTGTTTCTTGATTCTAGTTGAGCTTGCCTTAATGTTGGATCTCAGAGGTAATTACATGAACAGCTTTGATAGGTTCACTAATCTGAGATGATCTCCGTTTCTGATGTATTAGGAGAACTGCAGTGGAGTCACTACACCCCAAATTTTCTTTCCAATGATACTTTGCTCCAAAGCAATATGTGTGCCACTGTATACTCAATTAATTTGAGATCAAAGATATCTAGACAACAATACTGGCAGCAACAGAACTAGATTACACTCCTATCGGTTTCCTCAGTATACAGAGCCAATGGAAATGGACTGAATAGGGCTTGGCTGGAAAATAATATGCTTGTTGTCATGACAATAAGCCCACAATTAACATGCAATACTGTCCAGATACAACAGCTTGCCCTTTGGAAACAAAGTAAGACAATAAGTGAAAACAAACAAGTCTTTTTTTTCTTTGTGGAGGGACCTTTTTCCCCTTTTTAGCAAAATCAACGGCACGCTTTCTTAAAGATTCACTTAATTCATTTGAGGCTGTTCTCAATGGAGTATAAGTGGAAAGGTGTCATTCATCAAATTTGTTGTCAAAAGCCAGGGCTTGATAAATTATCACAGAGCTGCTCCATTTACTGTCACGTAAAGCGCCAAGGTGCCTTGACGACCCTTCACCATATTGCGAATTATCATTCATAATTCATAATTAAATTTTTATTTGGAGAATTAAGAGTTGGGGGTTTCAACTATTTCCAGTATGGGAAATAAATCATTATTGTCAAATATGGGGTTATTTTCATTGTAAAGTTTGCTGTGTCTTTCCTGAGGAAATCACTGGTTTGTTAAAGGCGAGAGAACGAGAGACAAAGGAATGACCTGACAGGCTATCTTCAGGTGTCAGGTCTGTAAAATGAGGTCCTGTCGGACAATTCTCTGGTGCTGGCAGATATTGATTTCTGTCTATCTAGTGGTGAAGACTAGAGTATCTTTGGCTTGGACAGTGGACAATGGCCCAGCTCGACTGTGGGTGGATACTGCACATTACAGAAACTTCAGAAAATAAAAATGTCTGGAAACTGATTAATGCTGCTTCCACTTTCACTCCACAATGTCTAGAAAAGCATGACCAATGTGTAATAGTGGGTATTACACCATATCCTGGCACTACAGACAGTTAATTTCCTGGCATTTGAAAATCAGAAGTGAAGGATGACTGCGTTCAAAGGTAATTACTGAATTAGGCAAAAGTGTCATTAATTAGGAACACACATTAGGATAATAGTCAGGCTCCAGTCCTGGCGCGTACATGTTTAAGACTGACCTTTCATTGCAATTTCTCCAGGATTTATATGCAGCCGTTATTACACAGAGCTGATTAAAGGGCAATGTATGGTGTAGGTTAGTTGAGCCCAAGAGTTACAGAGCAGTTTTCAGACGGAACAACAATAAGTTGTGCATGCATGTGTGTGGGCACCGCACAGGCCCATAAATAGGTGGGTGTCTCATTAATAGGGGTCAGAAAAGGAGAGAAAATGAACACATCAGTTCACCCATGCCAGTAAAAGGAAAACTGATGCAAAGAGAGCTAGCAATGGGAGGAATTGTAGCCTGAAAAGCACCACTGGATATAATAAAATGTTTCCACCAGAACTCTCTTGGGAGTTACAGTTACCCCTATCTACATGTCAGTGAGGTAACTTATCTGAGGGGAAAGCAATTTACACAGGGATCAAATGCAAGGCTGAAAGCATAAGTGAGGCTGTAAGCATTGGATTGCTGTTCCTCTGGAAGCCAGGGTAGAGAAAAAGATGTGGAGGAAGATGCAAGTTTATTTGCAGGCTAATGTGACAAGTTCAGAATATATTGGTAATGATGAGATAGTTAGATACAAAACAAGCTCTACTTCTGCAAAGAAATCAAACATTTAAATGCATAGCGCACGGTCATAAGGGCAGACTGCGATAAAACCACAGCTCACAAATCCTTTGGTGGACTGTGCATCCTGTTAGATGAAAAGGTGTGCAGGAGAGACTATGAGCTGCTGGTGGTATGTTTCCGATCGTTTTTATTTGGACAAATCACATTCATACTTTCCTACTTTACAAGGCCAAATAATGCAGAAAAAACTGACAACTTCAATGCTGCACATTCTCAATCGCCACATCAACCTGTCTTTTTGTTGGGTGGCATGAACGCCAGCTATAGAAAGTATTTCCTACTAAGCAGCCTTTTGTGATTTGCTTAAATTGCGATTTTGATAAAAATTCACATCAATGCGAAGTCCCAGTGGAGTGTACTGTAGCTATGTGCCAGATATTTACCTCCGGTTTTCGTAGAAGCCAAAAACAGCTTAAAGAGAGAGAATACACACCAGGTGGCCCCAAATGCAAATCAAAATAAGTAATAATTTTCAGTTCTGTAGTATGTGACTGTTAAAACTCGACTGTATCCTGATGGTGCTCAAATGTTACAGATTAAAAAAAAAAAGCAACAACAACAACTTAGGCATTCAGTGTTGCCTCAGTTGTCAGTTGTCAGTCATTTACTCTTTTTTTTTTTGGTGTTTAGCTTTCTTCACCAGATGGTGCTACTTAGTCTGTGTGCAGTTTGGTGTTGGCCCGGTAACTCCAATGTATCAAAACTCGTTTGCTGCTTGTCAACTGCGGTTACTGGAAACAGGACTGATGAGAGTGCTGAACCACAGTAAATTTGCAAGCTAATATGCTCCATGGATCTGCAGAAATGGGTAATTGTCCATGGGTTTGTCACTGCAACCAAGTCATTAATTTAGTGTTAATATGAAAAAAAAAAAAGAAAAAGCATTGATCAGTGGAGCTTTAAGGTGCAGTGTGATGGGGCTAATTGCAGAGCGGCTTGAGAATGCCAGCAGGGTAACACGAAAGAAACAGGCACTTCCTGCAAGGGAATTAGTTCAGGAATTCAGTTCTCTGCCCTGTCCAGTGGATAATGTTAATGAATATAAAACCTTAGGGCTGAGTTGTACTTGGCTGGAGTACAGTAGGTAGAGCAGTGCAATGTCAGACATACATGCAATAGCTGTATTCATTATATAAGCCTTCTCTTTTTCTTGCACGACCTCTCCGACACTGCTGCCTACAACTGCAAAAATGTTTTTGGCTGATTTCAGTTGAGTTTGTCAAAAACCTGAAAATTAGTTTAACAAGGATTGTTGTCTAAAGGCAGGCTCCAGAGATCTCATCACTAATGTTGGATACCTGAAAATGATGCCAGGTGGAGTTTTCCTTTTAATACGGCATAAAAACCTTCACAGCAAGAACAGGAAAAAACAACAACAACAAAAAAAAAAAAATACATGATGCTGATTATGAAAGGACTGCAGTTCCCACCAAAGCAATCTATTTCACGAGAAAGAGGGCAGTGACCTAATATGAGCTTGTAATATCTATCAGAACGTAGAAAATGGGAGACAGGGAGCCCAGCAGAGCAGAAATATTAAACAGTCAACAGAAACCAACACTGTATTTGTCAGTGTTTCGACTGATAGTGGTCTATAGAACCTCCATCCTGTTCACATGGGGCTCTGATTACCTGGGCCTGCTCCAAATATTAAATATAATCCCATATTTTTCAAGTCTTCAATTACAGAATAAGGTGACCATACTGCACACTGCGATCTCTTTCACACATTCTGGCTCCTTCTGTCAGCTGCTGACGTGACAACAAATATGGTTTCTCATTCTTTTCTTATACCTGCGAGCACAAAGCCTGAATGTCACACAAAGTCTGTGCATACAGACCTGGCGGAGGTTGCGCGTCACTCGGACGTCGTGCCAGACGTTGTCATTGAACTTCCCACTGGCTGGCTCCACCAGGGCCTCGAAAGCACCAGAGCCCAGGTTGATGACCAGCCACAGAGCTCCATTCCTGAGGGACAGGTTAACGTAGTCTGCAGACCTCCCTGTGTGAAGCAGCAGGCCGTTCCTCTGCAGCGTACGGAACGACAGTGTGATCTCATCCAAGCTGCTCTGAATGGGCGTCTGGGACAGGTTGTAGCTGAAGAACTCATTGCCTTTGAAGGTGGCCACTGACTCCTCCTGCCCTGAGAGGGGAGGATAAAACATCTTAGACAATTCTGGCAGTCATCAGGCGCAAGTTTGAGTTACAGCAGAGTATATTCACTGCTATCAACAGCAATCTATTATATGACTAATGTAATAATATTTTTCCTGGTGGTTAATGGTTAAATCTACTATCAACGGGAGACAATTTTGTATTTTTTATTCTTAAATGAAATTAAAGAATAACACTGTTGATACTGTTTTGTTTTTTTTTTCTTTTGCTAACAAAACCAACTAAAAATTGCTTCAACAAACGATAATGTATGTTAATGTTACAGTGGATGACTCATTCATTCATTACTATGAACTCGAGTCAATACCACACACAGTCCTGGTGCTGCAAATGCTCACTATTATATACCAAATGCAACACTAAAAGTCAAATACTATTTTACTGTTCTCTGACTCAAGCCTGTCTTTTTCGACATGAAAATTCCCAAGGTTTCAAAACATGAAATTGTAATAGATCTAGAGTAAGAACAAAAATATCTCAGACCTTGCATAGGATCTAATTCCCTCCTGCAATCCAAAATGAATAAAAAAAATAATAATTCCAGGAGATATGAATGGCAAGTGTACAGTAAAGTCTGATGGCTCAAACCATCTCCCCAGTTGTTCCAATAAAAGCAGTTCTGAGGTTTAACCAGAGCAGAGGGAGGAGCTCAGTGTTTGTCTGCCTCATTGTTTCTTGGCATCCCATGATGGCAACAAGGCTTTTCACAAGCTGTTCGAAGGAAAATATCAATGCTGGTGTCAAGCATCTTCTCATACAGACAGATAGCTCGAAAGATAGAAAGATAGATAGATAGATAGATAAACAAACAGAAAGACAGATGGATAGAAATGTAAATAAAAACTATTTTAGAGCAAGCTGTACATGTTAAGACTGTGAGGACATGCAACAACCACCGTAAAAACCAGTATACAGCTGAAGACTGAACTTGACACCACAGTGACAAGTACTCATTCGTCTTTTTTGCGCCAACCTGTTCTATGGGATTGGCCTCAGCCTCTGTACACAGGATGATTTAACACATTGTTTTTTTTAACTCAGCATTATATTTCACAAAAGCCTTGCACACACACTCACACTACATTAACCCACTCCAACACCCGCAGTACGATTTACTCCTCAAGTCTCATAACTTCTGACATTAAAGTCGTATTTTACAGCAAACCACAAGAATAATGTTAACTGCTGTACAACATTGCGTTTGAGCGGGCTGTTTAAAGGTATAGGCACCCCATTCTTTACTTGTTTATACAATGCAGCCTCTGAACTACTGAGCCAGTGGTTAGAGGGATAAGCTGTCCCCTAAGCCTGTGATTGTTTGTACTGTAAATGTCGGCTTCTGAACTCGGGGGCCAATTTAAGCCAGCAGAATCAGCAGTCCCATTAGTCTCTACTGTTTGAGCGGTGTAGTCGCACAACTTTTAAGCCAGCACCAACTTGCTAAGTTATTGTTGTTGAGCCTACATTTGAAGTTTCACAGTTGACTGATGTTGTAGGAGACAACACTATAGGGAACATTCAGCGATTAAGAGTGATACTTGGTCACCAGAAGTTATCATTTACTCCACATTACATTGCATCATAACCTGTGTGTATCCAACAAATCTTTCTCTCATTGCCAGCTTCATTGAAGACACCACAATCAGATGACCCTGAAATCATCATGAAAGTGTCAGAGGGATCACTGGCATTATTCAAAAGGCAAGAAAGACAGCAAGCCATATTTCTAATGTCTTGCTTGTCTTACTCCCCCCTCATCAGTCAGGTCTCCCATTCCATGGTTCTCTATAAATTCCCAGTACAGCAGGGTGCTGCTTGTGCCAAATTCAAAGACATAGACAGCTACAAAATATGGAGAAGCTAAAGGATACTGGGTGCCAACATTGGACAAGTTAACTTTCAGATAGTTAATAGGACCAGCTGCTGACACTTTGGTCACATCCAAAAGGGATTATCTGTAAAGGTACTGCCCAGAGCCACACATTAGCTGCTGTCACAGTCTGAAGCACATCAAACACCATGGAAAGAAAGTATTGTGGAATGAAGTGGGACAACTTTATTTGCTCTCACAGTGGTAGCTTACCTGTTTCAGTCTTTGGTACAATTACGCTTTGATACAGCAGCCGCAGCACATGAAACATGTCAACATTTGGATTGCTCATTCATATTTAGCTTTAGAGCTGATTCAATTCGCAGTGGTCCAAAAGCCCAGGGCACAGATGGTTGTTGCTGACTCTGTCTCCTGCTCGGGGGTGAGTAGTCACTTATCGGTCAGGTGCACCCGAAAGCAAAAAGCACTGTGGGCATATGGATAGCGGGGCATTTGTCTCTTCTGGGTGGTCAACAAGCTAGACCTGCTGAACAATATCGCCATTTATAGCATATGTGTATGTGTCAGTACAATTGAGTAAAGACTTCTGGGACTGAAGCACATACATTGGCAGTCACTTCTGACTTTCTTCAAAAAGCTTTTAATTCATTTCTAAACAGTGGGACTATTTTCAGAGAGAGAAAATAATGGCGCATACTTGATTTGAAATAAATACAGATCAAACCAGAACGGAGTACCTCCTCAGGCTAAAGAACATTGTCAAAGTTCATAACAAACATTTGCTCTAAAATTAAAAGGCCGGATAAAAGTTTGATGTCTCATGAATCTGCCATGAGGTCGGATGTACTTTGTCACTAAAGCTATGCTATGTTATAGTTTTGCTTGGAGGGGTATTTCTGTAAATCTTCATTCCACAATCAATTACTAACCTCTTATTATTATTGATGCATGAAATGGGGCAATTACATTTAGGCCTCATTTCACAACAAATCACATTGGGGTTGGCCTTAAGGACACACTTGCAGTATGACTTACTGCTAAATATTGCATTATAATGTGTTATTCTAATACAGCTATGTTAATCATTGTGCAGTTGAAGCAGCAGAAGCGCGCACAGTGTATCGAACTGCATTGCTCTGTCAGCATCCCCATCAATTAAAGCATGAGCTTGCATCGAACATTATCTTTCAGCCTTGGAAAGACTGATTACTTTTTGTGAACGAGAACAAATTTGTCCCAAAGCGAGTAACCAAAGAATCGAGACCTTAATCTATAATGTCACAGTCATGTACAGCCTCAGGCTACGCCATTTATAGTGAGTGAAAAACTGGTGTAATCATTGAATACTGTGAAGTTTTTGCTTTTCATTTACTGTAAATGACCTCAATATTGGTATTAATCATTTCTACACCAGAAAATATACATGAGGACACCCAGGGTGCAGCCACACTTTTTTTTTTTCCCGTCTCCACAGATTTGTGTTTCATCAGTGGTAATAACATATTGAAACAATTTCAGACAACTGCAGAGCATACAAATTCAAATTCTAGTTAAAATCAAAAACTGAATCTGATAATCAATTTTTTTTTTTTTTTTTTTTTGTCTTTTCTGTGGCCCTGTAAAAACTAAAATTACGAACCCAGGAGATGTAACAATACCCCAGCAGTAATTGGTTTCTAGAAAACATTCTGAGATTCTGTTTATCCTGTCAAAATCCAAGGACATATTGTATCCTAAGACACAGGTCTAAGCAAGATGTCTGTGATGAACAAACAGAAGTGTTTGAATTTTTCTGTCACTGTGCCATCAAAGCCAATTCTCTGCGTTTAGAGACAAGGCTGACTGCCACTGAGGCGGCACCGTGACTTTTATCTCAGTCTCTCAACATGTGGCAGAAAACACAAAACACAATGACAGTCGACTTCCTGTGGGTCAGTGCCACTCAAATTGTGCAGTCTAAATGCACCTTTATTCTCTAATGACCAAATACTTCACAGTATTTGGTCATGCCTCAATGCACTGGACGAATGTTTTCCTTCCAAGAGTCTAAACGGTCAAATTCTTCTATACTTTAGCACTTGAGCTAAAATTAGAGAAAAAATATGTTATTCTTAAAGAAAAGAAAATCAGTAGTGCCTTTTCTTGATTATTTACTTGGAAAGCCAGCTGTGTCCAAATATTTCTCCCACCAGTAGTTTGAATTTGCTCTTCTTAAACTTGTGCTCAAATGAAATTAAACACACTACTGCTGCTGTGATGAAGAAATAATTTCAGGTGAACGTAAAAATCTAATGGCCATGCACATGAGAAATCATCACTTACTGCATGTAAATTTGTGTACAGTACAACAACCCCCAGAAGGCAAAAGAAAAACTCTCCTTACATGTTTGTGTAATTATTTTACCAAAAATGTTACCAAATCAATAAAATCAACTTTTTAATTTTTTTTTTTTTTTTTTTTTTTTTTTTTACCTGGCATGAGAAGCATATTTGGCATGAATACCTTTATGTTTTATTCCTGGCACCTGCATGTTTCCTTTGAAAACACCATGAAACCAAACCGAAGAGATGCTATGTGCATAAATGCATTACCTTGGCGAAAAACTGCGGAGGTCAAAGGTGATGTTCCAGTAGCTCAGTCAGTGGTCAGGACAAGGGTTTGACGGACAAAAATTGAGTGAGTAGTGAGCATAACATGACAGGAAGCAAAAACGAATAGGCAAGTATATGAGAAAAGAGGAGAGGAAATATTAGTGCAGCACAGTTAACTAAAATGATTTCAGGGGAAGGGAAATGTTGTGATCAGGTGGCTGGGAAGGAAAAGCAAACCAATAGACCCCATACCTTGGCGGTTTAACATCAGGTGCGCCAGACCTTGAGGGAAAGAACAGAAAAAAGGATACGAAAACAGGAAGTTCATAAAGAGGTTCGGGAGAACAAAAGCATTGTCACAATGTTGGACTGCAGTTTGTGACAGACATCCTGGGGAAGATACGGATGTCAAAGTTCAAACTAAAATATAAAGGGGAAATCAAACCAAAAACAGACAAACATCTCAAGGGAGGAGAGGGAAGGCAAGGAAAGAAAAAAACATCTTGACCGGTGCAACTCTTACAGGTAGTTGCTCACACAGATGCTTTTTTCTAAATGGAACACATACTGTATGTTTACTTGATGCAGACAGTGTTTGAGATGTATCGGATATACATAAAACCTGCGTAACCCCTAATGCAAAAAAAAAAAAAAAAAATTAAAAATAAACAAACAAACAAACAAAAAAAACAAAACAAAACCAAACGTGGTAACGGAAAAACTTTGATCTCTGATCTAAAACTGGGCTATTTCCTTATCTCCGCTTCTCTGCAGACTGACATTTTTGCATGTAAATGCTCATCCAATAATGGTGAGCTGATTTAAGCATTTTATGAAAGGGCAGAAGTGACACCATTTCTTATCCACTGAATCTTTAGCAACTATCAAATGCTTGGGGTTGTTTTTATAGGTTTAGGGGGTGGGATTTGAGATCTGTGATCCTGCATTAAAACCACTGGGTCAGCCAGCGATGACCTGCCACACCCTGTAATATTGGAAAAAAAGCAGACGGGAGCTGACACATAATGCTGCAGTGTGTTAAAGCCTCACTGACAATAAATCACCATAGAGCAGGTTAGCCGGGAAAACACAAACCCACATCCCTCTCTTGGCTGTCCCAATGCAAAGGCTGCTGTGCTGGACATTGGAAGAGACCACTAGTTCTAATATTAGACTACATGTTGATGCAACCCTACAGTAAGGCAGACAGTATGCTACAACAAAAAATGTAGCATGGTACATAAAAGCTATAGTTAAACTACCACAGACATATAAACTCAAAACAGAGACCTATCAATCACATGATGAGCTGCTGTGTGTAACAACACCGTGTCTATCCACATGACAAGCCCACAAATTTATACAGAAAGCATAAAATATGCCATCTCATTTCCCTCATCACCACTCAGGTGATCTCATCCTCCCTAGATGTACTAAGATCTGACTGCACTCAAGCTCAAGCATCATCCTCTTGTGGTGTCTGCATACTCATCATACATCATTATTCTATAAAAGAAAATGTGCACAGTTGCAAGCAACCATTGACTGGAATAGCAAGTGCAGGGCCAGCTAACATCTCAATCCATCTGCTTGTCTTCTGTACAGGTTTCAAGTTGGATGCGTGGATTGCCCATTATCCAATTTAACAACTAGAACCAGTCCCAAAGCCGGATACCTTTGCTTTCTAACCCATCTTACTCTTCCTGTTGCTCTGACAAAAAGAACGACTTGGCACCCTTTTGATTTTTGTCAAACACTGGGTCCATCCCTGACTAATGCGCCTCTGATTAATAGACACTTATGCTGGTGACCAATACAGGTCAGGGCAAGCAGGCTGAGACACTTAGCCAGTGTCTCAGCCGACAGAGTAATCTTTGACTTTAACGGTGTGGTTGAGCAAAAGTGGATGAGAAGTGGTGTCGTTGCCGCCCTTGAATTGGAGCAGTCATCCGTGGAATATGCTCATCATACTTGGTTGAGCCTTACACTGTAGCTGTATGGAAATGCAGGGATACCTGAAGAATCCCATTAGCGAGGCAAGCCTGCATGAAAATAAATCACCTCCACTACTAGTGCTCTAATCGTTTTCTATTTTTAAATAAGAGGCAACTATAACAATCTAAGACGGGTTTAGGGGAAAATAAAAATAATAACCAGATAACCAGATCATAAAAGATCAACTTACTATAAACGTTAGCATCTTTCTGTTGGGAAGTGACTTGGCCTCATTATATGACAATATTTCAACATTTCTTGTAATAGAACATAAAAAAATAAATAAACATTGTTAATATTCCACTGTTATGCTCAGAGTCTCTGAATTACCTGATTTACTTTGTGCAAGTGATGTTATTAATAATTTCTTTATGTATTTCCATAAATCGTCTTTTATTGATGTGTTTCCTTACTCATCTCCATCTGCTCACCATGAGAATAGTCATGATAAATAAACCAATGATTTGTGTTTTCCAATGGTCAGGCAGGTTGCACCTCTGGCAACATCTCAGTTAACGGTGTTAAAACTGGTTTGCAAACTGAATGATGGAGATTCGTTTTTGGTTTTGTTTGGTCCACTGTGACACAGTGATTCAGTGTAAGTTTAGCCAGTAAAGTAAGCAAGGGGAATGTATGACAGATACAATGAGTGCAATGATAATATTCTAAAGAGTGCTGCCATGCTGCTCTAAAATCTATACATTTTGCCATAGCTGACATATATTTTGATTGAGAATAAACATTGTTCCTGAAAGGAAACTTCAGGTATCAATGTTTCTTCATGGTGCTTTGTTGACCTTTCCACCTTTTAGACTAACTCCCTATTTTTCTAAATATTACAATTATTTTTACCCCCATGTGGGATTTTTATTCAGTCTCTTTATAATTTGTTACATTACATAGAAGCAATGTCAGTGTGGCTAAAAAGAAAACTAAATCTGCTATAGAAGTGGGTTTAATGAATATCTGTAGGAAATTAAAAATGCAGATGTTGAAGGACCTTTCAGTCATTATTGTGACATTAATTAGCAAACATCTAAGAAGAGAGAGCCATTGCTCGGGGATTAAGGCATGCTATATTGGCGTTTCTGAGAAAAATACAGTATAATAGAGCCTGTTGTAATGAGGGATTAGACCAAGGTCACTGCTGCTGTAAGATGCAAGCCCACCAGGACTGTTTCTTCTTCTTCCTAAGATTTCTATGCTATCTTATTTGTGCCTGTATTTCCTAATATCAGTGTGTCCTTACTATGTAAGGACTTGTACATGAAACATTGAAAATGTGTTTGCATTTAACATGTCTGTGCTGTGTAAGTTTTTTTATACACGTTTGACAGATTTCTCTATATGCATTGTGTCAGGTGGCTGTCCTTATCTCTCTTTCACAGACCTGTTTTTTTGCTTACAAAACATCAGAGGGTGCTGCACTCTCATGGCATTAGAGCATGCCCCCACCATGGCCTTTGTCCACACAGATCAACGGGAGCCCACTTGCTTCATACTATAGATGAACAACTCAGAAGACTCACCTGCTGTGCAAAAGGTTTCGACTACATTAAAACAGTTCCTCAGACAAATACAGATAATTCCTGCATCACTTAAAACCCACAGCCAAGCCCAAATATAGCATATGGGTTACCATCTTAGCCATCTCTCAAGATGGGGGGGGGTGATTTTGCTAACGCAAACATATGCCTATTCCCGTCAATTGCAAAGACAACAATAGTGTGCCAAATACCACATGGAGTGGTTTGAAGGATTGCAAAAAAGGCATCTGGTGAGTGTGATTTTGCTGTTGTCATTGTTGTTTTCATGCATTCTGCACTGGGAATTGTCTCCGTGTCAAGCTTTAATCCAATAAACATTCTGATGTGCTCTCTTTGCAGCATGTCATTTAATAACGCCTGCCTTTCTGCTGTGAGCAGAGCCATACCATCTTTGCACACAATTAAGAATGATTAATACTTGTTTTTTGGAAGTAGTGCAAGGATGAGACCTTTTAACTATTACAGAAACATAAAGCCATATACCATAGCCATTAACACTTAGTGATGTGCCAATTTAAATGCAGCATCTGTAGAATCTCTCCCAGAACATCCATCATCGCTAACAACACAACTAATGTTTCCATTTATGTTTCTACATCTAATATTTTGTACTATAATATTGTCATTAAATCCATTCCGTACTTTGATTCTGCACAACAATGTCGAGAGGCTATGCACTGAAACAGAAACATTTTGTAATGTTTTTTTTTGTTTGTTTTTTGCTTGTGCACAGCAAATACATATCAGAAGGTGGACTTCTGAGAGCAGGTGTGCATTTTGAGTCTGTAACAGTGATTTATAATGTGCAGTGGTTCAGTGCACCTTATACTGGTCTCCTGAGCCTGTTGGCTGCCCTTTCACCACAACCAGCAGTCCTTACTGGGGAGATGGATGTCTCACTCTGATGCCAGCTAAACAAATTTCCTTCCTCACCTTCAATCTTCATTTTCCCCATTCAGTATATACATCTCATTGGAAAGCCAGCACTGTTTAATTGTGGTCAGTGGAAGTGTTGCCAATAATGAGAGAGAGAAAGAAGTCTCTTTTCCTGCCAACGAAGATTTGTTCCTCTTAAGAAAATAATTTTAAATGCAAATATAATTACAATCTTGTGAATGTCATGGCCTCAGTATTCAGTTGTTACCTGAGGATTTATGCCATCATTTAGTCCACATACTGACCTTGGCGCATAAGACTTAGTAAATCTTAATGGTAAACAGTAGTTGACGTAAGGAAAATATGCGCTGAAGAGAGGAAAAATACAAAAGTTAGAAATAATACAAGGTATCCGTGTGCAACCATTTTCTCTATACATGAATGCTCCCCATAGACTGAGACACCAACATACTCTGCAGACCTCCCCAGTCACCTTGAGCAGGCTAATTATATGTACACAAAGAGCATTCAGCACGTTAAGCATTTTCCTTAGTGAACTTGTGACCATTGATAGTATATCTCCTTTTAGCTTAATTTGTTGGATGTCAGAACTGCAGTCCAAACTGACAATAACAACCCGATAATAACCAACACACTCACACTTTGGCCATGATAACAGCCTTTGCAAGTACCAGGGAAAACATATTATGCTCATCATTATGCTCATTATATAATGCATTGTCTTACCTTCTACTTCTTTCTGGACAGCTGCAGGACAATAAAGAAAACCAGAGGCATTTAATGTTATCAGAAGGATATTTTTGTATCATTCTAGCACAAATACACAGTCTACATCAAAACTAACACAATGATGAACATATCATGTTTTGGTTGAACTTTCTGCTTTTGTCAATTAATCATGGTATCTGACTAGCATGTAATCTACAGTCAAAATGGCAAACATACTGGCATGGGTCCCTAAAATAGTCTGTACAAGAATCTAAGTGGAGTGAAAATATGATGTCTTTCAACAGTTTGTTAGTGGGTGCCCATCTACTGGCTAGACATTTGACAACACAATCTCAGATACTGCAATGTTTAAAAGCTACATTCATTACGCACTCCAGTAATATGGTATCACTTAAATAAAGCATACTTGTACAAAACAAAAGTGTGGGTTGTCATTACAGACTGTGTCAGTGGCTAACCTAATGGTGTACAGATCAATATGCTCTTACAAAGGAAGTTTTAGCTTGCAGCGTGTGAGTCCACTGTTTAAATGAAGAATCCCCTGCCATTACTCTTTTTTGTCTCTGTCAACCCGTGACTCCTGAGTTTGAGGAAGATGGTTGCGAAGCTTTGAAGCCAAATGTGCATCAGACACTCACTGTGCATTGCACATTGCATTGTACATTAATGCACATTTACTGTATAAGGGGAAAATGTGCTTAATTTTAAGTGCTGGATTCTTTCCTTCCTGATTTATTGGCTTACTAAAATAAGAAATATAATAATGTGTGGCCTATTAAATGTCCTTGTTTTGAAAGCAGGAGATGTTACATACGGAAACTGTTATCCGCCGTGACCCAGGAAGATAATTAAGCAGCTTTTAAGTTCTGCTCTATGTATGCTTAGCCTGGATTGCTTTTACATGAGCATTAATAGTTATTCTCTGGCGATATGGACATAGGGCATTGAAACGATAGTTCAACTATTTATAAGCTAAATATTTTCCAAAGAACAGCCCAATTATGAGAAAAAGAACAATTGTATTACAAAAGAAATTGTTTTGACATGGCCATCATATAAAACTGCACAGTTCAATGTAAGAAATCAAACGATTATGCTTCTGAGATTAATAATCGTTGAAACAAGTGTAGTGGTAAAGTGTTTCTGTTGCATGAGACCCTTTGCAACGTTTATAGAAAGCAATGTATTTGCGTACTAGTAAAGTAAAACTATCAGTCCTTCAACCTATGCAGAAGACAAAAAAAATGGTATTTGTCTTACCTTCTTGGCAGTACCTGCCCCTGTAGCTGGTATTGATGCAGTCACAGAGGACCTCTCCTTGGCTTACAGAGCACAGGCCTTTGTTGCTGCAGGGAGAGTGAACATCGCATATGTACTCCAAATCACTATGTACAGCTTGACCATCCAGCAACACTGGTAGTGCCTCTCCCAGTTTCAGATTGGCTATGAGGCCGTGGAATGGCGGCTCATATTTGACAGTGCTGGATGTCAGGGCAGAGAGACGCACATCAGGTGAAATCCCCCCCACGTACAGGTCACTGGCCACTACCATCTCTTTTCTTTTGGATTTCACCTCAGCCACCTTCTCCTCATTGTCCACCACCAGCCTGGTCGCTTTGTAGTTACGAGAAAGGAGGATTCTGTGCCAGCGTTGGTCGTCGATGCGCGTCTCTGTGTGCAGAGAGGCTGGCTCAGCACAATGGATGGTGAAGCGCATCTGGAGCCTCCCATCTGCGATTAGAAGCTCCAGGAAGTCGCAGTTCCCTCCGTCATCCAGATAGAGCACCAGTGCTTTGCTGGTGTTAGTTTTCAGGATGAAGCTGAGCTCACCTGTCGTCTTGGCATCCCACTGACCATAGCGTGTCCACTGACCAGGAACCCCTTCATATTCCAAAGCTATTCCTGTTAGCACCAACCCAGCAAGCACCAGTAACCAGGAGGCCTTGCGTTCACACCTACCCATGGTGACTACTATCTACAACTACCTGCTCCCTAGAGGTTTCTAACTCACATGTATCCCACACAGGTGTGGGGAGGAAATGTTATCTGGTGTCCACACCTCTTTTGCTATTACACTCAAATTTGAAGAACTATCACATGCAGTAAAAGATTTTCTTCAGCCCTAAATGACTATCCTGACTCCCTTTGCCATCTCTCCATGCGTGACACGTGACAAAGTGAACAAATGAGGCACATTGCAGAACACTTTGCATCTACTTTGGATCAGCTGAGAAAGAGAACAAACAACACGAGTGCTCCACAATACTGCGTGCTTCCTCGTCTTCGCCATCCAGTGTCTTGGCCTCCATCCAGTACTGTTCTTGTCAGTTCTTCATGGGTTAGCTAGGCATACAGCCTAGGTACAGCTTCCGTTCTCCTCAGCCTGTCAACACCCTGAGACATAAAAGAAGAACATGTAATGAATCGTTGGAACGATTCCTGATTCCTGATGTTACAAAAAGGTATCTAATCTACAGTTGTTATGAATAACATCTCAAATTGTGTACAAACACTAACAAATTATCAAAATTGCAGAGACATAAATGTGGAGATGGGAGCCACAGAGATATTTACTTGTGAGGAATTCCGACTTTTGTATTTTAGGTCTGGAAATTGCACAGTGATTTTCAACAAAATTTTGCTACCCTCTTTTTCACACACTAAAGATTCAGCACTGTAACACAATTGTTTGACCAAGTTACATCTCAATCCTGGTGCCACATCTTGTGCCTTATCATTCAGGCAGAAAGGGAATCAGAGGGTCTCGCTTGTGTTCTGGGACCTCTGCTGATTTACAGCAGCAGCACCAACATCAAGCTGGTGAGAAAAGCCTGACTCGTAAGCACCCCCACAGATGTTTGGTGCAATGAATGCCCTCGAACCTCGGTGATATGAGCCTCTTAAGCTGGCTGCGCTCTCGGCACTCATGCTAAGATGATACAGCTAAAGAACACATGCTGGCCAGAGGCTGGGAAGGTACACAAACCAACAAACAAACAAACAAAAAAAAAACATCAATATTTAGTGATAACAAAAGAGGGTATGCCTCCCAGGCCTCAGGACACAAACAAAGTTAGGCATGAGTCTGAATTGGAACCTGCTCCAACTCATTGCTCCTATTCAGGCTAAAAGCTCCTTTGGTCTCCAATTGCCCCATATCAGGGGAGACTGCTCGTATTATAGGAATTTGTATATAAATGATGAGGGGAACATTTATTTGTCTTTTCATTATCAACAAAAATTTCCCCACAGAGAAGAAAGCCAATAATGAATTTATCCTAAAGACAAGTATTGTATGTATGGTAGTCACAGATTTATGTATCTGTGCCAAAGAACTCACTGCCGTACAAAACCTATTAAAAACACATAAAGAAGCAATAGTGTTGTGTGATCTAATTAAGTGATTAAAACCAAAATCAGATACTACAATCTATTATGACCAGTTTGCACGGCAGAGTGGAAAAACACTGTAGATTTCAAGGATGTCTGCTGTCTATATTGCATCCAAAACATCTTACATCTGAGTGAAAGTCGAAGTCGGTTTTATTTAGAAAGAATTTTGTACAATAAGCTTTCTGCTTTTAACAATCACAAAATGTACCAAAGTCACCCTGTCTCCTCAGAAAGAGAAATACAGATACCGTCGCAGCATACATACAAGCTGTGGATCCATCCCAAGTCAATCGATTAGCCAACAGTGAATACTGACAAAAGGGAAAAAAATGCTGAGTTAACCATAAAAAACATTTTAATTTATCTGAAAGCAAGTCTTAAAAATGAGAAGGAAAAACTCTAATATCTTGACTAGAAGCTGAGGTATTTCATGCAAGTGTGGCCCAATTTCATGTGTGCCACGGAGAGAAATATAATACGTGTTTGAGTCTGCAGGGAATTACAGCCTCTATTAGGTCTCTTGCTGATGACAGAGTGCCACAGTTGGGTGTATTTGCTAAAGGTAGACGTCACAACAAAGAGTGCATCACAGCAAATTCACAGCTCTCAGTGCAATTTCTCCCTGAAGTATCAGTTGGCTCCAGGCTGGGCGGAAACCCTTCTGATAGATGGGTTTATCATGGTAATAGCTGGATCCTAGAAGGTCATAAAAACTGACACCCTATTCACAGGATGAACTGTAATTTGCCTGGATCAGGCACCATGTGTGAAATGCTTCCTTTTGCCTGTTGCCACTGTATACATGTGATCAATTTCAGCTGGGCTTTGAAAAACAACACATTATGATTTTTGCAGATAGAACGAAAAGGAGCTGTGGCACTTTCAGCTTCATGGTCTTGCCCAAAGATGATTGTTTTTCAGCAAAGTCCATTTACCCTGAATGAGAGCAACTTGAGCTTCAAGCTGACAGTGAAAGTTATAAATGCATAATGACAGAGATAGTGCAGAATATGACCCATTTCAAACTGTGAAATATTCTGAAGTAAAGATTAATATAAAGGCTTTGATAAGTAAGATTTCATTGTGAAAAAGGAGATATAACCATGAACCATGCTGAGAATAACTTCAGCAGAAGCACTAAATCCTTTTGTCTCTGTCTTTTATATCCCTCTGTATCTGACCCTGACATGTCCCATGTTACCTTTAGTGATTACCAACTCCCTTCGCTCACATCAGTTATCCCAGCACTCAGAATACAACACACAGTCCAGTGAAACATTCAAAGACCTATTTCTCAGCGAGGCTTTGTGATGTAGGTCTGGCAGTATAATTTCTCTGCCCCTGCAATGAACATTTAAGCTGATGCAGCATGTCTGGAGCATTATCATGGGATCTTTGCCACCAAAATTATTTTTAAAATAAGTACAGTAGCTAAAATAGCGGCTATGTAGCTAGTTTAACTTTTAACAATGATTGTAAATTAAATACAACAGCAGTATATCCCAAAAAGCTGAAACTAGGTCCTGTGTCAGTGCCTATCCACATAGGACCTGCTATTGATCACACAATAACAACACAATATCGTCAAATTGAATGTAGAGTGATCACATTTCAACTCATAAGAATCTAACATTGCCTTCTCTAAATGTATAATGGACTTTCTCTCCTGGTAACAACAAGCCTATTTCCCATCATGATCTGGTGCAAGGACACCAGGGGTGGCCAATTAATCTCATTTTGGCGAGAGCTGGTGCCAACTCTAACAGGCCACCCAGATACAGAGTTCAGTGCATTCTCCACCACTGGAAAAGACTGATACCCAGAATTATGTATTTAACCTGGCCTGTTGGTCTTCATGCTGAAGAGTGCTGTGGCTTATTTTTCTTCTGCCCCATATTTTTAAGAATATGAAGAATTCTGAGCTGTTTTCGTTCTGCTACTGTAATACACATATTGTTGGGCTATTGTTACCCCTACAGCGAAGAACAAAGTAGCGTGGTAATACCATAACAGCATATACAATTGATCCACTTACTAATGCCACTGCAAAATGAAGCATACAGTACTGTTCTGGATACTGCTGCAACATAGTGCATTTTTCAAATAATTGTGTATTTTTATAGCACAGCCAGCAACCCAGCATATACTTTTACTAGTCAAAATAATGCTACTTCACTTTATATGTAAGAATTGCGATGTTATTTAGAATTATTTTGATTTTGTACATCATCTCTAAAGGATATAGATTAATAACACTGGAAATCCCAACTCCATACGGTCAAATGGCTGTTGTTTGAGACAGTACAATAGAGGATGGTTAGACAGATCCTTCTAACAGAAAGGTCTACCCTTTACCTGGTTACAATGCTTGTGCTACTTAGATGCTAGGCACCAATACTACTGGAGCACCAAGTTAATGATAAAACACGCAGCAGCTGATCAGACATATTATCTAAAAATAATGTGTCAGGTTGTATTAACATAAAAGGAAACGCACCACTTGCTTACTACAAAGTCATAGTTATGCAAATTTCAATATTTCTGAAATTGGTTACATGGAAGTTCTACATTTCACAGTATTCAACACTTTTCTTGTGTGAAGCTTCTTCTCAATAAAGCTGGAAACCGATTAAGATGACTGACAAGACACTGCTCGTCTGCGAGGAACAGTGGCTTAGTCTAAATTCCCAAAGGCACGCAGAGCACTTACTGTCAAATGTCAAAACCTTTACAACTGGCCACAGAAAAATGAAGAGTGGACGGATCAAATTTAAATTTCAACCAAACCTTATTTACTCAATCAGTATATTCTCTTCAGTGGATCATCTTCAGGCTCTGTCAGGACAGTGACACGATTCTGCAAGGGGGAGAATCTGCTACTACAAGTCAGCCTGCTCGACAGGAGAAAGACCAAGCATCAAACAGATGGGCCGGAGCTCCAACAGTTACTTTTTGTGCATGTGCAGATCTCACATGGATTCTGCGCAGCAGGGAGTGGGACTGAATAGATTTTGTCTCGGCCCATGGCTGGCACCAAAAACGGGAACGGTTGTGTGATAGTCCATAACATCTCAGCGAACACACAGCAGTAATCTTAAAGTGTTCCCCTGAAGAATTGATAGGTGAAACAGTTGATGTGATACAACAGGAGGTGGGCTGTGAAACAGAAAACAGCCTCACTTTTTTGGGTCCCATCCAGGTTTTACAGGATTAAAGTGACAATGTTGTCACTGTACTGCACTGTGATTGTTATATATTTTATGGTACCACAGTTTAAAATGTCTGGGTGTGTTTGATATAACCATATATAAGGTCAAAGATTGCTTGTTGAAAAGGCGTGTGACACTTTTCTGTTGGATCCTGTTTGCCTCAGTTGCACACATCAGCATTTTTTAAATTAAAAAAGTTTTTATGAATTGTAAGTGTTCTCCTTCCTGTTTATACATCTTAGAGAAGCAAGTTCTTTGGTTTCAATGTGGAATAACGCAGAATTAGTTTCTAATACAGCCCATTATCCATTATCCTGATTACCCTTCTTCCACTTCTGCTGTTCTTTTCCTTCACTGGCAGCCTCATGGAGGCTGAACACCCCATCATTTTCTGAAAGGAACCTGCAAGATGTTAAAAGTGATTCCAATACGCATATGGGGGCGAGTATAGGGAAAGCCACACTCAATATGTAAGCCCAGTCTGCTGGAGGAATGGGTCTGTCATGCGTCACTGCATTGAATAAAAGTTGGGCTGCAAGTAATGACTTCTCACCACACCTCAGCCTTAACCCTTACATTCTGAGTGATGCTAAGTAAGTACGGCATGTCCAGGGATATTATTATTTAGTGCCACGGGCTATAAGCACAGAGGACACTACTTCGTAGTGGCCTCTGTGCATAGCACGAGGCACTACTTAATCTTCTCCATACTTATTTAGTGCCACGGGCTATAAGCACAGAGGACACTACTTCTACAGAAGTAGTGGCCTCTGTGCATAGCACGAGGCACTATTTATTCTTCGCCCATACTTATTATTCTTATTATTATTCCGTCACTTTTTCGTCCGTTAATGCGGGTCGTACCGCGTGACGGAGCCCAACAATATATATATCAAAACGTGCGGCTCGATTGGGAATAGCGTGCTAAGTTCTGGGTACTCGATATTCCGATTTTTCCCAAAGTTATTCCCAAAAAACCAGCAAAAATGTTCCATAGAGAATGCATGGGAGACGACGAAAAATCGCCTCAAAAATTCACCTATTTTCTCATCCGCATAGCTCTGTCATACGTGCACCTAAAAATATCATTCAAACTTTAAAACGGAGGAAATCTTGTGCTCTTTCCACAAAATCAAACCTTTTTCTCCTAAACAGTCCACTTTTCAAACTACGAGCTCTCAAAGGAGCAGTCCGAATCACTTTTTCCTCAAAGTTAGAGTGTAACCGCTCGTTAAGTAGAGTGAGAGCACTGTGAAAAAGTAACCGACATTTTCATGCTTAACTCGAGCTCACGGCCAAACCGTGAAAGGGAGACAAAAGATTTTTTGGCAAAACGTAGACACAGGTCTTGGGATTCAGAAAATCAAATTTCTACAACTCTACTCCTCACCAAATTTAAACTGGAGGGCTCAGAGCGTCAGAAACACCTGGTTTTGGCCCAATTGACTGCAATGCAAATCAAGGTTTTCCGAAAAACAATTTCACTCTGTCTTTGCACTGTCCCTACACGCTCATTTTAAGGAGTTTTCCTTTCAAATAAGACTGGCAGAATCCCCAGACTCTTCTGTCTCTCACGGTGTTTTCGCTTTTCGGACCGGAGCTACGGTTTGCTCGCAATTCGAAGTAGTTCGGGACGTGGTCAAAAGCCACTTTTCGGAGCGTTTTCGGGAGAGTCTGAGCTCTGACCCGAACGAATTCTCAAATCACCGTGACGACCGCATCTCTCTCAGCTCAGGTCTGTGGATCAAACCCACTTCACTTTGGAGCCTCACTGCTTCGTCACACTTTGTCACAGAAACGCCGTTCAAAGTTTAAACGGGTCAGAAGACTTTGAACTCTGTTTGTGAGAAAAGGCTTTATGATAGCTCCTACGCTTCCTACACAATCACAGATCAATTGTCATGCTGGTCTCATCTCACTCTGTCTGTGGCCTATGGCCATCACTTTGAATGATGTCTTCTCAGAGACACACACAGAGATATAGAGATGTAGACACAGATAGATGTCCAGACGCACTCACACATGTACACAGACATACACAGAGACAGATATACAGACCCACTCACACATTTACACAGACATACAAAGAGACATATACAGACGCACTCACACTTTACACAGACATCCACAGAGACAGATATACAGATCAGGTCTGTGGATCAAACCCACCCCACTTTGGAGCCTCACTGCTTTGTCATACTTTGTCACAGAAACGCTGTTCAAAGTTTAAACGGCTCAGAAGACTTTGAACTCTGGTTGTGACAAAAGGCTTTATGATAGCTCCTACGCTTACTACACAATCACAGATCAATTGTCATGCTGGTCTCATCTCACTCTGTCTGTGGCCTATGGCCATCACTTTGAATGATTTCTTCTCAAAGACACACACAGAGATATAGAGATGCAGACACAGACAGATATACAGACGCACACAGAGACAGATATCCAGACGCACTCACACATGTACACAGACACACACAGAGACAAATATCCAGACGCACTCACACATATAAACAGACGCAAACAGAGACAGATATACAGACGCACTCAGACATATACACATACAGACGCACTCACACATATACACAGACATACACTAAGTCAGATAGACAGATGCACTCAGACATATACACAGACACACAGAGAGACAGATATCCAGAAGCACTTACACATATACACAGACAGAAATAGAGGCAGATATAGACACGCACTCACACTTTACACAGACAAACACAGAGCCAGATATACAGATCAGGTCTGTGGATCAAAACCACCCCACTTTGGAGCCTCACTGCTTCGTCATGCTTTGTCACAGAAACTCCGTTCAAAGTTTAAAAAGGTCACGAGACTTTGACCTCTGTTTGTGACGACAGGCTTTATGATAGCTCCTACGCTTCCTCCACAATCACAGATCAATTGTCATGCTGGTCTCATCTCACTCTGTCTGTGGCCATCACTTTGAATGATGTCTTCTCAAAGACACACACAGAGATATAGAGATGTAGACACAGACAGATATACAGACGCACTCACACATGTACACAGACATACACAGAGACAGATATACAGACGCACTCACACATTTACACAGACATACAAAGAGACAGATGTACAGATGCACTCACACTTTACACAGACATCCACAGAGACAGATATACAGATCAGGTCTGTGGATCAAAACCACCCCACTTTGGAGCCTCACTGCTTCGTCATGCTTTGTCACAGAAACTCCGTTCAAAGTTTAAAAAGGTCACGAGACTTTGACCTCTGTTTGTGACAAAAGGCTTTATGATAGCTCCTACGCTTATTCCGCAATCACAGATCAATTGTCATGCTGGTTTCATCTCACTCTGTCTGTGGCCTATGGCCATCACTTTGAATGATTTCTTCTCAAAGACAGACACAGAGATATAGAGATGCACACACAGACAGATATACAGACGCACACAGAGACAGATATCCGGACGCACTCACACATATACACAGACAGAAATAGAGGCAGATATAGACACGCACTCACACTTTACACAGACAAACACAGAGCCAGATATACAGATCAGGTCTGTGGATCAAACCCACCCCATTTTGGAGCCTCACTGCTTCGTCATACTTTGTCACAGAAACTCCGTTCAAAGTTTAAAAAGGTCACGAGACTTTGAACTCTGTTTGTGACAAAAGGCTTTATGATAGCTCCTACGCTTACTACGCAATCACAGATCAATTGTCATGCTGGTCTCATCTCACTCTGTCTGTGGCCTATGGCCATCACTTTGAATGATGTCTTCTCAAAGACACACACAGAGATATAGAGATGTAGACACAGATAGATATCCAGACGCACTCACACATGTACACAGACATACACAGAGACAGATATACAGTCGCACTCACACATATTCACAGACACACACAGAGATAGATATACAGATGCACTCACACATTTACACAGACATACACTGAGACAGATATAGACACGCACTCAAACATATACACAGACATACAAAGAGACAGATATAAAGACACGCTCATTGAATCGAGCTCAATCGGTTCTCTGAACGGAAATTTCAGCAGGAAGGCTTTCGACAGCATGACGGTACGTGGGTTGCTCGTCCAGGCGAGGGGCGACGGGCGACGGGCAACGAACGACGGGCTACGGATGACGGGTGACGGACGGGCCCCGGGTCCCGTGGCACTTCAAAATTTCCCTGGAATTTTCTAGTTTAGTGCCACGGGCTATAAGCACAGAGGACACTACTTCTACAGAAGTAGTGGCCTCTGTGCATAGCACGAGGCACTATTTATTCTTCGCCCATACTTATTATTTAGTGCCACGGGCTATAAGCACAGAGGACACTACTTCGTAGTGGCCTCTGTGCATAGCACGAGGCACTACTTAATCTTGTCCATACTTATTATTCTTCTTCTTCTTATTATTATTATTATTCCGCCGTTTTTTGTCCGTTAATGTGGGTCGTACCGCTGCACGAAGCCCAACAATATATATATCAAAACGTGCGGCTCGATCGGGAATAGCGTGCTAAGTTCTGGTGAGTAGATTTTCCGATTTTTCCCAAAGTTATTCCCAAAAAACCAGCCGAAAATTTCCATAGAGAATGCATTGGAGCCGTCGAAAACTCGCCTCCAAATTTCACCTATTTTCTCAGTCGCGTAGCTCTGTCATACGTGCACCTAGAAATCTCATTCAACATTTAAAACGGAGGAAATCTTGTGCTGTTTCCAGAACATCAAGCCTATTTCTCCTAAATTGTACTGTTTTTGAACTATGACCTCTCAAAGGAGCAGTCCGAATCACTTTTTCCTCAAAGTTAGAGTGTAACCGCTCGTTAAGTAGAGTGAGAGCACTGTGAAAAAGTAACCGACATTTTCATGTTTAACTCGAACTCACGGCCAAACCGTGAAAGGGAGACAAAAGATTTTATGTCAAAACGTAGACACAGGTCTTGGGATTCAGAAAATCTAATTTTTACAACTCTACTCCTCACCAAATTTAAACTGGAGGGCTCAGAGCGTCAGCAACACCTGGTTTTGGCCCAATTGACTGTAATGCAAATCAAGGTTTCACTAAAAACTATTTCACTCTGTCTTTGCACTGTCCCTACACGCTCATTTTAAGGACTTTTCAAATCAAATAAAGACTTCTGGAATCCCCAGACTCTTCTGTCCCTCACGGTGTTTTCGCTTTTCAAACCGGAGCTACGGTTTGCTCGCAATTCGAAGTAGTTCGGGACGTGGTCAAAAGCGACTTTTCGGAGAGTTTTGGGGAGAGTCTGAGCTCTGACCTGAGCGAATTCTCGAATCACCGTGACGACCGCATCTCTCTCAGCTCAGGTCTGTGGATCAAACCCACCTCACTTTGGAGCCTCACTGCTTCGTCACGCTTTGTCACAGAAATGCCGTTCAAAGTTTAAACGGCTCAGAAGACTTTGAACTATGTTTGTGACAAAAGGCTTTATGATAGCTCCTACGCTTACTACGCAATCACAGATCAATTGTCACGCTGGTCTCATCTCACTCTGTCTGTGGCCTATGGCCATCACTTTGAATGATGTCTTCTCAAAGACACACACAGAGATATAGAGATGCACACACAGACAGATATCCAGACGCACACAGAGACAGATATCCAGACGCACTCACACATGTACACAGATGCAAACAGAGACAGATATACAGACGCACTCACACATTTACACAGACATACAAAGAGACAGATATACAGATCAGGTCTGTGGATCAAACCCACCCCACTTTGGAGCCTCAATGCTTCGTCATGCTTTGTCACAGAAAGTCCGTTCAAAATTTAAAAAGGTCACGAGACTTTGACCTCTATTTGTGACGACAGGCTTTATGATAGCTCCTACGCTTCCTCCACAATCACAGATCAATTGTCATGCTGGTCTCATCTCACTCTGTCTGTGGGCTATGGCCATCACTTTGAATGATTTCTTCTCAGAGACACACACAGAGATATAGAGATGTAGACACAGATAGATATCCAGACGCACACAGAGACAGATATCCAAACGCACTCGCACATGTACACAGACACACACAGAGACAAATATCCAGACGCACTCACACATATACACAGACATACATACAGTCAGATAGACATATGCACTCACACATTTACACAGACATCCACAGAGACAGATATACAGATCAGGTCTGTGGATCAAACCCACCCCACTTTGGAGCCTCAATGCTTCGTCATGCTTTGTCACAGAAACTCCGTTCAAAGTTTAAAAAGGTCACGAGACTTTGACCTCTGTTTGTGACGACAGGCTTTATGATAGCTCCTACGCTTCCTCCACAATCACAGATCAATTGTCATGCTGGTCTCATCTCACTCTGTCTGTGGCCTATGGCCATCACTTTCAATTTCTTCTCAAAGACACACACAGAGATATAGAGATGCCAGATACAGACAGATATACAGACGCACACAGAGACAGATATCCAGACGAAGTCACACATATACACAGACGCAAATAGAGACAAATATACAGATGCACTCACACATACATACAGAGACATATAGAGACAGATATACAGATGCACTCACACATACATACAGAGACATATAGAGACAGATATACAGATGCACTCACACATTTACACAGACATACACAGAGACAGATATACAGATGCACTCACACATATACACAGACATACACAGAGACAGATATACAGACGCACTCACACATATACACAGGCATACACACAGTCAGATAGACAGATGCACTCACATTTACATAGACATACACAGAGACAGATATACAGATGCACTCACACATATACACAGACATACACGCAGTCAGATAGACAGATGCACTCACACATATACACAGACATACACAGAGACAGAAACGCCGTTCAAAGTTTAAACGGGTCACAAGACTTTGAACTTTTTTTGTTAAAACAGGCTTTATGATACCTACAACGCTTCTTACACAATCAAAGTTCATGTTTCTAATATCCCAAAATGTCAGCCCTTCTCAGATTTCACCATGATGTCATAGGCTGTATATGTGTTTATGTGCTTTGTGGGTCTACCCCTCCCTACTGTGGTAGGGAGTCTCTCTGGGAGGTTCTCTGGGAGGCTGTTCTACAGTCCAGGGCCATAATGGTTGATTGCAGCCTCACCCTGGTTATATATGACCGTTAATCTTATAGATGTCAGCAGAGACATTAGACTACAATACCCATAATCCTGATCGATCGTACTGTGACGTGCCACATGAGCATTTTAATTGGTTTTATAATCATTCAATCCCAAATATATGGTTTATATAGGTCCTTAGTAAACATACCAGTATGTCCGACAGCCTGGTAACGTCATGGCCCCTCATTTTTAATCAATTCTTCCCCGATTCTGAGGTACCGATTGGGTTTTCGGACGTTAGCAGGCGGCTACTTGAGCCTACACACGATCGTTGTCATCCTGAGTACTCCCGCTGAACCGAAACGTCAGCTGTTCAATCGGCGTTGACGTTTCCCGCTTTGGCAAGTCCCGTTTTTGTCCATGAATTCACCGACTTCATCTGGTGACACTGTAAACGTTTATGGTGTAAACGTGAAACTGCACATCCCTCTGCAGCTCTGCAGCTATTTGCGCCCCGTCTCAAAGCCCTCACAGCGGCTCGTTGCGATAACGTTAACTGATCACATTGCTGAGCCTCCAGGACACTTTCATGTTTATGTGTTGTCAAAACTTAACGATGTCATCAAAATTGATATTGAGGAAAACGCTTAGAGTTAGCGGATGCTCTCCGGTCTGCTCACTCAGTGGCCTGATTAAATCAATATAAAAAATTAACACAAAAAGGTGCCCCTCATAAGTCACTTATGCGATATGTACAAACACGATACGCGTCGTTTGTGGAGCGTGGAGCTTATTGGACATTTCTTGTCAACTGCAACCTAGCAACGACCAATCAGGAGTCTGGATTGTCCACTTGATTTTCCTTAAAACTTGACTGTGGCTTTGAACCGTTCCCTTTGATCCTTCACTCGAGGTAAGAACACGTACTCTCCGATTAGCTCCGCTAGCTTTACATTAGCTGCTCAAATGTGAACTTTGTCACATCGTATTGTGTTTGAATCGAAAATGTAAATGTTAAACAGTATTAACATGTTTGCTGACTGTGCAAAAACTGCTATTCCGATTGGTTGACGACATGTTAACATGTATAACGCAGCTAACATTGGTAGCTATCATATTAGCCGCATCCACAGCCACTACTGTTAACTTTACCACCGAAAAATACTCGAAAGCCTTTAATCGGATTGGTTAACGTTTACGTATATGGCAAAAGTATAAAATATAATGTTGCTATTGTTACTTTTTAGCAGAGTGCTCATAGTTGGAATTGATTTACATATGCATAAATTTTTCTAGGACTCCTTGTAGTGAGGAATAGATAGATGAATGATTGACTACCACCCTGTTGCCGCCTCCCATAGACACAGACATGACATTTTCAGATGTAAAATAGTGCTACTGATTTTATTCATAGCTGTCTAAGTAATATACATTTTTTTCTCCATTGCAGCTTCTTGTTGATTGATCAAAGTTTTGAGCGGCTTTTGCAGCATCCTGAGCTTCACCTCGACTCGCCTGACTTCACCTCAACTCACCTCACTTGCACTGCATTTACACAATTGTTGATTTGTTCACCATTTCTTTGCATATAATATAATATATAATACTGATTCAGTTAAGATAGTAAATATCAATATATATACAATATAAGATAAATTGTCTAGGTTAGGATTTAGTGTAGGCTTAACGCCCTTTTGTTTGGAAGTGTTGTGTTTCTTTCTTTTTTTTTTTCTTTTTTTTTTTTTTTTTTTTTCTCTTCTTTGTGACTGTTTTTCAGAATGCCGCGGAAGGGGAGACGTTCCGAGGCCCAGAAGCAACGCTGGAAGAAGGTCACTGAGCCAGACCACCCCCTCTGCACCCTCTCTTCCGTCAACAACGTATGTATGATTCGAAATGACATGCACAATCACTTAAATAAGTCAGTCTCTCCAATGAGACACATTTACACCGTTCATTTCATCTTAAATTTCATCCATTTGTCATTTGTCATCAGGTGGTTGGAGCCACCCTGCCAGCCAGACAGTTGCGAGGAGAGGATGAAGCGCGTGCCAAGCTCCATGCACGTGAGTGTACAGCTGTTGTAATATTAAGTCTTTATGCTTTTGTGTTTAATATACACGCCTTGTAAAGGTTTCACTGCTTCTCTTTCCTGCACTTTTTTCACTGATGATAGAGTGATTGTTGTAGGACTTTTACAGATATGACATCCCTCATTATTAATCTCATGTTCCATCTTTTTCTAAACAGGCCGTGGTACCGGATGGCGCCACAAAGTGTTCCGGTGGCCAATTTCACCCTTCACAGGGCGCAGTCACAAATTGGTCATCCCGCCTGAGTCACCTGACAAGAAGGTATTATTGTTGTTAAAATAAACAAAAGAGAGGGAGAGAATGAGATCTCACGATGTTTCATGATTTTCATGTTAATTAAATGGTATTTATTTTTGCAGTTCATTCTGATTGTCGGGGACTCCCATCTACGTGCCATTGTAGATGGTTTTGTTCCGATGCCAGAGTCTCACGACCTCTCCTTTGGCATCATGTCGACCCCGGGAGCCTGCGCGTCTCAGATCCGTACTGAGGTTCTACACGCCGTAGTTCCTCGTACTCCTGAGGCTGTCTGTCTGCTGGCTCCCAGCAACAACCTTACTGCTAGCAGGACGGTTGATGAGGCTGCCATCGACTTTGCCAATCTCCTCAAGTCCATTGGCAACCGCTGGCATGAGGTAAACTTTTATTCCACATTTAAATTTTCCTGAGAGGGTGGCTTAACAATATGGGCTTTGCATGATTTTTAGTGAAAGAGTAATATTTCATTTAATGATCAGGTTTGGTTTTGTTCCCAACAGGTTTTTGTTGTCGACTTCCCTCCCCGCCTGGCTTGTGACCCTGACTACCAGGATCACTTGCGTCAGGCATATCGCCGTGTGGCTGCTCGTATGGGTACGTGGGAAAAAAATGGAACTTTCATACAGCTAATTGCCAAAATGTACTACATAAAAAAATTATTCAATTTTAGCAAGTAAAGTCGTAATACATGTATGATGACTTCTACTTTTTTTTTTTTGCTCTCTTCACTGTTTTAAGGCGTGAAGTACCTCTTTTCAGCTACAGAGCACTTCCCCACGAGCAACTTGGAGTTGTGGAGCAAGGATGGTGTAAGTACCATATCTGCGTGTGCAAAAATCAACTTTTTCTTTCTTTGTTGTCATTAAGACTTAAAACGTTTACTTTTTTTTTTTTTTCTCTTCTTTTCTTATCTCTGCAGGTCCACCTGAGTGATAGTGAGGGGATGGCTATCCTCGTTCAGTTGCTCTTTTCTGCCGCTACAGAGCAACTGAGGACACCACCCCCAGCCCCCCGGGTCTCTCCCAGGCCATCACCTCCAGTTAGGAAAGTCCTTCCTAAATTGGTTGTGAGGGAGAGGTCCCCTGCTCCACCTGCACCTGACCCCTTTCAATGGAGGACTGTTGGTCGGGGCGGCAAGGTAATTGATGCATTTCATAAGGTGTGCTTGGGACTTAAAATGTGATAGTATGATGTGATGTGATTATACTGTGTTAAATGTGCTATATTTGTGAAACTTTTAATGTAGGTTGCAATGACAGATTTGTTTCATACGATGTGATGCTTTTTGTACTTCCAGAAGAGCCAACCTGGGGAACCTTGCAGGTCCAGAGGTTCACCTCAGCCCAGGATGGCTCAAACGCAGGTTTGTGATTCGTTTGTGGATTTTCAAATATTACATTAGGTTGTATTTGTTATCCTTTTGGGTTGTTTTATTGAAAAGAGATTGTAATCACAAGACCTCCTGTTTTGTGTTGTACAGGAGGAGGAGTGCTTCCTTCCGCTGAACCCCGTCTGGTTCAGCAGCACCATCCTATGTGCTATGGAGGAAGTTTCTCCCTCTCACTTATCTTGCCTGGCGGACTTTAAGCCATCTCCCAAGCCCAAGAAGGTCAGTGTCAAATTTTATCTCACGCAATCCATAAGTATAATTGCAATGCATATTAATGTTTAGTTATAATGATGGTACTTGATGTGTTATGATTTCATTTGATGTCACAGGTTGCGTCCAAGCCCCCAGCCAGGGGAGCACGTCATCGCAAAGTCCGTTCTTCAGTGAACAAGGTATGTTAACTCTTATCACAAATGACAGATACTGGGGATTTGCAGCTCACTCGGTTAAGTTGTATAGACAGTCCTCACTCTCAAAAGTGGATTTATACACACGTATGGAAATAAATTTGTAGGTATTAAAAAGGTGCAAACAGAAAGTTCATCTGTAGCTTCAGATGGTTCACAGCAATCCTGGCGTCAAATTGGTGTGGTTTAATGTGGCTTCTTTATCAGTGTTGACATTATTGCCATGGCGAAGTCAACAACTGGAGAGTTGTGTGTTGTTAATGCGCACGAGTTCAGGAGTTAACATTACACTGGGCAATTTGCTATCAGCTCCTATGGAAAATCTCAGGCTTCATTGACGAAAAATCTTCCTCACTGTTTTCATCCTTGTTGCAGCTTTTACTGCATGATGACAATAGGTAGAAGCCAGCTTTTGGATGGATGGCTTGATCATTCCATAGATGCAAGCTTTGCGTGAAATCGTTTGACACAGCCAAACATGGGGGAGAATTGTTTAACTGTGTTGAAATAAAATTCAATGCATTTACCTTTGTATTTATTTGTATACCATCATGGTACTTTGCTACAATTGCCAATTAAGAATAACTAAATATGATACAGTCATTAATCAGATGTTGTGTATTGTCTGGGGAAAATGCAGAGTTAATACTCCTATGTATCTTCTCAGATGGTTGGAACACCCCCACCCAGATTGTCCTGTAGTTCAGATGAGGGCGCGCCTTCAGGCCCAGCCTCTTCTGCTGTGACGGTATGTTCTCCTCCCTCTTGTATTAGTTTGGAATTTGTTCATAGCGTTACGGTCTGTCAAAAGAGGCAATGACAATGCGGATTACACTTAAAATACATTTTCATTGGTAACAGGTGAGCCAGCCCGGGGAACCTTGCAGGTCCACAGGTTCACCTCAGCGTGGGATGGCTCAACAGCAGGTTTGTTGTTTATGAATAATAATATTCCTTTTGGGATCATCCATCATTCTTCGAATTGTGTTTGTCACAGGACAGATTTTAATCAGAAGTAAATCTGTGTTTTGTTTTTCAGGAGGAGGGCTTCCCCCTGCTGAACACTCTCCGGTTCAGCAGGTCAAACTTGTGTGTGGACCTAAAGTCTTCTCCTGAGCCTAAGGCGGTACGTTACCTCATTCAGCTTTCTGTGCAACACTGAACATTTGCAGCTCTCTCATTTAAAAAATACAGAGCTAAATTGTCCACAGTTTACTACACTGTTTCATCTCATCTTTCATCAGCTGGTTGGATCACCTCTGACCAGATTGCCCAGTAGTTTGCACGAGCCACAATCCCCCTGTTCTCCACCTGCAAAAGTAAGTTTTAGTCTCATTCAGTAACATGCATCTCCTCACTTTAAGTCTTCCTCTTACTAAAATGTTGCTGCTTCATGTATTCAGATGGCCAGAAGTCTGATGTCTTCACCAGCTGGACTATTCTGCACCATTGAGGACACAGCTTGCCATTCTGCTTCACCTGATAAGGTATATTTTAGTCTCCACAATTGCCTGAATATTTACAGTACAGTCAGCTGCATCAAAAACAAACTTGCTTCATGGTTGGTTTACCTCAACTCAAAAGCGTAAAAAGAGAATGGCCATTTTAGAAGTGCAAAATATAAAACAAAACAGCTTCATTCATCCATGGAATTTTTTTAGCAAAAGTAATTTCAAATAATCTCACTTTTTTTTTTTTTACTTGAAATATCAGTGCTATGAAGGTAAGACTCAGTTATTAAGGGGTTATCAAGATTATTCTACAAGATCTTTCCATAGGCACCGAGGTACTGTGTAAAGGGCTGAATAAAGTGTACTTTCGTGTCTGTGTGGTTTACCTCTATTCAAAAACATTTTTAAATAATCTTGAACAAATTTGGAAAATAAAAATACCTTAACAAGTTAATTCACATGAACTATCAAAGTATTCCCACATTAATAAAGGCCATGTCACGTCACATATCAGCAGAATACTTGGTTTTTTTTTTGGGGGGGGGGGGTTTCCCCCTCTCTATTTATTTAGCATGTATTTTAAGAATAGTTACAACATTCATAATGGGTAATAATTGTAACAAAATTGTTATATTTAGCAAATGCTGTTCAAGCCATTTTTTTTTATACAGGTAAAGTCAACAATGAGTCTCATGGAGTGTACCAGCCAGGTTACGTGCATACACACTGTAGAAGCATAACGCATGAAATTTTCTTCTGAAAAGTGGCTGTCCTGAAACAACTGATTGTCAAAAGAAGGATAATTAAAAGATATTGCTTAGCCATGTCTGCTTACAAGCGTTACAAACAGGTGACGCATGTGTAACAGAATAAAACATTTTAAATGATTATAATAAGAATTGTTATGATAAATGATGGTAGTAATAATGATGAAACTGACAGTTATAAAAACAATAAGACAAAAAAAAAAAAAAGACCAACTTTGGAGCATTCCTTCATAAAATAATTTCAGGATTCCTTCATGGGACTAGGCCAGCGCATTCAGTTCGTGAGGGCAAGTCATTCCCAGGCAGACGACAGGTATGGAGATTTCTCTCGTAACAGTCAATGCACTTGTATGGCTCTCACCTTTCTGGCCTACCACAACGAAGGGTTGCATTTCGACATGATCTCTCTTGACAGAGTGCTTGAACAGGGAAATGCACTCTATGTAGGTGTTAAACGGCAGCTTTTGTTCGACAACAAATTCCAAAGCGACCATTTAACCTTGGAAGAGATGCCTAAGCAGGTATTCACCGAGAGTAATGTTTACACTGTAAACATGAACGCATCAGATCTGATGGTAGGTGGCCTGAGAGTCGAAGAAGACAGTGGTCTGTTGTCTCTTGCCAAGAACCTGGAGTGCCTTTCACAAGACGTCCGCCGTGCCGTGCTCATAGTAGCTCCAGAGTGCTTTGCAGTTTTCCGAGAAAGATCTGGACGATATGGATTTTTTGATTCACATTCTAGATCAGAGACAGGTTTGCCACAGCCCAGAGGAACTGCCATTATGCTGACTTTCAGTGACCTTAGTGACATGGCCGAGCACTTGCATGAACTTTTCAAAGAACGCGGTCCACATGCAAGCTATGAATTAATGCCTGTTTCCTTTGAAAGTCAACATGTTTCCAGACAGACCCCTGGGCAATCAGTGAGAGAGCAGATGAGTGTGGATGCCGATGTCCCTAGAAGAAAAACGGATGTCAGAAAAACGGATGTCAGACAACCACAGAAATTGGTTGTATCATCAATCAATCAGCCAGTCAACATCACCTATCATGCTACAACAGCAATTCAAGATGTGTCCAAACTGAGCAAGGAAAGGCGAAAAAAAGCGAAGCGCAAAGGAAGTGTACCAACTGGAGATGAAAGGACAGGAAGCAGTGCAATTCAGCTGAAAAAAATGCAGGCCAGTAAAACCAAATATGCCCAAGACTTTCATCATCAAAAACAAAAGAAAGAATACATCACCAGACGATACAACACTGAACCAGCTTTCAGGAGCAGGCAGAAAATGTACCTGAGGGAGAGGTACAGCACCGATCCTGCATTTCAGAGGAAGCAGAAAATGTACCTGAGGGAGAGGTACAGCACCGATCCTGCATTTCAGAGCAGGCAGAAAATGTACCTGAGGGAGAGGTACAGCACCGATCCTGCATTTCAGAGCAGGCAGAAAATGTACCTGAGGGAGAGGTACAGCAGCGATCCTGGTTTTCAGAGCAGGCAGAAAACGTACCTGAGGGAGAGGTACAGTAGCGATCCTGCTTTTCAGAGCAGGAAGAAAACGTACCTGAGGGAGAGGTACAGCAGCGATCCTGCTTTTCAGAGCAGGAAGAAAACGTACCTGAGGGACAGGTACAGCAGCAATCCTGCTTTTCAGAGCAGGAAGAAAACGTACCTGAGGGAGAGGTACAGCAGCGATCCTGCTTTTCAGAGCAGGAAGAAAATGTACCTGAGGGAGAGGTACAGCAGCGATCCTGCTTTTCAGAGCAGGCAGAAAATGTACCAGATAACAAAGTATCACCACATCCCAGAATTCAGGCTGCATCATATTCGACGTTGCACTCAGAGCAAAAAGGATAAACTGGCTATAGACGCTGTTCTTCATATTCGTCACAAGTCGCAGTGTGCACTGAGAATCAAGAGGAAATACAGAGAAGTTGCAAGCCGCTGCCCGGAAACTCCACTGCCTGTGGTTAACCCTTCGATGCAAGCTGCTATCGCTGCATTTCAGGAAAGGATTCGACATGGGCCCACACATGTTTGCACAGTGTGCCACAGAGCTCTCTTCCCAGATCAGGTAAAGTATTGCAAGAGAGACAAATATGTCAAAAACCTTTACGTGGTGGCTGATTGCTTGACAGGTAAGTATATCCACAAATGTGAACCTTCACAATGCTCAGCCCCTTGCACCGTACCGCAGGAGAGGATGCAGGAGTGGATCTGCCACACCTGCGACCGCCACCTCACCAGAGGAGATATGCCATCCATCGCGGTTGCCAATAACTTGGCGCTAGCACCCATTCCACCGGAGCTAGAAGAGTTAAATGTACTCGAAAGGCAGCTGATCGCAAAAATCTTGCCGTTTGCGAAAATCGTATCACTGCCCAAAGGACGACAACGGGCAGTACATGGTGCAGTTGTGTGCGTACCATCGGAAATGGAAGCCACAGTGAACGCTCTCCCGAGGCCCAGCCCCGAAGCCCAGCTGCTGCAGGTCAAGTTGAAACGGAAGATTCAGTACAAGGGACATCAGCACTTCTACACAGTGAACATGAAGAATGTGCTAGCAGGACTAAGGACTTTGAAGGAGAAGCATTCGGAATACCGCGATGTAACCATCAACGAAAACGTTACATTTGAAATCGTAGAGGATGATCAGCTGGTCGAAGAAGGACAGGTCAATGCAGACGCCGCACAGTCTGACGAACAGCAGCCCAACAACGTGGACCAAGAGAAGGAGGATCTCAGACCAGGTCTGGCATTGGACACTTGCATGCAGCCTCTGGACATAGCGCAGGAAGTTCTATCCTACGGAGATGGGATATTCAGCGTCGCTCCTGCCCAAGGAAACAAACCCATCAGCTTCTTCAAGGTACCGAAACTTGAAGCGATGGCTTTTCCTGTCCAGTTCCCAACTGGACAAAACACATTGGACGAGACCAGGGAAATCAAATTGTCCCCAAGTAAATATTTCAACGCGAGGCTCTTATGTGTGGACAGCCGTTTTGCGAAGGACCAAACGTACCTCTTCTTTGCGCAGTTTGTGACGGAAACTCACATGGCGACCAACAGCATGTCGATCCAAACGAGGAAGGGAAAGAAGAAAACCAAGGACGGGAGGAAGATTTCCAACCAGATGCTTCAGGATAAAGAAGAATTGGAAAAACTCATCCAAAACAGGGAAGTGACGCGGTTCATGCAACCCCTTAGAGGAACTCCAGCGTACTGGGAGAAGACACTGAGAGATCTACACGCTATGGTCAGACAGTTGGGCAGGCCGACCTTTTTTGTCACCTTTTCTGCTGCTGAAATGAGATGGCCTGAAGTTATTGAGGTCATAAAAGCACAGCAAGGTGAAGAAGTGGACTTTTCAAAGCTGGACTGGAGCGAAAAATGCGACATTCTTCAGAGCAACCCAGTCACTGTCATGCGCATGTTTGAGAAGAGGGTGGATGCGCTGCTTACAGATCTGATCCTGTCACCAGCTCAGCCCATTGGTCCGGTGGAGGATTACTTCTATCGGGTGGAGTTTCAAGCGCGAGGAAGTCCACACATTCACATGCTGGTTTGGATCAAAGATGCACCGGAGCTCGATCTCGAGGATGACGTCGAAATGGCCAATCTTGTCAACTTCATTGACCGCTACATCACCTGCCAGATGCCCGACGAGAAAGCTGATCCTGAGCTCCACAAAATAGTGTCGGAGGTTCAAGTCCACAGCCGAAACCACTCGAAAACGTGCAGGAGAGGGAACGTGGCCTGCAGATTTGGTTTCCCCAAGCTCCCCATGGAGAAGACCAGAATCACCATCCCGCCCTGGGAGGACCCCGTACTTGATGATGATGATGAGCAGCAGAAAAAACAAGCGGATGATGTCCAGAAAAAGAAATGTGGGGAAAAATCAAAATTCAAGTCCAACAAGAAATTTGTTGGAAAGAAACAAATGGAGGCTAAGGAGAAGTTAAAAGGGCTGAGAGACTTTCTGATGGATCCAAAAGAATCGTTCCAGGATTTGTCCGAATTGCTGGAGAAATGTGAGATGACCCAAGAAGAATACGAAAGATATGTGGATGACCTCACCTGCGGAATGGTCGTCATGATGAAGCGTGATCCCAAGGACAGCTGGGTAAACGGATACAACCCCGATCTACTGCGAGCCTGGAATGCCAACATGGATATACAGTACGTACTCGACGACTACAGTTGCATCATGTACATGATGTCGTACGTATCGAAGCCGGAGCACGAGATGACGCAGTACCTCGACACGGTCATTCGCCAAGTGAAGAAGTCCAAGGTCAACGAACGGGACGAAATGAAGCAGATCATGCAAGCTTACGCCAAGCACAGGGAGGTCAGCGCTCAGGAAGCAGTGGCGCGAGTATGCAGCCTGCCACTGAAAAAGTGCACCCGCTCGGTCATTTTCATACAGACGGACGAGGATGGTATGAAAATGAGTCTCCCGATGAGTACGCTGATGAACATGAATCCAGACGACGAGGACGTGTGGATGTCTGGATTTCCTGAGAAGTACGCACACAGACCCGCAGCGCGTGAATTTCAATTCATGTGTCTCGCTGAATTTGTGTCGCAGTACAGAGTTCTCTATGGCCTGCAAGCTCTCGGACCCAATGCCATTCCCCTCCAGAACGACAAAGGATTTATTCAGAAGAGGACGTCGGGAAAAGCTGCCATCATCCGATTTACTCGGTACTCGGAGGAGAACCAACCCGAAAAGTTTTACAGACGCCTGCTGAAGCTCTACTTACCGCACAGAAAAGATGATGAGCTCACGTCCGAAAGCCATCCCACATATCAGGAGTTCTACAAATGCGGCCGCAAAGGCTCAATGGCAGTAAAAGGCATTGTAGACTTCAACAGGAAGCGCTACGAAGGACAAGGGAAAAAAATGGAGAAAGCGCTGCAAAAACTTCAAGAGGAAGGACCGGTGATCAACGCCTGGAACACTTTTGCACCAGAGGTCGAAATGGATCGTTTGGAGTGCATGGCTGAGCTGGAAGACGTCAATCCCGACGATGGCGGAGAAGACGACCAGGTTCCGGATTTCCAAATCCAGGCTGATTGCGGCGGAGCGCTACCGGCCATCGAGGCGCCGAAACTCAGCCCGGACTTCGTGAGAAGTATGTATCGAAGCCTCAACGAAACGCAAGCGTCCATTTTCTACACCGTGCGCGAGTGGTGTATGAAATGTGTCTGGGGTCAAAATCCTGAACCCTTCTTTTATTTCATCTCTGGGGGAGCCGGCTGTGGGAAATCCCACGTCATCAAGTGCGTGTATCAAGAGGCCACCAAGATTCTCCGCCAACTTCCCAGGTTTCGCAACGTTGCGGACATGTCCCAGCCTGCGGTGCTTCTTACTGCGTTTACAGGCACGGCAGCTTTCAACATTTCTGGGAAAACCTTGCATTCCATCTTGAAGCTGCCAAGAACTTTGAAGACACCTTATCAAGGTCTTGGAAACGCTCTGGACGATCTCAGAGCGGTGCTTTGCAATGCGGAGATTCTGATCATAGACGAGATATCCATGGTTTCTAAGGAGCTGTTTGCCTACGTCCATTGGAGATTTCAGCAAATCAAAGGCAACAGGAAACCATTTGGAGGAATGTCTGTCCTTGCAGTTGGAGACTTTTACCAGCTGCCACCTCTTGGTAGAGCCAAACCCCTCTGCGTCTTTCAGGAAGACGTTCTTGATCTCTGGAGAGATTTCCAGATGGTTAACCTCACAGAGATCATGCGGCAAAAAGACGACCGCGTTTTTGCCGAACTCTTGAACAGGATCAGAACCAAGAAGAAGACGGATCCTCTCAGCGTCGACGACAGAGCTCTGCTCACGGGGGCCATCGTTGAAGCCAAAGATTGTCCGGCCGATGCCCTGCATATCTTTGCGACCAACAAAGAAGTTGATGCCCACAATTCTGCTACTTTGACTGGGCTCAACTTAAAAATTCAAGACATTCCGGCGGAGGACTACAAGAAAGACCCACGGACAGGACGAATGTTCATGACGCATGTTTGCGTCAAGGGCAAAAAGAGGGATTTGCCAGACAACATTCAAGCTGCGTGTGGAGCACGGGTAATGGTGATTCGCAACCTGGATATCGAGGACGGGATTGTTAACGGAACGTTCGCAACAATCAGGCACATTGTCCGGAAAAGCGAAAAAGGCCAATCGACGAAGGTGACGCTGATCGGGCTCGAATTGGATAATCCGACATCGGGTAAAAAATTCCGCAAAAAGATTCGAGGACCGACGGACGACTTGGTGTACGTCGAAAGATCGGAGGAAAGCACGAGCGTCAGAGGAGTGGTTCGACGCCAGTTCCCAATCAAACTGGCATTTGGTTGTACGGCTCACAAAGTGCAAGGCATGACTATGAAGTCTGCAGTGGTGTGTCTGAAGCGTGTGTTCGAACCTGGAATGGCCTACGTCGCTCTTAGCCGTACAAACTCGCTTCAAGGACTGAAGATCGTTGAGTTTGAGGAGAAAAAGATTTATGCTGATCAAAACATAACGACGGCAATGGAAAACATGAACCACGCTTCATTCCACATTACGAGACCACTGTTGCACTTTGTGAAAAAAGCAGACCACACTGGCTCCACGTTGGCAATCGTCCATCACAACGCGGAAGGACTTCCGTCGCACTTTGACGATGTGAAATGTCATCACGAGTTCAGGCTTGCCGATGTCTTATGTATCACAGAAACTCACTTGACTGGATCCTTCGTTCCGCCAAAGTTTCACTTGGACGGATACGACCTGTTTGCGCGCAACAGACACATTTCATACGCAAACAGAGTAGACATGGCTACAAAAGAGGGCGGTGGAGTTGCCATTTACTACAAGAGCAATCTTCAAGCGGAGCCCCGGCGATACTTTCAACATGTGCCGGATCTTGAGTTTGCTGTTGTTAAAGTTGAGGCCCCTGTCAGAGCGGTGATAGCCACTGTGTACAGACCACCAAATCTCTCTCTTGAAACATTTCTTCCCAACATTCAAAGCCTCTTGAACTCCTTGGAGATGATGGATTGCCAGCCTGTTGTGGTCTGCGGAGACTTCAATGAAGACCTGTTCTCCAAAGGAAAAAAAGCCATCCGTGATTTGTTTGAGTCCAGAGGCTATAGCCAGCTTGTCTCCGTTGCGACAACAGAAAAGCAGACACTGATTGATCACATTTATATCTCGCGACCGGAATCTTGCATTCAATCAGGTGTGCTGCAAACTTATTATAGCTATCACAGTGCGGTATACTGTGTTCTCACTTCAGCGGGAGACTCTTGATTTCAGCATTGTTTACAATGCTGCCTCTTTTGTTCTTCTTTCCACAGTCGTGGAATCGTGTCTGGATGGCTATTCCATCAGGTTTCTTCATTCGTTTTAGTTGCATTTGGCAACTGTTAGGTAGAAAATGGTTCTTGGTGAGTATAGAGCGTAGATGTTTCATCGCTTTCAACGCTTTTCAGCAGATAGGACCGGGCCACATTAGCGCTAGGTATTCTCGTTCGGCGTTTTCATTTCTTCGGCAACGTGGCCAATCTTGGAGCATGTTCTCCTTCTTTTGCAACCCTTTTTCCCTGTGTTGTGGTATGGTCTCCATCAGAGCCTGCTCCATTCGTAGTGTGGTTTGTACTGTGTTCTCTCTCTGTGTTTCTCTTTATGTGTGTCTATGTCGTGTGCATGGATGTGTTTTTCTCTGCGTGTGCGCGTGTGTGTCTTTGTCTGTGTGTGTGTGTTTGTACACACCGCATTGTGTGCTAACACAGGGTACGTGTGAAGCGTTAAGTGCTGTAGTGTAGTGCTTAGAGTTAGTGCATGTTGCTACTGCTGGTGCTGGTATTGCTGGTGCTACTGGTGCTCTGTGTGCTATTCTTTGCTTACATCTACTGCCGCTGGCTAGCCTTTCTAATGGAGGGTGAAAAGAGGAGCTGACTACGTTAGTTTCCACCTGCCAGTATATAGCCTCTCCACTACCAAGACTCCTGCAGTGCCTCCTCGCGGCCACACACGGAAACTGGGTACCTCACGGTCCCAGGCTGAACTGCAGGGGATCTCGGAGCAGCAGTGGGCCCCAGAGACGCAGCATACAGGCCCACCGTCGTGTGGACGTGCCCTGGTGCTCGTCAACCACTGTCCCAGCTATGGGTAAATAGCACCCTCCCAACCCCCACTACACATTCCACCCCCTTATCCCGCCCCACCTCACACACATACACACCTGTAATGTTGCATTTACCTAGATCCCACCTGACATCGAAGACAATGCAGACACAGAGGTAAGTGATGACAATGTTTGATAGAAAATTTTATTTTCTCTTTTCGGATTTATTTGTTCGATTGTGTTCAATTATATTCAATATTTAAGGTTGAATGTGTTCATATGTACACAGTCTGTTTGATTCTTCATTTTGTGAAGAGTAAGTTTGTGAAATTCACATATTTTTTCTGATGAATTGATGACATGAAGGAGTTTCATTTTTGCACAATGATGTTGTATGCTCTGATACCATTTGAATTGTCATTATTTACAATATTCTTCCATTTTCTTTTTGTCTGAGCAGGATGAAAAGTATTACTACGGGATGTGTGAAAAGTTTTGCATCTGAAGTCTCCACTTTGCTTTTTCAAAAATTTCATGTTTAATAAAAATTATGTGCAAAATGAACTGGTATCAACATGGTGTTTCATATGATGAATGCATTATTTACACATTGCAGTTAGATGTTGTAGCAGAAAAAGTAATCACTTCAGTTTTTCTGGCATGGCCTGATGCACTGTCATGTTAATGAGGCATACATCTTGTAGGTAAAACTGAATGTTGACCAAAATGTTTTGTAAATGCTGTCCACAGACTTACAGTACAATAGTCTGTCGTATATATGAGCCTGTTTTGAAAATTGAGACAGAGACATATAACGTGAAACTATGAGGGCTCAAAGGAGTTGTCCAGAGTGGAGCTGGAACATGAGAGAAGCATGACAAAAAAACATCAATAAAATTATGCAAATTCATTGATTGATTGATCTTCCTTACTGAGGTGCTGCAAACACTGATTGTTACACATCTGTCCCAAATATATGGGCTGGGAAGGCTCAACTGAACATACTATTACGTTCAGCAGACTCATGTCTTCAATATCATTCTGTGCGTATTCATGCATCCAGATCCCAGAACCCAATCAGTTTTCCAAAGCAAAATGTGATCAGGGTGACTTTGGTACTCAGACGGGCAAAAGGCCCCGTGGCACTTCAAAATTTCCCTGGAATTTTCTAGTTCTTATTTTTATTATTCCGTCACATTTTCGGCATCTAATGCGGGTCGTACCGCTGGACAAAGCCCTACAATATATATATCAAAACGTGCGGCTCGATTGGGAATAGCGTGCTAAGTTCTGGGTAGTCGATATTCCGATTTTTCCCAAAGTTATTCCCAAAAAACCAGCCGAAATTTTCCATAGAGAATGCATGGGAGACGACGAAAAATCGCCTCAAAAATTCACCTTTTTTCTCATCCGCATAGCTCAGTCATACGTGCACCTAAAAATATCATTAAAACTTTAAAACGGAGGAAATCTTGTGCTCTTTCCAGAAAATCAAACCTTTTTCTCCTAAACAGTCCACTTTTCAAACTACGAGCTCTCAAAGGAGCAGTCCGATTCACTTTTTCCTCAAAGTTAGAGTGTAACCGCTCGTTAAGTAGAGTGAGAGCACTGTGAAAAAGTAACCGACATTTTCATGTTTAACTCGAGCTCACGGCCAAACCGTGAAAAGGAGACAAATTATTTTTTGGCAAAACGTAGACACAGGTCTTGGGATTCATAAAATCTAAGTTTGAGAGCTCTACTCCTCACCAAATTTAAACTGGAGGGCTCAGAGCGTCAGAAACACCTGTTTTTGGCCCAATTGACTGCAATGCAAATCATGGTTTTCCGAAAAACAATTTCACTCTGTCTTTGCACTGTCCCTACACGCTCATTTTAAGGACTTTTCTAATCAAATAAAGACTTTCGGAATCTCCAGACTCTTCTGTCTTTCACGGTGTTTTCGTTTTTCGGACCGGAGCTACGGTTTGCTCGCAATTCGAAGTAGTTCGGGACGTGGTCAAAAGCCACTTTTCGGAGCGTTTTCGGGAGAGTCTGAGCTCTGACCCGAACGAATTCTCAAATCACCGTGACGACCGCATCTCTCTCAGCTCAGGTCTGTGGATCAAACCCACTTCACTTTGGAGCCTCACTGCTTCGTCATACTTTGTCACAGAAACGCCGTTCAAAGTTTAAAAAGGTCACGAGACTTTGACCTCTGTTTGTGACGAAAGGCTTTATGATAGCTCCTACGCTTCCTACACAATCATAGATCAATTGTCACGCTGGTCTTATCTCACTCTGTCTGTGGCCTATGGCCATCACTTTGAATGATGTCTTCTCAAAGACACACACAGACATATAGAGATGTAGACACAGATAGATACCCAGACGCACTCACACATGTACACAGACATACACAGAGACAGATAAACAGACGCACTCACACATTTACACAGACATACAAAGAGACAGATATACAGATGCACTCACACTTCACACAGACATCCACAGAGACAGATATACAGCTCAGGTCTGTGGATCAAACCCACCCCATTTTGGAGCCTCACTGCTTCGTCATACTTTGTCACAGAAACGCCGTTCAAAGTTTAAACGGGTCAGAAGACCTTAAACTCTGTTTTTGACGACAGGCTTTATGATAGCTCCTACGCTTACTACGCAATCACAGATCAATTGTCACGCTGGTCTCATCTCACTCTGTCTGTGGCCTATGGCCATCACTTTGAATGATGTCTTCTCAAAGACACACACAGAGATATAGAGATGCACACACAGACAGATATACAGACGCACACAGAGACAGATATCCAGACGCACTCACTTATATACACAGACGCAATCACACATATACACAGACAGAAATATAGGCAGATATAGACACGCACTCAGACATATACACAGACATACACACTGTCAGATAGAAAGATGCACTCACACATTTACACAGACATACACAGAGACAGATATGGACACGCACTCACACATATACACAGACATACAAAGAGACAGATATACAGACACACTCATTGTCAAAAGCCACGGGAGAGTCTGAGCTCTGACCTGAGCGAATTCTCAAATCACCGTGAGGACCGCAGCTCTCTCAGCTCAGGTCTATGTGAAGCTGTTGCTGTGGCTCAAACCCACCTCACTTTGGAGCCTCAATGCTTCGTCATGCTTTGTCACAGAAAGTCCGTTCAAAGTTTAAAAAGGTCAGGAGACTTTGACCTCTGTTTGTGACGACAGGCTTGATGATAGCTCCTACGCTTACCACACAATCACAGATCAATTGTCACGCTGGTCTCATCTCACTCTGTCTGTGGCCTATGGCCATCACTTTGAATGATTTCTTCTCAAAGACAGACACAGAGATATAGAGATGTAAACACAGACAGATATACAGACGCACACAGAGACAAATATCCAGACACACGCACATATACACAGACACACACAGTCAGATAGACAGATGCACTCACACATATACACAGACGGAAATAGAGGCAGATATAGACACGCACTCACTGAATCAAGCTCAATCGGTTCTCCGAACGGAAATTTCACCAGGATGGCTTTCAACAGCATGACGGTACGCGGGTTGCTCGTCCAGTCGAGGGGCGAGGGGCGACGGGCGACGGGCGACGGGCAACAAACGACGGGCGACGGACGACGGGCCCCGGGTCCCGTGGCACTTCAAAATTTCCCTGGAATTTTCTAGTTAATATTATTCTTATTATTCCGTCACTTTTTCGTCCGTTAATGCGGGTCGTACCACTGAACGAACCCCAACAATATATATATCAAAACGTGCGGCTCGATTGGGAATAGCGTGCTAAGTTCTGGGTAGTCGATATTCCGATTTTTCCCAAAGTTATTCCCAAAAAACCAGCCGAAATTTTCCATAGAGAATGCATGGGAGACGACGAAATATCGCCTCAAAAATTCACCTTTTTTCTCATCCGCATAGCTCAGTCATACGTGCACCTAAAAATATCATTCAAACTTTAAAACGGAGGAAATCTTGTGCTCTTTCCACAAAATCAAACCTTTTTCTCCTAAACAGTCCACTTTTCAAACTACGAGCTCTCAAAGGAGCAGTCCGAATCACTTTTTCCTCAAAGTTAGAGTGTAACCGCTCGTTAAGTAGAGTGAGAGCACTGTGAAAAAGTAACCGACATTTTCATGTTTAACTCGAGCTCACGGCCAAACCGTGAAAGGGAGACAAAAGATTTTTTGTCAAAACGTAGACACGGGTCTTGGGGTTCATAAAATCTAAGTTTGAGAGCTCTACTCCTCACCAAATTTAAACTGGAGGGCTCAGAGCGTCAGCAACACCTGGTTTTGGCCCAATTGACTGTAATGCAAATCAAGGTTTCGCTAAAAACAATTTCACTCTGTCTTTGCACTGTCCCTACACGCTCATTTTAAGGAGTTTTCCTTTCAAATAAGACTGTCAGAATCCCCAGACTCTTCTGTCTTTCACGGTGTTTTCGTTTTTTCGGACCGGAGCTACGGTTTGCTCGCAATTCGAAGTAGTTCGGGACGTGGTCAAAAGCCACTTTTCGGAGCGTTTTCGGGAGAGTCTGAGCTCTGACCCGAACGAATTCTCAAATCACCGTGACGACCGCATCTCTCTCAGCTCAGGTCTGTGGATCAAACCCACTTCACTTTGGAGCCTCACTGCTTCGTCACACTTTGTCACAGAAACGCCGTTCAAAGTTTAAACGGGTCAGAAGACTTTGAACTCTGTTCGTGAGAAAAGGCTTTATGATAGCTCCTACGCTTACTACGCAATCACAGATCAATTGTCAGGCTGGTCTCATCTCACTCTGTCTGTGGCCTATGGCCATCACTTTGAATGATTTCTTCTCAAAGACACACACAGAGATATAGAGATGTAGACACAGATAGATATCCAGACGCACTCACACATGTACACAGATGCAAACAGAGACAGATATACAGACGCACTCACACATTTACACAGACATACAAAGAGACAGATATACAGATGCACTCACACTTTACACAGACATCCACAGAGACAGATATACAGCTCAGGTCTGTGGATCAAACCCACTTCACTTTGGAGCCTCACTGCTTCGTCATGCTTTGTCACAGAAAGTCCGTTCAAAGTTTAAAAAGGTCACGAGACTTTGACCTCTGTTTGTGACAAAAGGCTTTATGATAGCTCCTACGCTTACTACACAATCACAGATCAATTGTCATGCTGGTCTCATCTCACTCTGTCTGTGGCCTATGGCCATCACTTTGAATGATTTCTTCTCAAAGACACACAGAGATATAGAGATGTAGACACAGATAGATATCCAGACGCACACAGAGACAGATATCCAGACGCACTCACACATGTACACAGACACACACAGAGACAAATATCCAGACGCACTCACACATATACACAGACGCAAACAGAGACAGATATACAGACGCAATCACACATATACACAGACAGAAATAGAGGCAGATATAGACACGCACTCACACATTTACACAGACATACACAGAGACAGATATACAGACACGCGCATTGTCAAAAGCCATGGGAGAGTCTGAGCTCTGACCTGAGCGAATTCTCAAATCACCGTGATGACCGCAGCTCTCCCAGCTCAGGTCTATGTGAAGCTGTTGCTGTGGATCAAACCCACCCCACTTTGGAGCCTCAATGCTTCGTCATGCTTTGTCACAGAAAGTCCGTTCAAAGTTTAAAAAGGTCATGAGACTTTGACCTCTATTTGTGACGACAGGCTTTATGATAGCTCCTACGCTTCCTCCACAATCACAGATCAATTGTCATGCTGGTCTCATCTCACTCTGTCTGTTGGCTATGGCCATCACTTTGAATGATTTCTTCTCAGAGACAGACACAGAGATATAGAGATGCAGACACAGACAGATATACAGACGCACACAGAGACAGATATCCAGACGCACTCGCACATGTACACAGACACACACAGAGACAAATATCCAGACGCACTCACACATATACACAGACATACATACAGTCAGATAGACATATGCACTCACACATTTACACAGACATACACAGAGACAGATATACAGATGTACTCACACATTTACACAGACATACAAAGAGACAGATATACAGATCAGGTCTGTGGATCAAACCCACCCCACTTTGGAGCCTCACTGCTTCGTCATGCTTTGTCACAGAAACTCCGTTCAAAGTTTAAAAAGGTCACGAGACTTTGACCTCTGTTTGTGACGACAGGCTTTATGATAGCTCCTACGCTTCCTACACAATCACAGATCAATTGTCATGCTGGTCTCATCTCACTCTGTCTGTGGCCTATGGCCATCACTTTCAATTTCTTCTCAAAGACACACACAGAGATATAGAGATGCCAGATACAGACAGATATACAGACGCACACAGAGACAGATATACAGACGTACTCCCACATATACACAGACACAAATAGAGACAGATATAGACACGCACTCACACATTTACACAGACATACACAGAGACAGATATACAGACACACTCATTGAATCGAGCTCAATCGGTTCTCCGAGCGGAAATTTCAGCAGGAAGGCTTTCGACAGCATGACGGTACGCGGGTTGCTCGTCCAGTCGAGGGGCGACGGGCGACGGGCGAAGGGCAACAAACGACGGGCGACGGACGACGGGCCCCGGGTCCCGTGGCACTTCAAAATTTCCCTGGAATTTTCTAGTTAATATTTATTATTTTGGAAAAGCATTTGTGTCTGCAAATGATTACCTTTGACTGTTCCAAAGCAATTCCATTAAATGGAACAATGTTGGAGAAATAACCTTTACTGTTTGGTGGGTTGAGACACAACTCCATAAAGAGTTTGGTCTAGCCGTGTATGTGTAAAATGCCTTGATGTAACTTTGTCATGATTTGGCGCTATATAAATAAATTGATTTGATTTGATTTGAACCCTTCACTAACTCACAAGCCTGGGTTTCTTATAGAGCTACATCAACTGTTAGAAGTCTGCTGAGATTTTATTAGAGGTATTAGAGGCAAAGGAATCCTAGCTCTCTTTTTATTGTTGATCTAATCTTTCCTTAAAGTTCCCATAATGAACTTAATTTAGTTCTCCTAAACCAGAGTAAACAACAATCACATTAGTCAATATGCAACCAATGTGCAACTATTAAAAACAATGAGCTGCAAAGTTTGGTTGTTTTTTTCTGTTTGATACAGCACCATATAATTACCATTCATAGTCAACACCCATTTGATCCCATGAAAAAGTTCCTGCTTAAGCCAAGAGATACTGTTGAGTGTTTTTTCTGTGAGGATGAAAGAAGTGTGAACGTTACACTGAGCCAATAGGGGAACTTGCAACAGTTTCTTTTATGTCTCTATGTACTTGGTTCAATGTGTAAAATACACCGATCTGTAGAGGCCAATGTCAAATGATATTAAATTAATCAAGAGTTGAAGTTGAAAACTTTTTCTATTCTGTCTCTTCTGTTTCTGAAGTCCACAGCTCTTTGAATGATTTAAATTAGGATGCAGAGAACAAGTATCTTCTGAATGAGACATCACAGACAAATGGAGCAGTCTGTGGTAAAGTATTTTCTGTCAAACAAGACCAGAACTGCAAAAACTATTACGATTAATAATTGGAAAAACTGACTGCAATAATAATAATTAAGTACTAAAAAAAGTAATCTGATTTGGTTCATAATGGAACAAAGGATGGCTTGATCTATATACAATGTTCATTTTCTTTAAAGCAAATTTTGGATTGGAAATTAAAGATACAATGCACAATTGTTGCTGCCCTGGAATTAGTCAAATTTTGCTAATTAAATTTTTTTTGCATCTCCATCATTTTTTTTATAACAGCTTCCATTAACGGTGGAGTTGATGAGGGACAAAAGAAATGTTACGCTTTGTTTGGTGTCTCATAATGAATCATTTATGCATCTGCATGTTTTAGAAATTACACAGTGTAACGAGGAATTGATTTCTTCAATTGAATTCGAGATACAAACGTACATGCTATTCTTCAGAGGACTTTGCAAGGACATGTATTATTCAGAGTTTGCGGATAACTGAGATCAGACAGGTTAACTGCTACTTCTGGTAACAAAATGTTATCCTGCATCCAAATCCACAGTTACAAGTTCATTTACATTTTCATATTTAATCAGAGTTCTCCAGACAACAGCTAATAAACAAAACTTGTTATCCCTACTGGGGAAAAATTGCTGATTATCCATTATCCTTAATGGACAGACATGACACACAAAGACATGTGGTTTGTCATGAATCTTTAAAAAAAAAACAAAAAAAAAACCTAGTGTTAATTTTCATTAACATAGTGGAGCAACTCTGTAATCACTTGGGTGTTCTCTGCCAGGGGGACAACAGTGAGCATGAGTGAACTACTGATGCGTTTCAGACAAAGAGAATGACCAGGAGATTTTGAATGCTCAACCAAGTCCGTTGCATGTCAGCATTTCAGCTTCCAAAGGAAAAACTGTCTGTTTTATGAAAGATTTGCATACAGTAGCTCTGACTAATCTTTCCAAATACTTTCAACATGACAGAGTATTATATTTAATCATATTTGATCTTACATGTTTATCATAGGAATGTGCAATATAGGTAATAATATTACAACGTAGCCTAACCTTATGTGCTCTGGGTGGTTTGCACTCAGATAAGCATTTAACAGATAGACAGACAGGACGTGTCTAATAAGCGGTGTTTCACTCTTCTCAACATTATTGCTGGTCCACAAAACCATATTTAGTCATCACCAAATGTGACAGATCAAGCTCGACTTTGCACATGACACTATGACAAGGGTAAGAAGAGATCCAGCAGGCTGAGTTAAAAATAATTTTAAAGGAGTTGCAACAATCATGAGATTAATCAATTCATCAGCTGATGGTAACCAATATCTGGTGACAACTTTATAAAGAGTATAAAGAGTCTTAAGGAACCTCATTGTCTTAGATAGTATTAAATATTTCATATGGAGACAGCCATACACATCGTCAACCATTCCTTTTAGGGTTACAGGGATGATAAATCCAAATCCAGCTGACTTTGGGCAAGGGAGGGATACACAATGTCCTGACCAACTTTAGTTTTCTCATTATCGACTGAAAATAATTATGATCAAAAAATTAACACAGTTCATCTATACATTTCAAACTGCTTTCATTAATGTGTGTATCATAATACAAGTTAGTAGTAATACATTTGGAGGCAATAATCCATCTGTTTACCATTTATAAGGTCAAGAAGGTTCTGGTCAGTTGGAAAAAAAATTTTCAGGCATGCATCCTGCTGCATTTAAAGTACAGCATATAAATAGGATATGCATGCAAATATAAGCAAGCAAAAGGCAGCAGGGGGTTGTCACTCATGTGTGGTTACTGCCTGAGGACATAGAGCACAGTTCCAAGGACAGCACCCGCCCTCCACCCTGCAGCACGCAGGATGAAGCCACAGAAGGCTGCTCAGCTGTGTGGGATCACTCTAACAAGCTGCTACCTCAGTCTGGCCCAGCTGAAGCTTCTTACACTGTTTACTAGGCGCCTATAAAAGCGGCCTCAGTGAGCTGTTGTTGCTGGGTTTTGGATTGGAATAAATTCTGTCTGTGTCCGCCATGCCAGGAACGCCGCTGTGAATCCGTACCAGTCTGGAAGAAGAGACCTAATGAGACAACCTCTTATTTACGTAAGCCTTTAAGGGATGCAAATAAGTACCAGAGTTACAAATTCATTTACGTTATCACATTTGGGCTGGGTCGTGCGGTTCAAATCTCTATCTCTACTATAGAAAATTATTTCCGCCATCAATATGCGTCACAATGTGGCGGAAATGCATATAAAATGCAATACAATGAAATGCCATCCACTGTTAGTCAACACATCCGGCATATCTCTCCACACATTACTATTTGTTAGAATGTCTCCTTTGCACATGTTTTAGGAGCTGCAAATTGTTTTGTGTTAATTACATCTAGTAGTTAGTCTCATCAACACAATAACAATTGAATTCACATGACAGATCAGGTGGTTACACTATTACAAGCTTTTGGAGTTTGGAGTTTCAAAGGCAGTATACGTCGCAACACATTCACCAGACTGCCCGATTCAAAGGATTTCTCTGAACACAACCAAATGAATTACTGCATTTGGAAGAGACAATATCCAGCACAAGTTATTCATCTGATAATTTATGATGTGATTCTAAAAGGTTTGTACTGGAAATTGACTTAAGTTGTGGAGTTGTGAAGCTATGGAGAGCTAAGTGGGGGAAAAAAATCTCAGTTTACGATAATTTGCCATATTTGTTTATAAAAGTCAGCCCAGTTTATTCGCAGTTTGTGCCAATCCGTAATTTGACAATGGGGTTGTTTGTTGACCCATTTCTTTCCTTTTTTTTTTCTCACGTTTACAAGTTCAAAGAGCTGCAGTTACTTTACTGCTAAGTGTTACGGCTGACAGTATTAGTTTGATCATTTAACGTTTATTTGATATACTGTAAGGCTTGAATCCAAAGGGTGTTTTAAGGCTAAGAAGCATGTGATAATCTTAAATTGTTATTAACCCAATTATTTACCAGCAATTTAATACATTCATTCAAAAAAAAGAAGATCAAAAGAAGTTTACAATAATTACTATAATTATGTTCATAGTATACTGATATTATCATTGTTAGATAATACTAACTAATGCTGTCACAATCAGGTTTTATGGTTTATATTACTTCTGTCTATAATCATCACTTTTATCAAACTATAATCCTCCTTTGGGGAACACAGCAAGAGGAGCTGTTTCCCCTTGCTTCCTTTATGCTAAGCTAACAAAAGTAGCTTCATTATTATTATAACACTCTTCATTTTCACTGCTAACGACCAACAAGAGAGCTAATAAGCATATTTAAATATGCATTTGATGGGCACATGCTCAAGGGGAGATAATTCTCAAACAAGTGTAAACAGTGGCTTTTAATTTGGAGCCCTGATGGTGAAAATGAAGGTGATGCTTTTTCTCCTGATCTCCTTGTTCGCTGTTATTCACCCACTACGACGCTACCCACCTCCGCCCCCCACCCCCCCCTTCGACTTGTAGGAAAGCAAGATTATTTGGCAGAAGTTGTAATTGGAACATACTGATGTTGTTTCAAGCTTCCTACTGGGATATGTGTTGTACTCCCAGGCTCTCATATGGCTCTCAAGAAGAAGATATTTTCCACAGTCCTAACTTCAAACGTGTGTCATGTCGCAAACAACAATCTCTCTTCTTCTCTTCAGCTCTATGAATCTTACATTTGATTCCTTCTTTTTTCTGCAGTCCTCAGTCTTTTTTTGGAGGCAACTTCATTGGAATATCTCAATCTTTTATGATGGGTATGCACTCATCTATACTCACTGAAGTGATACTCAAAATTTCACTCACAGGTGACATTTACAATTTATTTTTTGCTTAAAATGTTTCTTTTTTGGTGACAAGAGTGAGGGGGTAGGCTTATATGCTATTCTATCAGAGAGGATAAATTTGTACATTACGGTGCGAGTGCCTTAGCTAAATTCAGACAGACCATCTGTGCACCCATGGGCACGTTAGTCTTTGTGGCGTGGTCAGGTGCCTTACTGTTGCACTATCTTTAATTAGCCTGAGATGACTGATTCTGCAACTAACCAGCAGAAACCTGGTCTGAAGTCATTTAGGTGGTTGGGGAATATTGATGCCAACAGGTTAAGAAAACAGGGGTTTAATATGGGTTAAAATGGGCTTACTCTATTTCGTACAAATGAGCAGACACAACCAAAAAAACGAAAGATAAAGATGGCTCCCTGGTGGGATCTTGCACCATGACATAGCATGTATCTCATCAGTTTCCATTCATCTATTTTCCACCCATGAACAAGATGGTGTTATATTTTTCATTTTTCATTTTTAAGGATATTGAACCATAGAGTACTGAAAGTTGCCAGACACGGGATATTTTATTGATGGAAGGCTCTTGTAAAGCTGCTTGTGCTGAGGCATTTACAGGAAAAGTCTGACTTTTTGCTCTCTTGTTGAGACTCCTGGGTCTGCACAGTAAATATGAAGCTGCAATCCATAGCCCATACATTTGTCCAAAGACAGGAAACAAAGGGAAATGTTGCATTTTTTTGTCACATCCAGTGATGCCACTGGTAACACCAAAATTTTGGTACACAGTCCCCTTTGAAATAATTATTACACATTAACAAAAATGGTCAGTTGGAGCTTTATAGTCTTTAGTAGAGGATTTTTCCCCTTTAATATTACTGCCCTGAGACTGGAGACCTTGGCCTATATTTTATTAAATCTGAAGGGATTTGTAGAAAAGCAAGCTGTATTCCTCTTATGGAGGTATTGACATATCGTTGGTGCACTGCTATCAAATAAATGTGTAATAGAGGCATATCAATGACATACATTCGCTTTTAGGTGTGATTTTCTCTGCATTTTCACACATTCATGGTTGGCTTTCTGCTTCTGCTATAATCACAGTCCTCATCGACATCTGCATCAGGCCTACATGTCGTCATTATCAACATACCCATCATTACCCTCATAATACACTTGATCCTCTTTTTGAGCCATAACTCATTTCTGTGCATCAACGGTTATCCTGATGATTTATATGTTACATAATTTACAGAGAGATGCATAACCCTTCAACATATATACTGCTGAAAATGAGTTATTTGTCCTTGCAATCTCTTCACACTGTGCTGCACATTGTGGTACCAACAACATGAATGAAGCTGTAAGAAAACAAGGATTTTAATTTTACATTTTCAACCGTCGCACACGCCACTAAATTGCTTTGTGTCTAACATTAGTTGTGAAGATGGCTATGATAGTGGTGTGTATGCCGTATGCTTCCTCATGAACTGCCAGTGTTTCTTTTCTGGGAGAGCTGTTGCAGACACAGGCACACAAAGAAAAACTGTGCTCTGACTGCACCTGCTGCTGCACATTTAAGTGTGATAAATATGAGCAGATATGATGCGCTGACATGAACTACACTTGGTCTGAACCTGAAGAACCAATTTAAAGTGCCTGTCTACTTGCTGAAACAGTAAACTGGCCAGAGACAGAGTGCACGTCAACAGAAAAGAGTTTTTATTTTTTCAATGTGTAAGGGGCTGTAACAGCTGACATTTTCACAAACCAGCAAACCAGGTAATTAGGTAGCTAACTATGTCATACTAGCTACAAGCATAAACATAGTGCTGTGCACACTACCCTCATTAAGTAGATGCAAATGTACTGTCGGCGTAAGAAAGGATAAACTACATGCTCATGTGCTTGCTGTATAACTATTAGAGTTGGAGATCGCTGACTATCTCACGATTCGATTCGATTCTATCCTCATGATCTACTCCAGTCTGCTTTGCAAGACAGAATGACAAATTGAGACACTTTTTACTAAGTTTTAAACATTTATCCATGCTTAGATGGAATTGTTGCAACTGTTGGATAAAAGCAACATCACATATTGCTTAAGTAACAAAAATAAAAGTGTCTCTTTATAAAGTCTCTAAATAAAAAAATAGTGCAGTTAAACATGCTGCCTTTTAAATTCTAAGGAAAGTGCCTTTTCCAATCCGTGTTGACCACAACTGCTATTCTAAGTAGCTAGCTATAAAGTAAGTCATGTCAGAGACATGTCCCCTTCACTTTTTCCAAAAGGCAGTTTTGGTCCCCTGCAGTTTTCACCATCCAAAAACAATGTTATGCTATATTAAATGGAGAGGGGTCACATAATAGGACCAAGCAGAAAACGGCCGCTAAAAGCCAGTTGTGTCCAACCCCACCTCTGAAATCAAAATTTCGTCGCTGAAATTTGGCAAAAACCAAAATGAGTCCAAATCTTGGCCTGCAACGAGGACGCGACTGGTCGAATCTCTCCTTCCTCCATTAATGTAATTTAGGTCCTTAATTTGGTGCTTACCATGCATGCGGTTCCAGAACCAGCTGCGTGGTGATGTCAGCAGGTCCCGTGTAGAAAATGGAGGCAGACAGCATGCGGATTTGTTTTATTTTTATTTTTTTTTTATTTTGGGACATTTTAAATCGATTCTGAATTGTAGTAAATGAGAATCGCTATTGTTATATGAATCGATTTTTTTGGCACACCCATAATAAATATAAGTGTAATGCCATTTGGAATGCTTTCTTCAGAGATGCAATTTGGTCGTGTTCCCACAGCAAAAAATTTCAATGACAATACAGTAGGCATCATCCATCTCATATGTTTGCACACTGCAAAATAAACCTGCTATAATTAACATCTCAGTCCAATCCAGCCCTATCTGAGCACCATCCTTATCACACACACAAAGCGGCGTGGGGTTGACACTGTCAGGGTCACAGCTGATACACAAAGTCTCCCAAACGTCATTAGATGGAATTTAGCTGTGGCATAGCTTCTCAACATAGATTTATTTTCTCCTACATAATGGGCAAAAAATATAACACATGATTGTCACTGAACAGAACTACATGTCTTTGCTGTAATTAAAAAAAAAAAAAAAAAAAAAAAAAGCAGTGAATGAAAGGACCATTTCTGCTTGCCACCTACTCTGCCTTGTTTTGGCAAATTAAAGCATGAGTGAGGTGTGTGGACAAGCAGAGGATAGTATGGAGTGCCATTTAGTCAGACACTGTCTATCTTATGCAGGTAAGCCAGAGTAAGACTAAGTGGGAAAATCCTTTAGCCTCGTGAATGCATTTGATATTCTGATGACAGTCATATTTCACTGTGCTGATATAGTACAAAAACACCTCCTGTCTAAGTGGTTGCTCAGACAAAAATCATCCCAGCATTACGACAATGCTGTCACACTGATCTTATTCAAATGAATGAGATGCAGAGCTAAAGTCTAATGCTCATAGTTCTCATACCTCTTTGAAACCTGTATCTTAACGAAGAAGTCTGCCGTCACTTATGCATTTCCTCTCCTATTGTATACTCACTATACACACTAGAACGTTGCTCGTTCGAGTTTTTGATTGCTCTGCAGATTGTTGCAATTAATCATTCAGTGTTTGGATGTAAAAATTCCCCCGAAAAGAAAAAAGATAAATTCCCATCAAAGTATCAAGTATTATTCCTGACCAAAGCTAAAGAAATCGAACATAAGTGAATTTCTGATAATGTGCAACAATCGAACTGTTGGCAGCTTTGTTTAAAAATTACTACAAAACAATCAGTTATTATTTCACACAATACAATATTTGTTAATTCTCTTTTTATTTGTATATAAAGGCTAATTTCTACCAAGCTATGAAAAATGGCATCATAAAGAATTTCTGATCATTGCTAAAAAAAAGAAATGAGTTAGAGGTGGCACTGGTGGTTGAGTGGTTTGCGTGCATGCCGTGTAAATGCAGTGTCCTTGGTTCAAATCTGGCTTAAGCTGCTACATATCTGCTATATATCATTCCCCTTTCTCACTGACAAATCAAAACAAAGGGATATTCTGACATTTATTAACATGGGTGTGCTGTTATTCACAGTTGGGAGAGTGTTGGGAAGTTTTTGAAGAATATCTCAGGTAACCACAAGCACACACACACTAAGAGCTGCATGGTTAAGAAGTTTTTTTTTTTTTAAACCCAAACTGTCAAAACATACACTGATCCCAAAGCAAAGAAGAGAAAATACACTGTCAGGGACTTAAAATTTACAGTACATATATGGAAGATCAATTAAGTCCTTCTTTTCCTGTGAATCTTCATAAATTTGCACATCTCTCAGATTTGCCTCTTCAGGATGCTGGATATGCACATACTCTAGAATTTAACATAACCATCATGAAAGCAACCCAAGTGATTTTTAGCACAAGTGACACTTTCTCCTCTCTCAAATCTCAAGAAATACTTAAATTGCCACTAAAATGTTGTCATCTAGTAGAACATTATGTATCAATGTGCTCAATATAAATGATCTCCTCATAAAGACAAAGATATGCACAAAAACTAAAGACAACTAGTCCCTTCCTTGACATCACCAGGAGCCATCAATCAGCACTGCATTTCCTCATAGAGCTCATCCATTTATACAGAATCATACTAATGACGGAAATGTTTGCCCTTGAAATCTCAGTTAATAAGCAGCTATGCTATGACATCCATGATTAGATCATCCAGTGCTGTCACATTTCATCCTGAGGAAGATGCCACCAGACAAAACGGAGAGTGGGAGAAAGCAAGCGAGCAAGCATCCTACTCTCCGATTCTTTTCTTTTCACGCTCACACAGAGAGGCACACACGCACATATACATCTGCTCTTCAGCAGCTATGCAACAAAACAGCCTGGGTTAATCTTGGGTAACAGCTTCTTGGCCAGGATCAGACAGCTACACTAAGACCCGATGAATGCTGACACTGATACAGCATGGACCTTCCTCACACAGGTAGGACACACAAGTCAAACGCCTTTAAAGATCAAGCTGCCTCGGGCAAGGATAAGATTGATTTTGCAATGCAGCATTAGATAAGATTTCCTATGCACACTATAACAAATTAGCATGAATCTGTTCCCCATGAGAGATGCTTGCAGACACACAGTGGAGTGAATTGAAATAAATGACTCTTCCAATGTTTACCACACCATCCCCCAAGCTGCAGTCAGTTGGCCATCTAAGTGTGACAGGCCCAGTTCAGGCACAACAGAGATCAGTGTGATGGATGGACGGCCAGGCAGCTGCTAAAAATCTCTTGATTCACGCCCAGCCTGATATGCCACTCACTGATCAATTGCATCCATCCCATTGGCTGTTATGACATGACGAGGAGGCAGAAAAGAATAAACTCTGAGGATTCTCTTCTTTTGACCTCAACTCTTATAATACAATCTACAATGGCTTTCCAGGTGTTTCCACAATAGCCAACACCTTCAACAAAGAGGAATGTCTGTGCTGCTGAAAGTAAAGTCTGGAATAAAACAGATTTATTGAGTGTTCTGCAACTAAGATAGTGTAAGACTTTGGCAGCCTTGTCAGAAGTCCCTGCGAACATATCTGATGCAAGCGCAATCAAAACATTTAAGAGGGCAAATTTTGGTCAAGGGTTTTTTTTCTTTTTCTTTTTTTTTTAATTTCAACCCTACGTTGTCGTTTCCATCGTGCCAATGTTCCAACACTGATGAAGTGGTACAATAAGGCGTATTATCAGACTGAGAAGCTGGTTGAATATTTGACCTTCCTCGTGTCACAGGTGCTTTCGCAGAAGAAATTGGCTTCTGCACACATTTCGTTAAAGGTGACACCAAAGTAAAGGAAGCTGTAACACTATCAAAATATTAATCAAGTCTGCCAATGACATTTTTTACTCAAGAACTATTTGCATTTTTAGGAAGGCAACAAATCTTCACACATATAAATCAGTATTCGTATTCATATTGGTAAAGTGTATCAACACACAGTAAGCTGACCATATCTTCCTGATATTGCGGTAAAAATGCGTATTCAAAATAAAACTGGAACTGGAGCCCACAGAGAAGTTGTTTACCACCTCTGAAGTCTCCATATCAGTGCTGTGTAGTAGATTTTGTCCGTGTTATGTTGCCGTCTTCTGAGCACTGTAACTGCATAATGTATATCCTGACAGGGTGATATTGTGTTTTATATCTCTAAGGGCACTGATTATGCTGCCTGTGCAGATTTTGGTTAACATTGCAGTTTCAGCTTTCCTTTCTCATACTGTCACAGAGTAACAACAATAGATGAGCAGAAATACTTACATTTCCAATGTAATGCAAGACTTTGAAATGTGCTCCTGAATGGAACAGAAAAATCAAACCTGCCTCCTGTAATTACTTGGTCAGGTATCTGAAGCTTAAAATTAAATGTTAATTATAAATATCACGTTCCAGGGCTTTTTACAGTTCATTATTTTGTATTCTGAGTTAACAGAACTACGCTATTCTTTGTTGTTTTTACTGGTCTTCATCACCCTCTCAATCAAGACCAGAGATCAGAAGAGGTGTGGTGCCAAACTTAAGAGGCCACCCATGACAAAAGCTTTGGCTCAGTAGTGTTTCTACTGTACCTGAATGTGCTTTATTAATACTGTTAATATCAGCTTTCACAATTCACCTAGTCATACGTGAGCTCATCCCAAAGGTTTGAATTTTCTTAAGTCTACTTCCTCAGCTGTCCTTGTCCTGAAATAACACAGGATATTTCAGATCAAGTGATACTGTACTGGTCCTTAATAATGCAAAGCAGCTCACAGCATGATTAGAATGCTAAATGAACCTAATCCATTCTTCCAAATAGCTGCATTGTCTTAAGGTAGAATTTGATCCAGTAGATTTTTGCTATGCATATACGTAATAAATCACACCTGAGCCTAACCCCCCCCCACCCAAAAAAAAAAAAAAAAACAAGATTAAAAAATAACAACACAAACAAAAAAACAACAACTTGTCACTGCTTCTCTCGGTATGACAGGCTTCAATACACCAACCTTTGCCGAATCCTGAAGAAAATTATAGACCACGTTCTGTTCTACCTTCTGTACCACCCGTGGGGAAAATAACCTGCCAATTTTACTGGACTATTATTTCACAGATATATGACAAAAACAATCAAGTCAATCAAGTTTCTAAATCAGTTACTATTGTATATATACTTATATTTTCATGTAGCCGTAAAAAAAAAATTTCCCCCCCGATACTTTGACCAAATCCTGGATTCATTTAATATATTCCTCTGGTCTTAAATAAGTGACACAATGACCCACATTGTAATTATGTGGCACCAATGACTATAAGGCTCCCAGCTAGATTCTTTTTTATTTGTTTGTGGGATTTACATTTATATGACTATTTTGTCTCTGTCACTTCAGCACAGTTCATGGGGAATAATGCACAAATAATTAAATATCTCAAACTTGCCAAAGGTGTAGAGAGACAAAGATCTAAACAGTGACCTTTTTTTTGTCTTCACCATCCAGGGACATAATCCCTGTTTGGCTGTGCAGCTGGCATGCAACTGAGTCACGCGTCAGCCCTGATTAGAAGCAGCAGTGGTCCGCGGGCCCCATTCCTCTGCCAGAGCCAGGAGTGGAAAAGGCCAGGGCCACCACTTTCAGTCTGTGGAAATGACCTTGATGGGGTATGATAGAGAGGAAGCAACACGATTCGCAATGCTGCACAATATCTGTAACCTTCCACTTCCCCAGTACGCATGGAGAAGCTATTGAGCTATGACACACAGACGACAGGCACACACCATATCAACTCTGCACTGTCGTTGTCTCCTCCTTCATTTCATCCTGTCATCCATCTCTCTTTTCATATTGGCCGGTGCTTTGTGTGGGATAGTTCAATTCCACACATTAGCTACTTTTCATAATTAGCAGCTGCCATCCTAATGTAAAAGTCATACAAAGTATAATTATAAAAGAAAATGGGTTATGGAAGTTCAAGTTTTAAAAAGCATGGTGTACTATGCAGCTCAACTACACTTACGTGGGGAAATTTTTTTCAATGTTATTACTAGTAGTATTAGGTTAGGTGTTGTATGAGCAGTGACCCCATTCTCTTTTTTTAAAATGGCTATGCTATCAAAATCCAAATCTCAGTGGAAGTGTCAATAGAAACATACATCGTATGAGTCAGAATACAGCAACACAAGTGTGGTATGGATGGCACTGAAGGCACCAAAAATACTGAGTGGTGAGTAAAATCTTGGCAGCAGAATGTCCTTATTCAAAAAAGAGCATATGCGAACAAAAATAAACATGAAAACTGTACTGAGCAGCAAACAGCGAGGTAAAATTAAATGCAGTTTAACATATACAAAGCAAAAAATGCTGTGACAGTGACACACCCTGTTGCTCTGTTGCTGTGGAAAAATATCACCATAACAACAACACTATAGCCCAAAAAGTCATTCCCAGGATTGCATAAGTTCATTTTTCATGATTGGTTGATTGCATGTCAGCATGGTTCTCACTTATGAAAGCAAAGTGGCTTACCAAAGAAAGCAGATTCTAAATGAGTGTTTCAGCTCAACAAGGACAGATTTAAGAGTGTAGCCAAAAAGCAGGTGTTAATGAGAGAATGTGCAAAGGATCTGAGAAGCAACATTTGTGTGCTTTCCATAAATATAGTGTTGAAAGATGGTATGCAACAGTTAAGCAGGGGTGGTCACCCAGTTCAACCAAAGGTGGAAATCCAAGCTTATAGTGCTGTTCTGGAAAATAATAGATTTCAATTCCTTTACTCAGGAAACTCGGCAACAAATGGTATTGTGTTGCTGTTGGGTGCAGAATTTGCAAAGCAAATAAGTTTGCAGTACTATGTATGTGACCTGTGATTTGAATCGTAGGCCTCTTCCCTTTTTAGATGAATTAATCACATTATTTGGTTGTAGGCTCCGAAATCTCACCATTTGAAGCAGAAACAATGAAGCCAGTAATAAAATAAAGCAAACACATTTGTGGAATAAAATTATGATATAAAAATTCCCCACAACACCAATTTGTGCAATCCAGTGAACAATAGACAATGATTGAGTAAACTGCCTCTCTGTGTTCATTCACATTCAACCACTTAGCCTGTAATATGCAGTGCTGTAAACTGGTCTGGAGGATTGACTGAATCTTTTTGGAAAAAAAAAAAAAAAAAACACAAAACAAACAAACAAAAAAAAGCCCAAAGCTTTGCCATAATTTTAACCACTCCACCTTTTCAGTGGTCAACCCTGCTGAACTGGTGCCATATCATCTGCTCTATGGAGGCAGAAGCAGCATCCTATGGGGGCGTGGGGATTTGGGCTGCAGGTTTTAAGAAACATTATATGATCACACAGGTAAGAAACCATTTTTTCGCAGCTTGCAACTTTCTACTGATTTTAAAGACAATATTTAGAACTGATGCGGAAGCTGCCTTTGTTGCAGATGATGTGGCAGATTCTTGACTCAACTGCTGTTTCTTTCTGTCTGTCTCTCTCCGTCTTCCTTTAAACCGGCCAGTCCTTTGGCACAGAACATGAAATCCCTCTCAATAATAAATATGCTACCTCAAGCATCTCAGAGACAAGAGCTGCGAATGCTGCATGATTCAAGGAACACCTTTACATCACTTTTATATATCTATAAATACATCCATATAGGTACATGTATGAATCCCTGTGCATATGAGACTATATAAATCTATAGGTATACATACACACACACACAAACATACATATATGCATATATAGATACACACACACATAGCATGTGGTGAAATCAATATTAACAACAGCTTATGGAGCTGGTTTCCATATTTCCGCCGGGGCTGCAGTCTTTATTCAAAGGGAAAGCCACCGCTCATGTAGCCCAACCACAGGGCATGTCTTCCGGCATGCAATTAAGCGACCTCATCCGCAACCGTGTTGAATTTGGAAAGCCAAGCTCTCCTCCACCCACACCACCTGACTGTAAACACTCCTAACAAAGACGGCTTGCTTAGGAATCCGATCATCTCTGCTCACATTAAGTGGCCATCTCCAAATAAATAAATAAATAAATAAACACCTCAGGAGAAGAAGTGTCAATAATTTAGGGAGGCAGCAGCTCAACATCCCCCAATGCATTAAAACAAACAATTCCGGACCACTGACACCGAAAAAGACAAACAAACAAACAAACAAACAAACCCCATTCACACAGATAGAGCAGAGGGGCTTATCTTTTCTCTGTACCGCAGCAGGCTGTAAAGCTAATTACCGCCTTCCATAAGGTCGTTTCTGTGTAGGAGGTGTGCGGTGTCATTTACCTGAGCATCATCCAGCGATCCGACACATGGATACTGCGAGGGCTTGATTTTTTTTATTTATTATTTTTTTTAATTCCAGCCAGGCAAACACGAGCACAAAAGACAGAGGGAGAGAAAATCCTTAAAAAAAATCCAAAATTATAATAATAATAATAATAAAAACCCGAGCAGAGATGAATGCGGTAGATGGTTGCACGACCTTAGCTTTGGGAGAGAATGGTCTTCCTTATGTTTGGATGTTGCTGTGTCGATGGAGGCAGGCTGACAGGGAAGCCCACAGCCCCTCCGTGCAGACAAAGATGCTCTCTCTCCTCGGCCGCACAGCCAGCAGCAGCAGCAGCAGCAGCAGCAGCAGCGGCGGCAGAGCCGTCATCTCCCCCACCCCCCCGACACTTGATGGTAATAGTTTGGTAGGTAGCTTATGTGGGTTGAGGGCGCGGTCAGCTGCTGTTGACCAATCCTGCTCCCCATCAAACTTGCAGCAGCGTTGCCATGGAGGATTAAAAGCCACTTAACCACCAACCTGAGATATGCCGGTGAAGGCAGGTGCAGCTTTAATTCCCACCCCGTGTATCATATCAGAACCCGCATCTCAATATATACTAACATCTCTTTTAAAAGCAGTAGGCCAGGTGAGTGAGCTTAAAGCCCCCCCCCACCCCACCCCCCGGACACACACACTCTGCTCTCCTCTTGCTTCCTAAGTGCCCTAGGGCAAGGCAGGAGGCATGATTCACCAGCTGCTGGGATGTTGTTAAAAACCTCTTCCCTGGATCTAGCTATTATTCTTCAATGACTCATGAAAATAAACTCACCTAGCTCCATGGGAGGCTGACATTTCAACTGCTAAAAAGAAAAAAGAAAAAAAAAATCAACAAAAATTTCTAATTTTAACCCATTTTTATTACATTTTTAACCTTTTCCAAAAGCTATGTCCTCAAGATGTACAGTTTCTTTTCTGCAATTTCTTTTAGACCTTGGATACCTGCAATTGCAGTAACAGACCATATCGTAGTTAGAATTTTATCCAGCAAAACTCTCATTGCTTTGGGGAATTGATTTATATTTTCTTTCAAGTTCAACAAATCAATGGAATTGCATCTCAAGCTGCCACTGGTGCCACCAGTTCATAGTCCTTGTACAAGTGGATTTGTAAAAACTATATTTGTAATGGCCATTACTCAACGCCTTGGGTGCTATAGCCTAAATGGGATACAGCTTAAGATACATGCTTATTTTGTGAAGACTTCAATTTTATTTATTCTTTAGGGGTTTAATTTAAATCCAACAAAAAGTTATTTATATACTGGAGTGAGTCAAATCTCAGAAACATTTTGGATTCGTAAATTCTAGTGAGCAATGAAGGAACACAAACATTTGAAAATACTAGTAATTTATGAATAAGTTTTAAGTTAAACATGATGTGAGTAATATAGAGTATATCATACTTGTCCTTCACAAGAGCAACTAATAACAGAGAAATAAGTTGCTTAAAATCGCTAAAAGGAAAGTTTGTCTTCATAGAAAATTATCTACGAAAATGCAGAAGAAGTGTAGGTAAACACAGGATGGATAAAAGTCTTGTGAACATGAATATTTTAGCTCGTGTCGCGTTGGAACAAATTATGTACTTTCTGGATGATTCTTCCACCTATGTGTTTTAAAGCTGTTCCAGATGTACCCTAGACACCCTGGAGAGATGTATTAAAACATATTGTCTTCTGAACCTAATTTTACACTCATGGTCCTGTATTCTAGTATACCATATAGTATAAGATATTCTAGTGGGTAGGATATGTAGTCATGTGAACACAGAATTTTTCAGTTATCAGTGGCAGTTGACTCACGCATGAATCCCTAAAAGCCTGAGTTGGTATGGGCCTAAGTCTTGCTTGCAAGGCTGATAAAATCAAAGTAATCTTGAATCTGAGGATGACGTATGAATAATGAATGGTCTGAAATGTTTTTGCCTGCGAAACAATTCGGCTTGAGTGAGTAAATGGGGTTGAATACAGTTTTGCAGTCACATTTCAACACCATAGCAGTGTTCATAATTTAACACTTATGGGAATTTAGAAATGTATTTTCATTCCTATACGATAAGGAATACAACTTTATGTGGATTGTTGTCTGAGCGTACAAAGTAGAAATATTTCAACAATATTTTGTAACACATGTGAACACATGATGGCAGGATAACCTGCACTATGTTTTTTTATGTCTTATACTGGTAGAAACAAATCAACCCACAGCCAATTTCTGAAGTAACATTTCCACAAATCCTCACAACACATTTGCCAGCTAGCCACATAGCAGAGACAGAGCACTAAAAATACTAACTGTCCTCTTTGGAGGGCTGATTGTTTCAATCTCTTTTCTGAAGAGCAAAGTTCACACTCACACTCACACACACACACACACACACACACACACACATTTTAGAGGTTAAATGAGAGTTGATGCTTTGCTGCTGCTACTGAGAACAGAAATCATGTGGCTATGAGTTTGTCATCTTACCTCCAGTCGCTCTTTAGTATCTGTGCAGCAGGTCAGCTCTGTATTGCTGTTTGCAGGCTCATTGTATTTACTTTGAATTTACCTGTTAACGTTCATGTTTTATTTATAGCTTCTGTGGACTATCGACAGCCGCTAGACGTCCCATTAGACCACCGGCTGCTCAGATCAAAACAAATGTTTGTCAGCTACAGCTCATTCTGGCCGTGTCCTCGCTGTCTCAGCTTAATGTTGGAGCATAGAGGAAACTGCCCCAACTAAATAAAGTTACCCCATATCCAACAGAATCCACCCCAGCTACCACCATTAGCCAAAGCTAGTGCCGTAGCAGGCCAGCTAGTCATAGCAACAGTTACCATAGCGACACTACCCGATTATTAGCATGTTAGCTAATGTTAGCATGAGACCATAGCCCCGCTAATGAAAACAGACGCCACATCGGACGTAATTAAAGTTACCTACTCAGCGAGGAGTGCATATGGAGTCCATCTAGAGCCTTTCAACCGGTCAGGGGGGGTTTCTGTCGCACATGGCAACCTTTCACTGCTTTGCAGGGGCGGTGGCAAAAGAAACTGAGTTACCTGTGATATTAGTTTATAAGTTTTCGGTCGCAGATTCGTCATTTTTATCGCAGCAGATTGACCTCTGTGTGAAGCTGGCAGGTCAGTATTATAATAACTGAGCCGCCATGATAGATTAAAAATAAAACCTTACTGAGAACAATCGAGGACAAGTCTTCATGCATTACAATTGTCCCACCCGACCATGGTTCAGGTGGTGAAATAAAAACTTCCAGGTTCTCTTTATGGTCAAATCTCTCTTAGTTGGAAGCCTGTTCAGCGGAAAACACGTTGTTGTTGTTGTTTTCCTTTTTTGGTGGAGGAGACTGACAGGAGCTGTGGACATCACAGCGGTGGGCGGTGCCTGAGGGTTTCTAAATAAATGATCAGGGGCCAAATAGACTGGAACACACAGGACAGGAACATGCTGCCGGACAAAGAGAAGAGAAAAACTTTATACTGACAAAGGATGGGAGTCTGCAGCTCAAGACACCGTCACTCCACAAAATCTTCATGTTTGCCGCCATATTGTTGTTGTTTTTTTGTTTGTTTGTTTGTTTTTTAATCTTTTAATAGAGTCGGGCAAGAAAAAGAAAAATGAGTATCAGACAATATTAAGGCCTCCCAAATACATAAAACTTTCAATGACTTTGTGGCAGCAACATTTCCATCATCATGTTTGTACATCACAGATGCACAAATGTGTCCAACACATCCAGAAATTAAGCTGACTGGCATTCTGTGCTCAGGCTGACATGCTTCAGAAGCACGTGTGACTTTGCATATATTATGCAGTTAAAGTCTCTGCTGTATTTTTTGTCAATTTACTAAGCAAATTGTAATTCAAAACAATACACAGGAGATCTTGGAATAGTAAAATGTCTTTGCAAGGACTTATTTAATTTAAATGAGGTATTCTCAGTCAGCTCTGGCCATCTGCCTCCTAATTTTAAACTGCACCATAATGAGCAATGTCAGTCTGTTGGACCGCCACTTTGGTCGAGGGACTGTTGAATCGATTGCCATGACATGCTGTACATACATTTGTGGTTCCCAGAGCACTATTACGAGTTACTGAGTTCAAAGCTTTTTCCATGTTTTATCTACCATCGCCAACAGATTTGGTGTAGAGAAAAAGTGATTTCCATTAAGTTTTCCTTTGAAGCAATATCTAACATGCTAAACTAAAGATTAAATAAGGTAAATTACATCCGAGTATGGTAGGACTGTTATTGCGAGTGTGTAAGTGCAGCAGCATCACAGATTGTTAACATAATTATAGCCTATTATAGTACCATGAAGCCTTTTGTAATAGAAAATATTATGCATTTCAGCCATTAACCAGAACTATTGTGAAATGAAGCATTGATAAATGTAAAAAGAATGAAAATAGAGCGTGTATTTTACAGTATTATAATGCACCTAATCATAATAATGTTAAGTCAGCCATCCATTAGCTTTTGGTCTCTACCTTTGGGGCACAATCATACACTGACCCATATATTTGTTGTGAGCATCTGGGGTAGTTCTTCCCCTTAAACACCATACCAAAGAGGATGTATGTGTTTTAGTGACCTGTCTACTGTAATGCAATTATTGATTTTTGTACTATTTGAAGGCCTAACAAAGCTTTTGAGCCCGGATGAAAAAATTGAGGTTCTCTTCTGGTGAGCAGAGAGATACATGTCGAAAATTACAATGAAATACAGGGCAACATTCATATTATGCAAGACTTGAGTAAAACATCCATGTGACTAAATCTGCTTTGTGGGATCTGTCTGCCAATTATTATTGATCATTCTCTTTTTATCTAAAAAAACAAACAAACAAACAAACAACAACAGAAAAATACTCACAAGCTAACAAAATGGCCATAGCTGGTGCAGTTCTTGCGATGCAGCCAGCTGTGCAGTTCAAGCAGTTTGTTCAGTACAATTAAGCAGCTCACATTCAAAACAAGCTATTCAGCAGAAGTATAGTGCAAATAAAAAAAAGCCTGGACGTAGCCAACTGACTAAAAGCTATCTAAATTGCTTAGCAGTTGTGTGTGATTTGATTAATGAATGGACATGGATGGAATGCTGATGAGTGATCAGTTATTGATGTTTATGTTGGACTTAGTTGATTCCAAATATGAAACAATATTGTAAGCATATTGTGTTGTTGTTGTTGTTGTTGTAGTCAGGACATTATTACCACAGGACAGCCACTGTATTAGATCCTAAAACCTTTTTTGGTTTTGAAGGTACTTGGCAGTTGGGTTGTTCCTGGTGTCTTAGAGAACTTGCCACAGTTTTTCTTTGGATTGAACTCATCTTTATGTCTCAGTGTTCTGTCTCTTCAATTCGAGACTAACTCCATGATGTTGAAATCAGGCCTCGGTGGGGCCAGACCATCTGTTGCAGGAATTTTTTCTTTTTTCCTTGTCGCTGAAGATACTTCTTTATGACTCTGGCTGTATGTTTGGGGTTGCTTTCAGTCAGCAGAGTTAATTTAGAACTGACCAGTCATCGATCATATGATACTGCATGCTGAATAAGAATCTAAACATTTTAATTGCCTACATGACAAGGTTTTAGGCAAATGTTCACTGGCACAATGCAGAGTGGGTTCCTGCTGAGATCAATCACCACCTCCTTTATCTCACTGGCATTAATGTGTGGTTCCGACCTCCCTGTACTCCAGATCATTCTCCTGAGATTCACATCCAACAATGGCTGCGAACTTCTGGAGGTGGCAGTTGTCAGTGTTGTGTGAAGTCTGATGTGTACAGGGTGAAGAGGAAGGGCGATAGCATTGACCCAAGTGGAGCCCCCATTCTGCAGACTGGCACATCAGACACCGTCACAAAGCCTCACATACTGTGGCCAGGTTACAGCCCACTTCAGCTCCTTCCAGCTTCTCCCTGAGCAGTGATGGCTGGATGGTGTTGACAGCACTGGAGAAGTAAAAAAACATGAGCCTCACCGTGCCCCCAGTGGTCTCCAGGTGTGACTGACATCTGTGCAGCAGGTAGATGAGAATGTCGTCCACACCCTTGTCAGGTCTGTATGCAAACTGTAGAGGGTCCATCTCGCGGTGCACGAGGAGTCTGAGGTGGTTCAGGACGATCCTCTCCATGGTCTTCATCGGGCGAGAGGTTAGGACTACTGGCCTGAAGAAAAACCTCGCAGAGCTGATCTGCACAGTCATTGAGAAGTCTGGAGCTGATGCCATCAGGGCCTTGCTGTGACCGGAGATGCTTGAGTGATGAGTTACATGTAAAATTGGCAGAGAGTTTCTTCAGTTAGTTGATTTATACACTCATGTGAATTGCTGCAGGCTCATTACTCATAGGGGCTACTGGCACTACTGTTTGTTCCTCTTCAGTCAATTTACGACAGAACAAACTTGGCTGTGTCAAATGTAACATCACCAAATTTACCACCAGGTGCCAGTATTTGTCCTGAGTTGGCCCCATGTTGACAGGTTCACAGAATGACAAAAGACAGCAAAAAAAATTATTGCAAATCTGGAGCCTAACAGCGTCCTCATGAAGCCACTCTGCTTTGAGTCATTGCAAAGCAGATCAGATGTCCAGTATTCTGAAAACACAACACCGTTTTAACTCCACACAATAATAATGTTTGACTGCAGCTGCATTGGCCTGTCCAGGGTGACCCCGCCGTCGCCCAGTGTGAGCTGGGATTGGCTCCAGCACTCCCGTGACCCAGAAACAGATAAGCAGTTGAAGATGAATGAATGAATGAATGCAGCTGCAATTGAATGCTCGCCTCCAAAACCAGAGATAAAAAATGTAATTAGACACACACACACACACACACAACGCATAATCATTATTATCTTGCCTGTTACTGTTAAAAAATACTGGGAAACTGGAGATAAATGATTTCATGGTGTGTGAAGATTTAACAGTTTATAGAACAGATTTTTTAAACTGTGTTTCTTAATTAAATCCATCAACAAGGGGAAAGCACCAACAATTCCATAAGCTTTGGTGAGATGCAACCCAGGATGGCCCTTCTATGGTCCATCTACCACCACCAGACCGAGTGTAATGATGTCAGGGAGTCGATGTGTGAGATAAAAATCACAGTCAGATCGGCTTCATCTTTTGAGGTGTAAATATTTGGCTGCTTGCCTGCTGTTTGGAATATGTTTGGCCAGCTGCAATTACATTGAATGTGGAAAAGATGAGCGAATATCAACAAGATATCACTTTTAACTGGCACCCAGAGTGAATATTTATAATGTTTACTTAGTCATATTGTATTGAGCTAATGAAACCTCTGGTGAACTCACCCATATCATCATCTCTCAGTTTTTTTTTTTTTACATGATTCTGACAAGTCTCATTTCTATTTGTTCATGGTTTGCTTCCTCTGGATCCAATCCCATGACTCCACCATCCGGACAGTGTGAAAATAAAAAATAAATTCTCTCCTTCACCTGGAAAGAGCTGAATTCAGCAGCTAGCCAAAGGCAACAACACCAAGAAACTGAGGGAAAAAAGAAGAAACAAAACAACGGAGATAAAAATCAAATCCATCTGAAAATGATGCAGAGCAGCGTGTTGTTTAGGATACAGGGGTGCGAGACATAGCTTGCACGTGTAGATGTAACACATTATTCTGTGTGACAGCTTTCAGATACATTTAGGGCTAGAGGTAGTGAGGTTTCATTGTAATGTCAGCTTCATATTTTGAAGAGCGAAATATTAAAAAAACCAAATCTTCAAGGAGCTTTTGTTGCGCTGCCATAGCTCTGAGCAAGCAAAGGCAAAAAAGACAAAAAGCAAACAAAAAATGATACATCAGTTAAATCAGTTTTGTTTTTGGTAAAGTGTTACCAAAACCATACTTTATCTGAGAAATGTTTTTAATTTGGATTATTTACATATTGATTTTTGTTTTCAAGCAGCAAATCAGTGTTTATAAAATACCTAAAACACTTTATATTTCAAAATGTTTGTTAAACTAAACCAATGTTTTTTCATTCCCAATTTTCGTCTTTGCCATGACTGCATATATACATGATCAAATTAATGATTTTTTTCCATTTTGTCCACCTATTAAGTGTTGTCTGGCAGAGTTTGAATGTGATGGATGGATCAAACAAAGTCATGGAAGTGTAGCAGTGAAAAAGGGTGAAGCAGTATATTGCCAGTATCTGCCAGACACCTTAATAGTCGTGGCTACTGTTGGCCCGTCAGGCCCTTCATTAGCATCACAGTTAATATTCTCTGGGGAGCAGAATCAAAATGAAAATTGAACTTCCATGTGTTTTCCTTATTACATTATAGAGAGATGAAAAATAACAAGTAGGTGAAAATACAGACAGACAGTCAAACTGACAGAAAAATGAAGAGACTACAAAACAAAGAACCAACAAAAACCTGATCAAATGTCACCATGGTGGTGTTGAAAATTTCGCTTTTAAAGTTTTTGTTCTTATGTTCTATCAAGGAGTGAATTTGTTCACTGGTCTTAAAATGCTTGATGCACAATTTGACAGAACAGCCAGTAGACATGTAAGAACATAAATTGCTCAGCATAATGGACAAATCAAGGGCATGCCAGCTTCGATCTCTGTCATCTGCTGTATGCTGGTTCTTCTGTTCTAGGGGTCATTTTGCGTGCAGGAGCATTAAAAGGAACATAACAGGAAATGGTGTAGACACCATCTATATACTGTGCAAGTTCTAAAAATTCTTCCAGTGATGCAAAAATGGCCCTGAAGCACTGCCAACCACTTCAGCTACCACCTGCAATTTGAATCCTATTAAGCTGCTGCCCAACTGTTTGACAGCAGCATCTTTTTTTTTTTGTTGTTTTTTTTTTCTTTTCATCTTTTCCAATCATGCTACAGAGTGGCAAGTGGTTATAAAGACATACTAATTTAATTCCCAATGCTTTTCTGTCAGCACTTTTTTCAAAGTGGATTGCAAACAAGTGCATCTCAAGACTAAAGTGAGAGCCTCTCTTTTATCCAGGTTTATCCAATTTCAGTTCATAGGAAGAGCCCGTGATTTAAAAAGACATTGATGATTCTGAAATACACAGAGAACAACTCAGTAAACACTACATTTTACCACTTTACCTTCCTCCATATGCTGTTGTATGCTCATAGTAATGTATATGTTGTCTGCAGGCCCTTGCTGACATTAACAAGATATGCCTTTCAAATATCATGGCCTTTGGGACTGGGTCAGAGTTACTATTTATAGTAGGTCAAGACTTCATGATAGTTTGGCTCGCTAGAGTGATAACTGAGATAGAGTAGAGTTTATGTAGCGCTGCTGTAGCTGATTTTGTTATTGCTGCAGGCTCTTGAAGAAGTGTGACATACACACAGACTCTGGATGGCTGTTGACTCACTGTACTGCTGCTATGACGGTACTGTTACTTGTGAAGTGACAGTGCCTTGAAAGGGTTAAACAGCAGTACTGCTGTTTGGGGGTCAGAGCAGACCAAGGTGAAGATTTGAGCGAGAACTGATCCAATGTCCGCAATCTGGTTTGCTAAAAAAATCTTCCCGGTGAATGCCCTCTAAAAATGCAACTTAGAAATAAAGTGTCACCCTACAGTATGATAATTAGCAGACTTAGCAGTTCTTTGCTTTGTAGGTGCAGCAAAACACATTTTATAAAATTCAATATACCGTTACCATCTGCTGGCTGATCTACTGCTGCCAAGTATGGGAAGACAAACAAGTTAGCCACTGTAGCTGCCAGGTATTATCACTACTTCATGTCTCTTCAATAGTATCAGACAATACATTACACTGGGATGTGAAATAATTACTGAAAAATAACTAGTAACTAGATAAAGATAAATTCCTAACACTAAACTTCACAGCCCATATTTTTAAGGCTTAATAATACTAAATAATTGTGACTCATTGAAATCATTCTTATCTTTGTGCATCGTACCTATATCCAACAATATACAACATACCAGCATGCAAATAGTTAATATTTTTCACAGATCTTTCTAAATATATAGATTTTACCAAGTCAGGTTTAGGGTAAGTAAATCACAATACAATAAATCATCATAGTTATTCCTATGTCACATTATTGAACATTTTAAAACTCTATTCTCAACAAACGCTCCACCCTTTACTATGCAATTTGTTCCACCCTCTGCTTAATATTCATGGTGGTACTTTAAATGCTGAGCCTCTGTCAGGAGTGTCGGTGCCTCTCTTGTGGAGTTTCTGGGTCTGGTGGTGCGTGCCCGCTGTCTTACTGTTTACATTTTTCCTGAGTCAGAGCCTTAAGCTGCTACAACTCGTGCCACCATGTCTAAACCATTGTCTGACCATGAGAGAAAGAAACAGATTTCAGTGCGAGGCCTCGCCGGTATTGAAAATGTTGCAGAACTGAAGCAAAACTTCAACAGACATCTCCACTTTACGCTGGTCAAGGACAGAAATGTAGCAACCAGAAGGGATTACTACTTTGCTCTTGCCCACACTGTGCGGGACCACTTGATTGGCAGGTGGATCAGAACCCAACAGCACTACTATGAGAAAGATCCCAAAGTAAGTTCAAGTCACAGAGCAAAATCACTGAAATGTAATTTACTGATTAGTTAGACAAAGATTAGTAACACTGCTGTTATTTTATTGCGACGCTAACAAAAATATAAACCTAAAATTTGCCATTGACAACATCTTATCTTATAGTTTTGAACAAGGTATAGAGCAAAGACCTGCATTTATATTTGATCTGAGAACGACAGGAAAAACTCAGATCATAGTAAAGTCTGTTGCTCTGTGATCTGTGGTTTCATTTTCCTAAGGAGTATTAATTTTGGAGTGTAACTGATTGCATATAGTTCTGTACTGAAGAAAGTTTCATAGGAATTTGAAATTTACACCAATATTATTTGATGCTATGTCTATGAATTTGGTGTTATAGCTGTTTAGTTTTGCTTCATGATATGTGAGAGAGAAATATCATGCCCATAGGTTTACAAATAACAATCTAATGCTGGATATAACCAGTGAATCTGAGCCTTTTTGGTTGATGACCTCACTCAAAGGACTTATTTCTTTTTGGGGCCTGTTTCTCAAATTTCTAGCAGCTGTCAGTGAGTGATTTGGTCACTTTCGAAAGAATGAGTCCTCTTCATTCAATGCGATATATTCATACACTGTCATGTGCTGTTTTCACTTGTAATTGAGTACTTATACATTCATGGCCTTGCTACATGAGTAAAGGATGTGAATATGTCTAAAACTACTTAGAGCGGGGGTTTGATATTCTCAACTATACAAGTAACCTGATATCAGTGTAATGCCAAGTCTTGACATTTAAACTTCTTAGCACTCTGCTGGTATGATGCTGTTCTTATAGTGTGTTGAAACATTACACCTCCCCATGACCCTCTGTTCCCATTCTGTCTGACCATAGAGCACCTAGTCTTTACTTGTGTCATATGAGCACATACCTCTGAGGGCATCAGAGTTCATTTAAAAGCACAAATCACACAGAAGCTTTATCTCTGTAAATATAGCAACTGCAACAGAATGAACCTGAAAGGAACAATAGGAAGCTGGCGTCACTGGAATAAAGTGTCAAAATTGCACACCAAACCATATTATTCCTTGAAGAACTTTCTGAAAACTGTGTGTAATTACAATAGGAGTTTGAGAAGCACAGGGGACCTCAGCTCCAATTGCATTCCTTATTAGCTCTACTGAATGAAGAGGATCATTTTTATTTTATGTCAGGAGAAAATATCCCTGGATGCTTTGTTGCACTCTTACTGAAGGCCTTTTGTTCAGGTACTAAGTATCAAAGCTTTAATGCAGAAGGATCACTAGTGAACTAGTTTTCAGAAACATTATAAGACGGCGATGGACTGCAACTTCTAACCAAGAAACCATCGTAGCCTCTCAAAACTGTGTCACCCTGGTCTGCTACTCTAGACTGAAAGGTCAAAGCTGAGTTCTTTAAAGGTCTTAACAGAAACATGGAGGAGGATGACGTTCAAACTCAATCGAGAATTTTATGCAAAGTCACACACTGAGGTTACTATTACTACAGCCAGAATTATTGTTTGCATTGCTAATATATTTTACTGGAGAAAAAAAGAGCAGATCAGCATAATTGGATGAAACAAGGATGGAAGTCAAAAAAATTGGAACATAGATTCATTTATAATTCAAAAGATCCTGTTAACTACTCAGTGATATGGCTCTGTCACTTGTATTCATTATTCTTTTACACAGCATTTCTCCTGTCAAGCCAGACTTGAACTCCACAATGAAAGGGTATCAGGCTCAGGCTGACCTTTACAGTGACCTCTACAGGAGCTATTTTTATCTGAGCCAAAATGTTGGTGTTATGCAATACCCAAAGTAATGTGTACACCCCCCACCCCCTTTCCTCTGCCTTTCCTTAGCCTGTATCTGCCCCTTCATTTCAGATTAAAAAAACCACACACTAAATGGCAAAGGCGAAACACAGGCTCAAGTGGCACATTTATGCACACCCAACCATCATAAAATCTGAGGGTTTCCCTGAGAGTGTGATGCAGATGCTATTGTGACATTTGGCATATGATTTCTCATTGTCAGTAGCAGAGTAATTGCCATCATGACTGTTGATAACAATACTGATTGCTCAAAAAATATCTGGCAGTGTTCGTACTGCAGTATCTACCGGCTCATTCAGTTTGATCCTGATTGACTGTCTTACCAAACGCAGCGGGTGTACTACATCTCCCTCGAGTTCTACATGGGCCGCACCCTTCAGAACACCATGGTGAACCTTGCCCTTGAAAATGCCTGTGATGAAGCCACGTACCAGGTGGGACAAACATTCCCTGTTTATTCCGACACATAACCATAAAACATTTTGAAACATCTGTTAAAAAAACAAATTAAAAAAAGGGTTGGCATGTCAGAATCACCCTTTCACTAGTCCCTGTTGCACTCCTCTGTCCTCTGTAGTTGGGTCTGGATATGGAAGAATTGGAAGACATGGAAGAAGACGCTGGTTTGGGTAATGGTGGCCTGGGCCGTCTTGCCGGTGAGCATCTTTTCACCCTTCCTATTTGAAAACATTTTTGAAAATTTTTAAATCGGGTCGGCTGAATGGTTAATTTACTTTTCATGCGCTGTCTCTCTGGCTTTCAGCCTGTTTCCTGGACTCCATGGCTTCCCTGGGTCTGGCTGCCTATGGTTATGGTATTCGCTATGAATTTGGCATTTTCAATCAGAAAATTGTCAATGGCTGGCAGGTCAGAAATGTTTAACTTGTCTCTATAATCCACAGAAACCTATTTTTTTCCAGTTTGTGAGAATAGCTATTTCATTTTCACCTCCTATCTCCTGGATCAGCTTCCTTGATCACCATCATGACCCGATGTTCCCGATCATTGTCTGTCTAAGCTTGGAGAGCCACACACCTTATGAGTATTTTTTTTCTCTCCTCTCTATGAATGCATGCCATCATTCAGGTTGAGGAGGCTGATGATTGGTTGCGCTATGGCAACCCCTGGGAGAAAGCCCGTCCTGAGTACATGCGCCCTGTGCATTTCTATGGCAGAACTGAGCACCACCCTGATGGCGTCAAATGGGTTGACACTCAGGTGACAATATGGTTTCAAACTTTTGACTGCTACTGTACATAACAGGCTTTGAAAGATGATATTTATATATTTAAAATGTCTGTCTGTCTGCGGTGGTGCTGGCAGGTAGTGTTGGCTCTGCCATATGACACCCCTGTCCCAGGATACAGAAACAACATTGTCAACACCATGAGGCTGTGGTCTGCAAAGGCCCCCTGCGACTTCAACCTTAAAGACTGTACGTGTCGCGGTTACGCTCCAATGTTCTCAATCATTCAACAGACAATGAGAACAAATTTGAACAAGATGAGTTTAACTATACCTGTTTTTCCTGTTACAGTCAATGTTGGTGGCTACATCCAGGCTGTTTTAGACAGAAACTTGGCTGAGAACATCTCCCGTGTCCTCTATCCCAATGACAATGTAAGAAATTATGACTGAATTACCTTTTAATCAACCAGAGCTGCACTCATTGGTTTTCCATGACCAGGTTAATTTGAAATAGAGGGAAGAGCTGAACGCTGATAAGTAAAGGAGCTGGGGACTGTATGGCTCCTGTAGGACTTAGGTCTCTTCTATGAGATGGATTTCCATAAATTGCATCCAGTTAGTATCCTTTGTCTGCAGCTACTGTGCGGTCTTTCAGCTTTCTCTGACATGATCGTTTATATCTGACTTAAAGCCTGACCACCATTCTGCTGACTCCCTGAAGGCTGAAGGAGGAGGATTTAGGAGATAACCATCTAGCTCAAGATATAACTCATGTCAGGGCTGGTAATTTATGTCTGTGCAAGTGAGAGCAGTAACTATAGTGGAGTTGATATTCCAGCTTTGTTTAAATTCCTTTTAGTCAATGCTGTGTGTCTTTACATTAACCATGAAACTTTTAGGTGATTAAATAATTAGATAATTAAAAAGAAAATGATGAGTTTCACCCATGCAGAGTTAGAAAGGTTCCAGTTTCTCAGACGTGACTGCTCTTCTTTTTTAAGGTTAGTGAATCGTATAGCTATTTGGCGACTTAAAAATGTGAAATTAAACATGAATTACTTTTCAGAGGAAGAAAAATAGACTTTTAACTCTCATACATTTTAAAGCATGCGGTCATTTCCACAATGGATGTACATACTTAGAGAAGCTGCATCGGGACAACTGTGCATGAAAAAGTAAATAAAATGTTTGCAACTGCATCACAACAACAGATATTAGGGATAATGTTCCTTAAATGCAATCAGCAGGGGCTTGAATAATATTTTTAGCAAGATGAAAAGTTTTCAATTGTCCATCAGTTGGAAATATGCAAAAGGTAATGTTTAGTGAATAAAAAAATATTCATGGTTTCCTCCAGTACAGAAAAAAACTAAAATTTGTCTTTACCCTCAGTTCTTTGAAGGTAAAGAGCTCCGTCTGAAGCAGGAATACTTTGTGGTGTCTGCCACCCTTCAAGACATCGTCCGTCGTTTCAAGGTCTCTAAGTTTGGCTGCAGGGACGTAGTTCGCACAGACTTCAACAAGATGCCTGAGAAGGTGAAGTGAAAAACTAAAAAAAATGTTTCTGTCAACAAGGATATTTTGTCCTGAAGTTCTTTCTGCACCTTTGTTAAATTGTCCTTGTGTGTAGAACAGGTAGGTGGGTGCGTTTCATTGTATCTTAGGAGAGTATTTCACGTGAACAGTATCAATGAAGCACTTAATGATGTATGCTAATTCTGTGCACACAGAATTCATTTAATAATGCTGTGCACACACAGGTTGCCATCCAGCTGAATGACACTCACCCAGCCATGGCTATTCCTGAACTGATGAGGGTTCTGGTTGATGAAGAGAAGCTTACATGGGAGATGGTGAGCAGTGACCCCAACAAAGTCTCACACTTAGATTAATCAATTTTCTTATTTTTCTTCCGGGTGTTTGGTTTGAATGGCTACAACCACCACAAATAATATTGCATACATAGAAAAAATTCTAATGAAATAAAATAAAAAGTGATCAAGGCTCTTATAATTTAAATACCTTGTGCAATCAAATGTACAGTATATATGATTGTCCTTCCTCCTCCTCCAGGCCTGGGACATCTGTGTGCGCACCTGTGCCTACACCAACCACACCGTCCTTCCTGAAGCTTTGGAGCGCTGGCCAGTCGACCTGTTTGCTCATCTGCTGCCCCGTCACCTGGAAATTGTCTATGAGATCAACCGTCGCCACCTAGAGGTTAGCACTGTACATTGCAAAGATATGGTAATCTACATGCTGTATTATTTATAATGTGTCCTTGTGGCTCAACCTCATTATATAGGGCGAGGTAGGATCACATTGTCATTCATATGTATTCATCCTTTTTTCTGTCTGGTTGAACATGAATCATTGCAAGGGAGGTACAAACTAGCAGGCCTTGATGGCATCAATGAACTGATGATGTGAGGATTACAATCAGGGATAAGAATTAAAAACAATGCAAAGCAAAAAACAACAACAACATGAAGTTACATATTTGAGGAAGCCAGAATAAAAAGCAGCACGATAATTAGAATCTCCATATTTGATCTATGTGTGTATTTTTTAGATGGTAAGATGGTCTTAGATTTCAGACAGTTCCCCTTTGAGGAGAGATGATAGAAACACCCATTAAAATGCAAAGAATGGCTTTAAAGATTGCTATGAGTGCCTAAGTGCTGCAATGTAAACGCCAAAGAGCAAACTGATGTTTATTAGCTTTTAACTGCAAAAATCTGAGAAATATTTCTGCCACGAAGCGGTGTTAAGGTTTTATGAGGTGGTAAAATAGTACAGTTCATTTCTTGATATGATATGATAAGATTTGAGAAAAGATTTAACAGCATACTTTCATATGCATGAAGATAGAAATCTATGTTTCAGCTAGCGAAATAAAAAATAAAAAAACACAACCTGCACCCTAGTTTGTCTCCTGTTCCTTTTCATCCTGCAGAGAGTTGCTGCCAAGTACCCTGGCGATCATGACCGTCTGCGCCGCATGTCCCTCATTGAGGAAGGTGGGCAGAAGAGGATCAACATGGCCCACTTGTGCATTGTGGGTTCCCATGCTGTCAACGGCGTGGCCCAGATACACTCTGACATCCTCAAAGCAACGATGTATGTCCCTAAAAATCTGCTCTAATTTGTGTGTCATTTTCTGCAGGGAGTAAATCAGCTCATGTCTGCGTAGCATATATAGATAGTGGTATCGGCCACATAAACCTCCAGTCCCTGAGGTTTCATGTTCTGCTGCATCATCTGTGTGAACTGATGTATGTGATGCTTCACTCTGTTTGCAGTTTCAAGGACTTCTATGAAATGGAGCCTCATAAGTTCCAAAACAAGACCAATGGCATCACTCCTCGCCGCTGGCTGGTCATGTGCAACCCCGGGCTGGCTGAGGTCATCGCAGAGGTTAGCTGTGTTTCAAACGCACAAATAACGCACCGCTCATATGGCGTGGTTCTCCCTTACAGTGGAAAGGGATGTATCTCTCACATGTCCATTTCTTATGTCACTTGTACTTTTTTGTCGACCAGAGAATCGGTGAGGACTACATCCGTGAGCTCGACCAGCTGAGGAGTCTTCGCAAGTACATCAATGATGAAGCTTTCATTCGTGATATTGCCAAAGTCAAGCAGGTGAAATAACGGAGACGTAATTTCATCTCAATAATAATTAACGCTATTATTAATTGGAAGATAAGTAGTTAGCTGATGTTATTACAGCTTCTGCTCAACAGCAAACGAGAGATGATACCTACTCCAAATTACACAGTATATCTACTCTGGAATAGACTGTGAATGCTACGACATGTGGGCTCTGGGTTAGGAGGTTAGTTCATGAACCGGCATTTGTTTTATGCAGCAAAACATATTTTTTTCATTGCAGGAAAACAAGCTGAAGTTTTCTGTGCACCTGGAGGAGCATTACAAGGTGAAGATCAACCCCAACTCCATGTTTGACATTCAAGTCAAGAGAATCCATGAATACAAGCGACAGCTGCTCAACTGCCTGCACATCATCACCTATTACAACCGTGAGTGCAGCTGTGAAATGCTTTACTAATTTCATGCGGTTGTTTAACCCTTTAATGCCGTGCATATCATATTTGATGCATGCATTTATGAGACCATCCCCTCTGCGCAATAAAAGAAAGAGAGATTAGAAAAAGGCAGCTGTTTGGATAAAAAATAAAGCTGCAGATGTTACAGATGACCAAGGAGAGAAGGTTTTGTTATTGCCTGAATTGGGTGGACTGCCCGATGTAACAAATATGGTATAAACAAAAAGGCAAATATGCTATCTTTCTGTTTTTTACATTTTATTAAAGGGCCAAATAAAGACTTCAGATTACAGGGCTGCATGAGTTTGAGTAACACACCTTCACATCTGTCTTGTAATCTCTTGATGTGTACTAGGCATCAAGAAGGAGCCCAACAAGCAGTGGACTCCAAGAACTGTCATGATTGGAGGCAAGGTTTGTAGTTACATCATGCAATTGGGTTTAATCAAGCTATGATAAAAACTTCAAGTACTTATTTCTCCAACTGTCCATTTCCTGCAGGCTGCTCCTGGATACCACACGGCCAAGATGATTATCCGACTGATCACAGCTATCGGTGAGGTGGTCAACAACGATCCTGTCGTTGGAGATCGTCTGAAGGTCATCTTCCTGGAGAACTACAGAGTCACATTGGCAGAGAAAGGTAATTACTTAATCATTGCACGTTTTTTCCACATCCATCTGATCCTCCACTTTCATCCCAGATGTCCCCAATCAGGAATGTTTGATACACTGATGAAACATCAACAGAAAACGTTCATTAGAGCGATCAATGCTCCGACTCTTGCAGCCATCCCTGCAGCCGACCTGTCTGAGCAGATCTCCACAGCTGGCACCGAGGCCTCTGGCACTGGCAACATGAAGTTCATGCTGAATGGCGCTCTGACCATTGGCACCATGGATGGAGCCAATGTTGAGATGGCCGAGGAAGCTGGGGAGGAGAACCTTTTCATCTTTGGCATGAGAGTGGATGACGTTGATGCACTTGACAGGAAAGGGTAAGGAATGAAACTTCATCTAAATTTGCTGACTCTGTATTTCCTCTACCTTAAGTTTATTTTGTCTAAAGTCAATACCACACTGTTGCCTCATGGATGCGTCAAAGTTGACAAGTTGATCCTTGTCTCTTTATCTATTGACACGACAGCTCATTACATCTATTAGTATGAGGAAGTTGTCTGTTACCTGCTCTCAGACAAACAGTCAAAACATTTTGCCATCACTGCTTTTGTTGATCCAGCAGCTTGAGTCTCTCTCGGGTTTTGATTGTGACCTCTTCCTTGCACTCTGCCTGCCAATGTGTCCAGACTCACATTATTTTTCCACACAAACTGATGATTTCTTCACTAAGAGCTGTTGCCTCCGGGAAACCTGCTGCTTCTACTGCATAGAAACTGACTGCTTTTCTTTTGTGAATGGGCTGTTTACTACAGCAACCACCCAGTGCTTTTCTCAACATGTTTATGTTTCAGATACAACGCTGAAGAGTACTACAACCGCCTGCCTGAGCTGAAACAGGCTATTGACCAGATTGCTGGAGGCTTCTTTAGCCCAAAGCAGCCTGACCTGTTTAAAGAAATTGTCAACATGCTGATGCATCATGACAGGTAAAGGCACATCTAACATTAGCAGCCTGCGGTGCACACATGCACGCTCACATACAAATAAGAATGTGAATAAACTTGTAGGCTAGTGCAAAAAAAGAGAGAGAAATATACTAAGTCTACTGCATTCACACTAAAAACCAGTACAACACTCACAGAAACAGATATTAACACCACATATGTTCACATAGCACAACGTACATTTTCGAAGTATTTTTTCATTTATTAATTGTAGTATTTCCTTCCCAGATTTAAGGTTTTCGCTGACTATGAAGACTACATCAAATGCCAGGAGAAAGTCAATGCTCTTTACAAGGTATGCTCATTTGGAAGTAATAGATGAAAAAGGGGCTTTATGCATTTTCTAATGGTGATTTTAATTTGAAGGGTTCTGTCACAAGTGATACCACTAATACAAGGAGATTCAGAGTTATTAGTCGATTAATTGTTGATCCAAATCATCTTCTCCACATCAGAACCCCAAGGAATGGACCAAGAAGGTGATCCACAACATTGCTGGATGTGGCAAATTCTCCAGTGATCGTACCATTTCCCAATATGCTCGTGAGATCTGGGGCATGGAGCCAACACTCGAGAAACTTCCTGCCCCCGACGACAAGCACTAAACTGTCCAGGTGTCAGACAGCACCCTGACTTTCCCCACTTTTATCGCCACACAAACACTTTTTTCCTGGTAAAAGCCCCCATAAACCTTCATCTGCATACATCAGCACTTAACTATTCCTGTTGTACTACAGCGAATCTCACACAAACTTGCAAGTTCACATGTCTAATACCTGAGTATTCACAATATCCAGGCTGCTGACTGCTGTGATAAAATCCTTGTAGTTATTGTTGGGAATGCAGAAATTGCTCATTTGCTGTCGTGAATTGGAGCTTTGTGGTGGGCTTTACAAATTCAATGCTGATAATGTTTTTATTTAAAAAAAAGCTCTTTTATTTCCACTCGGACCCATTCTGAATAAAATTTGTCTTAAATACGTCAGCCTGGGTGATGTTTTTCTCAGTTTCAGGTATTTCCAGATCATTTCTTTAAGTATCCACAAACACAGAAGAAATATGCCTTTCATGGATTTTTTTGCAGAATTTTTATTCAATAATGATTATATTTTGTACACTCAAGTTGGAGTTAATGATTTTTTTTTCTGTATTTTTGCAATGAAAATGCATTTAAAACCTTTCAGGTGTGAACTTCAGCTGTAAAACAAGAATGGCAATTCAACTGAGTCACATAAATCAAATAGCATCCCCTTAAAACTGAAGTATATCACATGGTATTTTTAGTCATTTCCCCTCAATCTATCTGAGTATTTCTCTGGAAATAAAAACAAAACAAATACACTCTTAAATGTCCAACGTAATGTGCTTCATGATGATTATGTCACTTTAGCATACATGAGCATACATTACCAGCCGTATTATCCATTAAGTATGACAGGCACGTGATTGAACGCTGAGCTGCCTTCAGCGTCTGCAGTGACCTCGTCTGTGTGCACTATGCTGGTATGATGAATTAAACTGTTTCAGCTCACAGTGCTGCAGCCAGATGCAGTACACAAAAAGCCCTCTGCAGCTCTCCCCTCACACACACACACACACACACACACACAAAACACTGTTCATTCAACGTGGTCACTTACGATAATTACTCATCACCTTTGTGGTAAATTCACAAACAAACACAACAGCATATTCAAATCTTAATGGGAAAAATCATTTACTTGCCTGTTACCTGTCCAAGAAAAAATTCAACAAGTTCTTTTCTTACATTGAAACATATCAGAAACAAACTAGGGCAAATAAATAAAGGAATGAATACACTCCATTTTTCAGCCTTCAGCTCATTGCTGCTGTTACCATCACAATTACACACATTGTTTTCTGATGAACATCTGTGGGGATGGAAGCATATTCACTGTTGGTGATAAAATTAAGCATTAGTGTGCAAGTAAGAAATTACTTTTAATTGTGATAAAACCAATGAAATATGATACCATTGAAAGGCATGTATTCTCTCATGCAATAGTGTTTTGACAATATTAAGAGAGAGTGATGATATGACTGTTCTAGTAGACCTGTTTTTGAGTTGGTGACTTTCATTATCTGAAATTTCTAGCAATTCTCACACACAGAAGAAGCTAGCATTTTAATCATGGTAGTGATTTCTTTTCTTTGATGGCATCGTCGCCTCTATGTTGCATGTGTTAAGATACACCCGGTGGTACAGAACTATACACGTGATGAAAGATTTCACTGAACCACTTTGCAGTCCCTTTAATTTGCCTTCTGTGCACCTAACTGCATTAGTAAATTGATGATTTTCAAAGTGAAACTGCGTTAGCCATAGTTTTTACTGGTTTTATTGGTTGATTTGCCTATCCCTATACTTGAATGGCCCATGGGCCCAACAACAGCGGTGCAGTCCTCCATCCACAGCAGGCAGAGCTTATACTGTATGTCAGCTCTTATTATGGGCTGTGCTTGACCACATTGTTATGTTGTTTTGTGCTAAAGAACAGCAAAGTCACAACTCCACCTAAGAAAAAAGCAGCTCTATAAAAATATATTTTCAATTCTACAAAGTGTATTTCTCAGGATTCCGGAGAGCATTAATCTGCAGATACTGGCATCCTGTTCCAGCCTGCTTGCCAGGTTTGGCTGTTCAGACAGGCTGCCAAACAAATACAAATTCATCACTCAGCTGCCCTAAATATATGGTGTTACATTATATTCAAAATATTTTACTGGCATAAAAGGAAGTAAAACAAATTTGTGGCACATAATTTGTCCTTAGAGTCATTTGAACTTTTCTCTATTTTCGTAGGTAAATCTTGCACTGGAAGCCTTCCCATGTATGGAGTTAGAAAATCACTGGGGAAACTATTTTAGTTTTTTGAATTGCCTGTTGGAGGAGCTGTTGACGCCCAAATGAGGAGAGGGAAAGGCCTTCTTTATGAGACCTAAACGTTTCTCTGTTGCAAAAATTGGTGTAATGAACCTTTTTCACAGCAGCCGTTTTTGTCCTTTCCATTCAGATTCAAAAGAGCCAGTGTCCTGCCACTGATGAGGTGTAGGGGGAGATCCCTCTGAACACTAGAAACAGCTTTTTTTTAAAGATGTTTTCACTAATTATTTATTGATTTCCTGCATTTTCTGTGGATTTCAATAAAGAGTCAGAGAGATAACTGTACAGTATATGGTCATTATAGCATTGCTAAAACAACAAATCTAATGGTGGAGTAAGACTTTTTCACAGTTCTTCGTATTAAAAGTTCTATCAACAATACATTATATAATACATAGATTGTATGGTAACAATTGTAAACTATGGTTTCAAGTCTTGATCTTTGACGCCTCCGTGTTTCTTACTTTAATGGATCCATAAAACACAAAGAGGAATTCTCATAAAATCTGGTCACGGCATGAAAACTGAACTTGTACGAAAACCATTTCCTTGAGCATGTCTGCTGAAGATGGTGCGGTATCTGCACGGGATCGAACATGGCAGTCATTAGGCTGTACTGGTGCAGGTCGTTCAGTCCCAGAAACTGGGAGGCTGCGATCATTTATAGCAGAACTTTGAATGGTTTGGTTTGACAGGAAAGGATTTACTCTTGAGAGAACTGTCCAGTGAGCATCAATACGGGTCCCTCCCTATTAATATCCATTAAAATACATGTTAGGAAAATATGAAATATCTAAAAGTATGCTGGGCTTGTTGAGAGAACTGCAACAGTAAATGTATAACATATATGTATAAACAGTATAACGCAAAGGTGTGAAATGTCAGTCATCTCTCATTTTCTGGGTTATCCATTTTCCAGTCACGCGAGTTAGGGAGCCAATCCCAGCCAACATTCTGGGCGAGGGCGGGGTACACTCTGGACAGGTCACCAGTCCATCACAGGGCCAACACAAAGAGACCAACAACCACTCACACTCAGACTCAGACCTACATACACTTTGGAGTCAACAATTAACCCAAACACGATATCTTTGGATGGTGACCCCAAGCCCGGAAATTGAACCCATGACCTTCTTGCTGTAACCAACAGTGCTAACTGTTATTGCAAACTGCTGCCAGGAATAAACCATATATTGAAATCATCCAGTATGAGTGCAATCTGAACTAACCGTACCTTCATCATACAAAACAAACATGGCCTCCCAGTTTCTGGGACTGAACGACCTGCACCAGTACAGCCTAATGACTGCCATGTTCCATGTGTGCAAACCCTTTTGAATCCTTGAGATCATTGACTCATGGAAACCACTACTTTTGGATAAAACAAAAACCAGAGTCAGACATTTGGCTTTGCATCCTTTAACCCAGATCAGACTTTTTAATATTTGACAAAGGGTCAAAGTGTTTCGTGTTCACTTACAGTACTTTTGTTTGTAACTATTAACAGAGTAAGAAGCAGAAAGCAAATGGATGTAATGTGTCACTACAGTCAAAGCTATTGCGATGTTTCACTCAGGGTTTAGTGGTGTAATAAAGTGCAATATAACTCGTTTTCTTCAGGGACAATCCCTGAGTTTAACATGTTTAAAGTCCAAGCTCATATCGGAAGACCAACAGCTGGAGAGGACTGCAGAAGTAAAGAAAACATCACTTTTGATTGTTTAAATGGCAGATTCCTGCAACAGACTTTTCCTGAGCTGTTAACTGCACTGTGGAAAGACTCTCGCACTATATGAAGCTAATCAAGAGTTCAAAAGTAGCACCAACGAGTCACGTTGCCTTACATCGCACCCAACAAGTTTTTGTTTTTGTTTTGTTTTTTTTTACTGAAGAAATACTGTCACCCATTATCATAAGGGTTGAAGGTACGTTATTAAGTTGAAAGCATGCTTGCAAAGATAGTTCTCCTCACCTCTTCCCTCCTTCAACTTAGAGCCCCGGGTCCCAACGTGTCGATGAGGCTAATCGTGTCTTTTCTTGAGCGCTATTGGCAAAGGTGCAGAGAGCTGGAAAAATTTGGCTGAAAAAGAAAAAAGAAAATCTTTGATGAATCACTTCACTTTGTCATGGGGCATCATAACAAATGTGATGCATCCGGTTAGTTGAAATTCTGTTTCCCGAAAGAAAAGTCTGATATGGCGAGAGCTGGCACGTGTCAGTGAGGGTCAAAGGGTCACAGCGGTTTACACACTGTAGTCCCAGGTGACAGCCGAGCGACCCATCCTGCCGTTTTATCTCATGTAGCCAGGAGAAGTATAATTCCTGCTTCAGAACAACATTTGTGGTTTTTACACAAGCCAACTGAGGTGTGAGGATCTCCGTGCTTCAGGTCCCGAACTAACTCAAACTTCTCTTTGCTACATTCACCAGCTGGGATACTTTGTGAATTTCTCTGTTTCTTTGTAATAACTTTGAAGTTTGCTAAACGTTGTTGTCCTCAAGATGTTTGTAAATGTGTCACCCAGGGCCTTGTGTTAAGTTACACTGTGAAAAACACTGTTTCAGCTCAATTGGTAATATGTTGGCTAAAGTCTTTGATATGAGATTTCATGGTTTTATATTTGTCTCCTCGACATTGTCAGCTTCTTCAGCTCTAAACTTATACCAGTGTGAAGCCGTTTAGGTGACACGCCTTTAATCTTCCTTTGAGATAACATGAGTTGTGCTTGTGTTGATGAAACCACGTGAGCAAAAATCACTGCACATTGACCCTGGATGGATTTCACCAACTTAACAGGAACTGTTTGCTGTTTACTAAATATGCAGAGCAGGTTTCCAAACAATCACTCATTTCCAAAGCAGCACATGAATGGAGACCTTGCATCCCATCATATTATGTACTTTGGATGTACTTAGTGTTTTCTTGCTTTCGGTGACAAATTAAACCCAGATTGTGCACATATCATCCAGATCTTTCAGTTGTCCCACCTCTTTTATGTGAAACATCAGGGCTGGAAGTAAGTCAGTCTGCTTTCACTGTGAAGCCTCTTTGGTTGAGAATTTTGGTTTGTTTCATCTGCAGCCATCAAACAGCTGCACCGTTTCTCTGCTGTCCACATTTCTCAAGAAGCCCAGTGCCTGCCAGGGCATTTGTGTGCGACTCCGTTACAATCTATATTTATTTCTCATCAATCCAGTCAGCTACCTGTGCGTTTAGGGCTAAAACATGAAAATACCATGAAAGAGGAGAAATTTTAAAGGACAGATCTCTTTCCCGATTCCAGTCTCCCACAGCTGAAAAAATGGAGTTTATTGTTTTGCGCTGGTGCACCTGCAGCTTCATTCAGCCTGACATCTCACGCTGATCGTTACACAAGCAGCCACATTCCTCAAAACTAATCGTCAGAACACAAACCAGACAGAAAAAAACCCCCATCAGATTGCATTTGTCTATGTTGCTTTGTGTACTGAAGCACAACTGTGGAATACAAACAATTACACTAAAATATACTGTGCAGGGCTACGGTGCAGTTCTCACAGTCTTCAGTCAGCATGTGTGTGTACATTCTGTTGTATAGCATGAAGGGAGGATCGGAGAGTTTGGGTGGTGAAGTGCATTTCAATAGTTGAACATTGTCCAGCATCTTTTACAATTTCTGCTACACACTTGTGCTTTTTCCAACTCCAACTTAATCTTGTTCATTTTTAACTAAGTGAAACAATCCATGTTGACTTTTGCACAGATCAATAATGAAACAATTACAGACAACTACAGAGCACAGAAACTGCCGAGGAAACACTGATAAAACCAAATGAATGAGATTGACATCACATGCACATGATCTCTCTCACACACACACACACACACACACACACACTATAGCCCTGTATTCTTCTGATTAAGTAACCAATAAAGGGCAGGGAGTGTGTCTCAGTGTCAGCAGGGAAAGCGCTGAGCACATTTATGTCCACTCCTGATGCTGGAGCTTACTCTGACACACTTCAACCCAACATTGTTCCTGCAAGGGACTCAGCATTCTACCTCAGAGCTCAATGAATCAGCTGCTAATACCTCAAGAGGTTACATTGCACTTCTAATAATCCCAAGTGCTAAAAAGCCGTTGGAATTTGAGAGGTGATTACACACTTTAACACGGTGGAGCAACAAGACAACATTTACTTGATTTTGATTTTTTGGCTTTTTTTTTTTTTTTTAAAAAGGAACTTCTCTGGAACACCTTGCCATTTATATATATAAAAAGATCCTGAACTGTCATTGGATTTCGTACATATTTTGTGTAGTGGAAAACTAACTCAGTAGGTAAGTATATAATATTTAACATCTTTAAATGCCAAGCATACTCAGTGGTCAGTCAACTGTTGATTCTCTTCAGGGTTTTCTCAGGCACTACAGCAGCATAGTATTAAAAGGAACCTGCCAGCGTCAGCATTAAGTCCACTTCTGGACACCATCTGTAACAAACTATGGCATTTGGGGACATCCTGGAACAGGTGGGCAGCCTGGGACGTTTCCAGATCCTGCATGTGACCCTCCTCTCCATACCTGTCCTGATGATGGCCAGTCATAATCTGCTGCAGAACTTTGTGGCCGCTGTTCCTTTCCACTACTGCAGCGTGTACACAAACCTCTCTCAGTCCCAGCTGAGCCTGGAGGAAACGCTGCTGATCACGGTGCCTTTCGACCCGACAGGGAAGCCTGAAAGGTGCCAGCGTTATGCTGCTCCACAGTGGCACCTTCTGGCTAAAAATGGGAGCTCTGCTTCAGGGCAGCTGGGAAACACTCAGGATGGTTTGGATGTTGAGCTGCAGGGATGCACAGAAGGATGGTCCTATAACATGACAGAGATGCGTTCAACCATCATAACTGAAGTATGGCTGTCCTTTTTATCTCAATGTTCTTTTTCTCACCAATTGTACGACACCATTTGTTTTACCTTGTGCCAATTCCTCCTCAGTGGAATTTGGTGTGTGATCTGCGCTCTCTGAAGCAAATGGGACAAACCATCTACATGGGTGGTGTTCTGTTGGGGGCTCTTGTCTTTGGTGCTCTTTCAGACAGGTAGCATTTAACTGTAGATGTTACTTGCTGCATCTTTTGTGTTTTATATGACAACCGAATTGTTCATATGCATGTAGGCCAGCAAGCCAAATAATGTGATACACCACAGTCACTTACTGCACTCTTTTTCAATCTTTCTTGTTCCAAGATATGGTCGACGCAACCTCCTGCTCATTTCCAACCTGCTGATGGCTGTGGGGGGAACGTGTGCTGCTTTCTCCAGCTCCTTCCCGCTCTTCTGCCTGTTCCGGTTTGTTTGTGGCATGGCCCTGTCTGGTCTCGGCCTCAACACATTCTCCCTCAGTAAGTTATAGAGCTGGATGCATCTTTTCCAGGACTGATGCTTGTGCAACGGTACGGTGACGACGATGAAGCCGTCAAACCAGCTAGTATTATCAGGGCTCACTGTGGCAGGCAGGACTCACAAAGCAGAGTCGTACACAGGAAATGTAAGAGATGTAGTTGTAATCAGTCCAAGGTCGGCAACGGGTACTTTAAAAATAAAGGGGCAAAGCCAAAAACCCAAAACAAGCCGATACAAAAGCTCACTAGGAAACACTGGGGGGAAACATGGACTCACTTACTGGGAACAGACAAGATGATCTGGTGCAGGAAGCTCGGGAACACTGCTTAAATACACTGGGTGAGGGAGCCAATGAGACACAGGTGAAAACAATCACAGATCACACAGGCAGGAACCAGACAGGACACGGGGAACAGACTTTCAAAATAAAACAGGAAACACATCTGTGATTCATCCCTTTCAAGTTGTGGAGTGGATTCCCACACGTGTGCGGACGGCGGTGGGGACAATAACAGGTTACTGTTACACGGTGGGACAGCTGATCCTGGCGGGCATAGCCTACTTCATCCGGGACTGGAGGTGGTTAACCCTGGCAGTGTCTTTGCCCTTTTATGTCTTCTTCCTCTTTTCATGGTAAGGAGCCAAATGAGAATTGATCTGAGTGCTCCAGCTCCAATTGCTGTTTGATACTCAAATGTCTCACACAGGTGGTTTCATGAGTCCTCCAGATGGTTAGTCCTGAACAATAAGTCTGAACACGCCATCAGGAACCTTAAAAGTGTGGCCAAATTTAATGGACGCCATGAGGAGGGAGAGAAAATTGACATTAAAGTAAGGGAACATGGTGTGTTCATGGGCAACATCACTATCTGAGGTTATTTTGAAGGCATTTGGATTGAGAGTTTGCTCCATACCTGTAGATGCTGCAAGAGTCCATGAAGAAAGAAATGTCCTGTTCTCAGGGCTCCTACACTGTCCTGGATCTGTTCCGCACGCCCACAATGAGGAAAATGACAGTCTGCCTCAGTGCTGTCTGGTATGTTTCCAAATCCTATTGTAGAATGGAAAACGTAATAAAAGCACCATTTATGAAGCTGCAATGATCCCATGCATGTTCCTTCTGTGCTCAGGTTATCAACCAGCTTTGCCTACTATGGTCTTGCTATGGATCTGCAAAAGTTTGGTGTGGACATCTACTTAATCCAAGTGATCTTCGGAGCTGTTGATATACCTGCTAAAGTTATTGTGACTGTGTCGATGAGTTTTATCGGCCGCCGTCCATCACAATGTGGTGCTCTGATTGCCGCTGGAGTCACTATTCTTATCAATGTGCTGGTGCCTTACGGTGCGTGAGAACTCGTGCACGCATGTTAAGACAGGATGCACATTCATTGTGTAGCTACCTCACTGCTGTGACATTACACCACAGAAGCAAGACATAGTTATTCTTATTACTCCACCTCTGTGCAGATAAACAGACTGTGCGTACCTGCCTGGCTGTCATCGGTAAAGGTTGCCTCGCTGCATCCTTCAACTGCTGTTACCTTTACTCTGGAGAACTGTACCCAACCATCATTCGGTAAGTAATTCAGTTCTTCCCTCTTTTGAGGAACTCTGCAGTGATCTCTATGTATGAATGAGCCAGACAACAAACAGATGGCTGAGCAATAATATAGTCTGGAGCTTGTCTGGTTTAATTTTAGTTTCATTCCGTGTATTGAGTAGGTCAACAATTGGACTGTATCTGCAGTTTCTTGTTTAAAATACTTTGGACCATTTTTTTGTTGACACAGGAATCATGTCCAGAAAGCAATAAAAATTCACCAAAACAAAATGAAGTTCACCTCGGTCCCATATGAAATAAGTGCTGAGCAGTAATGGATCACCATCAGCTCACTGGCTGCTTCATTACTTAGTAACATATAATCTAAACATGGAGTCAGTTTGACTCTTCACCGTTTGTGAAACTGTGTTGTGCCACACTGATTTTGTTACTGAGATCACTGTTTTGATGCTTTGATGCATTACTCACTGCGTGTTTGTTTGTCTGGACTAAGTCTGCCAATCATTGCAGGAGGCCTGTTGACCATGTGTCTTTCTCTGGAAACTCTGAAATCTGACATGTCACACTTCATATTCAAACACCGAAATGTTCAGTTAAAAGTCATTTCTAATCTTTTCACCCTCATTATGTTTACATGTTTAGTCCACAGAAACCATCTTCTGCTTTATGTATCACAATTTCTGATTTGGAGGACAATGCTGATGTTACCTGTTGATGCCATTCAACAGTTCCTTGTCTCTTTCTCAGTCAGAATGGCATGGGCTGGGTATCCATGATGGCTCGTGTGGGGGCCATGGTGGCCCCTATGGTGCTCCTGACAGGGGACACTTTACCATGGCTACCAGGTTTAATCTACGGAAGCGCTCCGATCATCAGTGGGTTGGCTGCAATATTTCTTCCAGAAACACTAGGCTCACCTCTTCCTGACACGATTCAAGATGTGGAGGACAGGTAAGACTGAACGTTCTTGTATCTCTGCCGGCCCTAAAACTGAAACATTCATTTTGGGAACAGTACACAGGAAGACTGTAGGTGTGGCATATTAATGGCAGATGCATCCATATTTCCATTTTCTATTTTCAATACAGGGGATCTGGGAAAAAGTCGGAAATGTCACAAAAGGAAGCAATAACCTTGCAAGACACCCAGGCGAAGGCCCTAAAGCAGACAGCCTGAGGGCAGCTGGACTGCCCTGCTGACGCTTTAGCTGACCTGCTAACACAGTAGAGTGGCACTGCTTTACCCCACCTTACTCATTTTCCTGATTACTATGAAGAGTGCATTGTGTCTCATAACTGTAAGTTGCAATGGTATTTTTGGAGAGGTCAATAAATGAAATGAATAGCTGCAGACAATCAGACCTATGTTTATTTGTTATACTGTATCTTTATGTTCTCCCTTTAGCGCATTTTTGTTTTATATATTAAATATCTATGTATACAATTAATGATCTTTCTACAGGTTAAAGACTATAGCATGCTTTTGCTGGTGTTTGTTTTTTTTTTTTTTTTTTAAACTTCTTATTACTTTATATTAGGATTTTCTGCATCAATGTGCCAATCACGATTAATAAAAGGTCATGATTAACACATCATTTTATTAATGGAATGAATCACCTGCTGCTGTTGAGTCCCTTTGCCCCATCCTTAACTTACCACCAAGCTGCCAGCAGCTTCCAGCTTCCTGACGGTGCTCTGTCATGGACGTGAACGACGAGTCGCTCCTGAAGATTCATTTTACTTAAAAAAGTAAGTTATGTTTGACTTGCTCAGGTGAAAAGTCCAACATAATTAGCTGTTTGTGTAAAATGGAATCAAAATATTTCATATTTCATATTTAAGGAAAGCCATATTTCTGTGGCAGAGATCGTGTTCTCTGCTTCAGGCCGACTGCATCTCTTTTGATTTGAAATGAATCTAACTCTTCATTAAATTCAAAATATATTCATCAATGTCTCGCTTCTCTTCTGGCCTGTGGATCTCAGCTGCACCGCATGTTTTTACATAAAGTGCCATTTAAATGGGCTGAGACTGTCAGGTGGATTCACTGAAACCACTCTGATGTGGAATCTGTCAGCATGCAGTGTAATCTATAATGCAGATTAAGTCACATTCCTGACTGAAGTCACTTTGATGCAGAATCAGAATCACCTGGCACTGTTCAGTTGATTGATGCTTCGTTGTATTATGCGGTGCACCTGAATGCAGAGGTCTCTGCATTTATCATGTGAAAAATATGGGAAAACACACCAAGTGGGTGTTTTCTCACTCTAAAGGATGTAGTTAAGTGTAATAAATGGGGGGTGGGGGTGTTGACAGTTTCGAACATCATTCTTCCTGAGATTAGTGCCGTGAGATACACTCTGTCAGTAACTTTTGTGCTTGTCTTTTCCCGTGCTGCTAAGCTTCCTCCAGCACAGAGAAATTGTATTTTGGGCTCAAACGAATAACATGATGTGGAAACTAAAACCGATTCATTTCCACTTGAAATACAGCAACTGGTAAACTGCTACTGGTCCTTTTTATTGATTCAAGTTCACGATGAAAACAATTCAAAACAACTTGAAACTCAAAGTATTACAATTTTCACGCACTTATGTTGCACAAAAAATATTAATTTATATATATAGTGGTGTGTTTTTTCAGTCTCCCTGTTACATATTAGTATGACTGATGCCTCAGACATAAAGAGTGAGCCTTAGTGTTCAGCTTCGCTGCCAACTGTGGCCACCCGACAGCACTGCATTTTTATTAAATGCTGAAATACAACTGGATACAAAAACATCAGACATTATAGAGGAGTGGACTTCGGGGTTCTGACTTATGAATCTTGCTGGTTTATGACACCACCTAGTGGTGTATGGATGCTAATGCATCAGCATATTTCAAACGTAATAAAATGAAAATGCAAAAGCTACAAGCGAAAGTGTAACGTGGCACTTTGACCTGAACATCATAAAGAAAGACAAAATGATACGTATGAATGCAGCTCTCTCTTACCTCATCAGCTTCAAGCGGAAATTAGCATTTGAAATTGTGTTTAATTAAAAATGCTTAATACAAAATGTGTGTGATTATGGCCATGTGAGGGTGAAGAATAACAGAGGATTAAAATCTTTTAGAAAAATAAATTATGCAACACTTAATTGAATAAAATATTCCTTTTTAATCTGATCATGGCCTAATAGGTTTGCTTTTTTTTTTGAAAACCCTTAATTTCTCATTGTTCTCAGATTTCACGCAGAATGTGCATTTTTATGTGTGTCTGGCATTTATGTATGAATTGTCACTCCTGAGAGCAAATCTAAAACAGCTTTGCTTTATTTTATGAACCCCACATTACCATATTAAATAGATCCCATTTCACAATCCGATTTTATGTGTCCTCCTGAGACACACTGTGTATCGTGTGCATTGTGCCAGATGAGTACAACCTTTAGCCCAGATAAACAATGAATCAAAATGCAGAGCACAGCTTTCTATAGAAATAACTACATCGTAAAATGATATGAATAAAGATTTATTTTCTCATATGAACAGGTGGATTCAGATTTCATTTTATTTTACAATCTATGACAATCTCGCATTGTTTTTCTTTTTTTTTTCTAGCATATTTCAGGAATGACATGGAGAAAGGTTCTTTTTTATTGCTGAATGTTAAATGAAATACACTTTCACTGACTGGAAAAGAATTGTCTGCTGCTTTTTTACCATGCACCCATCTAACCTTGACCACAAGGACATGCAGAGGAGAGGTGCTCAAACATTTCAAGCGAGGGTGGGGTCAGGTGGGGGTGGTGGAGGGGATGGGGGCTGGTGAGGTTATAAAATTAAACAGAAGAGACTGACAGGGCGTGCCTGGTAGCATCTTAATTGGATGTAGAGGACTGGCAAAGTGAAGGGAGTATCACATTTAAACTAGAGGAGCACTGTCGTTTCCATTTTTCAGACAAACAAAACTAGACCCAAGGGTGAGAAACTCTGAAATATCTGAAGGTGAAGTGTGACCAAGGACCATTCTCTGGAACGCCGTTGTGCATTTACCATATAGTAGGTAGAATTGCAGATCATCCATTTTAAGAGGTTTTAGACCAATAACCATGTGATAATACAAACATACCAACAGTGATGAAGCATCACTGACTCTCCTCTCTCACTGCGTCTCTGGCTATGGGTTTAACATTTCTTGAATTATCTTTTAAATATGTGGACGACTGAGGGGTTAAATGATTTAGTTTACTTTTAAAAGTAATATCATTTATGGAATAAATTTGAAATGACTAGATCTGTCAACAAGACAAAGCAGTACACATCACTATAGGAGGAGACACTGTTCGGATGCTATTTGACATTACTTGGAAGTGTGCAAGTAAAGTGGGACTGTCTAAAACAAGTGATGAATATTATTCATGGACACAGTCATTCAATGGGCATGAGTACGTGAATAAGAAAGGCTGACAACTTGATAGATGGCTGCATAATGGCTTTAAAAATTAACATGTAAATATGCATTTATATCACATTATTTCATTCTACACTATAGGCATCACATAGTTTTTTCACACACAAAACACTACAGTCACCTCTTAGAAAATGATGTAATCAAACAGCAAAATAGAAAGTTTGCATATTTTTGCATTGTATGATCCTCCAAAGTTTCACAGCAATTTCATTTTTATTGTTTACTATGGTCTGAACTCTTCTCTTCTCCACTGAGCTTTTTCCTTCTCTCTGTATTTGGGAGTGTTCGGGGAACTGGTAGATGGGATGATAAAATTTAGGGCCTCTACGTCTGAGAACCTTAGCCTTAGGTAGACCTTAAGTAGAGGAAAAGGGTGACCATGGGGTTGGGAGGGGAGGGGGGGGGGGGGGGGGGGGGGGGCATGTGGAAATCCTGAGACACTGTGTGGCCTTCTCACACAAGCCACAATAAACAGAATGGACACAGAAGGATGATGAGGCATGGGATTAGGGTCGGAGTTGAGTGAAAACAGATGCAATCTCTTTTGCCACCACCTCTGATGGCAGGGTCACCCTGTGCCAGGCGGCTCTGTGTCTGTTGGCCTCGTAACAGGGTAACATGAAGAAAACCTGCTGAGAATTAAAGAGGGGCTTTACTGGGGCAGGCTGGGGAAGGGGCAGAATAGCTGTAAATGACCTGCATAACCTACAACCCTACAGCAGCCTAACCTGCTCACCTACACTGAGCACTGTTCTGTGAGCCTCCGAGACTCCAGCAGACCCACACTTGATGTTACCGCAACAAACAATGAAATTCATCTAACAATCACATGTACATGTGAGCAAATTGACGTGCACACGCACGCACGCACACACACACACACACACACACACACACACACACACACACACACACACACACACACACACACACACACGCGCGCACTCTCTCTCTCGTTTTCTTTCCCTCGCTATACCGTTTACATTTGTCAGGCATTCTAAATCATGAACCCTACAGGCAAATCATATTAATGTAAACATACACTTTATGTTGAAGTGGTTTATATTGCGTGATATGGAAGGGATTATGTTCCAGTGGGGCTAGACTCGTCAAATAATGCAACTTGGAAAGAAAGTAAAACAGGAAACCAGAGAGGAAAAAAAAAACATAAATGTGTATAAAAAATGAGGCGTCCATATAAGAAAGGCTACAAAAACCTCCACTGGCCCTCTGGCATCGGCATACAGCAAAAGGCACCACAATATTACTCTATTTTTTACGTTGTGAAAAAACTGGCACATCTTTTTATGCTGTAAATCAAAATGTACATATAAATAGAGTTTTCCCTATAAAAAAGTCTTTGCTGTTAACTAGTAGACAACTTTTGCTAAAATGAAAATAAATATTTCATTTGTTTAGAATATCTGTCAGTTATATAAAATAAAAATATTTCTTATAGATGCAGGTCTATACTATATTGATTTTTGTTGGTTCATTTTCACTCTTTAATGGGGTGTATTCTCCGGTTTGGAGCGTGAGTGTGTAAGTCTTGTATGCATGTTCCCATGCCCACTGTTCCGCCCCGATGAGTGAGAAGTCCGACTGTCCGCCGGCCTGTAGATGGTGGAGGGCTCGGCGTTCATGTTCTGCATACTGAGAAAGGGCGTGCTCTCACCGTCCTCCTCTGACTCACTATCTGTTAGGCAGCTTCGAGACCCATAGTCCCGAGAGGCCTCATATCCTCGTGGGGCCACATGGCCATTCAGTCTGGATCTCCGCCAGCGTCGGCTACCAGTTCCACTGGACCCACTTCTCTTTGGTTGCTCCCGAGAGGAGAGGTACTCCTGGGTGGTCTCATAGTCTTCATCCTCAGCCAGCCTGTAGGGGCTGGAGGGCAGGCTACCCCTGCTGTCATTTAGATAGGTACGGCGCTGCTGCCGGTAAGGCTCCTGGCACTGGGCATCGTGTAGGGGCACCTGGTAGCGGCGCAGCAGAGGCTGGTCATCCTCCAGAGGGTACGGGTTGTGGACAGCAGGAGGGAGAGACATGGCATGGCTCGCATTGGGGGATGTGATCTGGAAGGTAGGCACCTGCGGGGGTAATGAGTAATGGAAATCCACCGGCGAGAGGCGGGCTGGTGTCGTCAGGGCTGACACATATCTGTGGTAAATACAGAGGGGAGGAAATCATTAAGGAGGGAACAGCAAAGAGCAGAGCGATAAGGGGGAAACGTACACAAAATATCGGTTAGGGTATACCCTAACATATTACAAATTCCTCTATTCCTGACCCAGTTACTCATCTGTGTGTAACAGGCTGTCCTTCATTGGGTGACATTATGGTGTAATGTAGAAAATCTTTTTAATGAACAAGTTGTCTATACTCAAAATAACTGTGGTTGTTCCTGAAGGAAGCTTTGTTCAAACCTGTCCTGAGCATGTGAACACAGTTTTGATAGTTAAAACATAGACTCGTGGTATCATCATAGACACAAAGGAGTTCCTACAGTCATGAAGCATAAACCCACTAAATGTTAGTGCCAATAATTTTTAAAGGTAACTTTCACTGACGGTGAATCACTGCAGGTCTTTGGAGTGTCTGTTTATTGGCTTTAGGAAACTACAACAGACCGTGTGAGACACAAGCCTCAGATATTCCCACAACAGTGCTGATTCAGCTGATGCAGAGGCCGTCGCCATGATGGAAGAGGCGTTTGTTACCTGGGAAGACTCTGAGGGGATGTTGGTTATGCAATCTGGCTCTGAAAAACAACTCAGTATCCAAGCCCCTATTCATGCACGCATGATTGCTACAGTGTAACCCTGACCCTGGCATTGTTGATTTCTCACAAACTAAAGCTTGCTTTGAATATTACTTATTTGGGGAACTATTGCCAACACCTCATAAAGCATTCTGTTCAGTCCTCTTCCTTGTTCTTATGATTTATATCATATTTGAGCCGAAACATTTTACTTTTTGAAATATAAACACTAATTCAACCGAGGATTCGGCAATGCCTGCTTCATTTTGGCTCACTGGTTTGAGCATGACTGAAGCTGCACAAGTTCTCATTTTTGTATCAAACAGCTCAAAAAGAAAAGGCAGCCATAAGCACAACTTCAGCCCCATTTAGTTGATGTGTTACATTAACTCTACATCTGGTCCCAGCTGTCTCCCTGGTAGACCTGAGTGTTATCTACTCAAAACTGTGCAGCTAATGGAGCCTTGCTCATCTGAAGGACAAACACTCACCAGTGGGTTCACCCTCTTGCATCTTAGCTGGTGTGAGAAAAAAAGTGTGCACACTGAGCCAGTGGTTTTCTCTGAAGTGAACAGCTTTTTTCAGGAACTATTATATATTTGACGCGGATTGTGTTGCTTTTATTTTGGCCATGTTACACTTTGAAAAACGAGACGTTCCTTCATGTGTATGAGGTGCACAAATGGGCTGAGGATACATCGGCTTTGCAATGGCAACAATAATTGCTTTCAATGGCACACTGAGCAAGGGTTAAATTACTTGAAACACTGTGACCATTTTAAATAAGTGATGTCATTAGTTCAAATGTTTTGAGATGTTAAAATAATATAATACTAGGCTAACCAGTGGACTTGTGTGTTTTTTTTTCCTTAATTTTTTATCGTCATGCAACGGTGCTCACTCTCATGGTGACCCATCTCAAATGGATCAGCTGACGACAGGCACAATCACAGTTTGATGAAGCCATTAAGCCATGAATACATTAAGGTCGATATTGATTCTGATGATTTCAACCAAAAGATGGAGATATATTAAAGAGAAGGGCAGGATGTCCTCAGGAATAGCTGCCTGTAGAAAGCAGACAGGCGTGCTCTGGTGAACTTGTCCTTCATTTCCTTTCGTCGCAAAATGTGTGTGCTACTACTGAAACACCCAATCACCAGTTTTTTGGGGGGTTTTGTGTATACTTCTGCAACATGTGTATTCCAAAATTTCACTATACGACCCAATACTGCTCCCATATCCAAGAAAACTGCTAAAGAGTGACGCTCATCTGTGAACCACGTTGGAATTCATTACATAAGGAATGACGGTAGGTATTGTGGTGTTGGAGCTCACGTTTGGGCCTGATAACAAAATTAAGCAGTGTGTCTTTAAAAAGCAACCTCAGATTCAGGAAATACATGACACTGAGTACTACTGAAATGGAAAACATTAAGAAGACCTGAAAGCACATTATTTAGAGTGAATCAATTAAGCTGTCAACTTCTCGTTCACATTAAAACAACACTGGAACATTTCGGGGAAAATAGGCTTGTTTGCCATCTTGCCCACATCACTTGAGAAGATTGATATCTCTGAGCCTTCAGTACAGAAATAGGTACCTGACAAATAGATGGCAATGATATTGCTGAAAGTCATATTTCTTCACCTCTGACAGGTGGGGCAAGCTAAATTCATGCTTCTCTGGTTTGTGCTAGACAAAGTTAACACATCCCAGTCCTGGCTCTGTGACACAAACATGAAATTTAAATGTTCTTATGTGACTGTGGGCAAGATGGTAAACATGCATTTCCCAAAATGTCACATAGTTCCTTAAAGAGGGCTAAAGGGAACACTTTTGCCAATCAGAATTACACCCTGGCCACAGAATTACTTTACAGTAGCTATATGCACAGAGTTCCCATTGAAATAAGCACTGTTTCTCACTCTTGCCTACCTTAGCGTATTTCATCATCATGCCTGCTGTGTGTCAGTTTCCACTGAGTCTCTCAGAGTGCCCTGACTGGCCTCTCGAGGCTGAGAGAGAACCAGCAGAGAGAGGAAACTTCTCAAAATGTTCATAACAAACCCAGAGCCATATCAGCGACACAGGCCTGTTTCCCACCTGTCACTGTGCGGAGAGTCTCCCAGCGAGTCAAAGGAATCCCCGTACTGTAGGCTTGGCCGATGGGGGTCAGAGTAACCACAGTGTGCGGCGCGTCGTGCCCGCGCCTCCATGCACGCAGGACTGCTGCATTTACTGGTCCCAACAGATGATGACATCATTCCCGGCGAGTCAGAGAGGATACTGTCAGAGTGTTCCAGGCTCCATGTCCGTTCTTCATGTCTGACAAATAAAACCAGTGTTAACACACACACACACCCCGGTGTGTCCCAGTATGCTTCACTTTGGGGGGAAAAAAGCTTAGCTTTTTAAAAAGAAACAAGCAGCAGTTTTCAAACAGTTAATCAAATGAATCAATCTGTTTTGTTTGGGTTTGGGTATTTGGAAAGTGATATACATTGCGTGCTTACCTGTGAGTCGATGAATGGGCTCGTGTGGAAGAGTTGTGAGATCTTGAAGAGGCATGGCTGGCAGGGAACGATCCCTCTGTTGCAGGCCGTATGACTCGCTCAGTTGCAGGGACATTCTTTGATTTGTACTATGTTGGGCCAAAAAAATGGATTTGACAGATGGACAGATGTGAAAAAGGGCCAAGCTTAAAACCATTTGGTCTTTATTTGCAGGTGTATAGATTAATAAAGTCACAAATACTTTCAGAAACTCACATCTACCATAGGGATTTCCTCTGTGCCTGGTCCTGGGTGATTGGGTCCATTAGCAAGGTTACGATTGGGATGTTCTGGACACATGTTTTGTCGCAGATGATTGTGCATCTTCTTTCTTTGTTTCCTATTGAGCAAGTACCAATTAGTCTGTCTCTTATCATTGTGGTTAATATGATTTAACAATGTGTTTTATTGTTTCATGCAACAACTACATAAATTGTTTTACCAGTACTGTATTGATCAAATAATAAAAAGAAACACATTTTAAGACACTAAACACAATAATCTAGTAGTAACTGGCTGATAGAGTAGGTTTATTCATACTCATTGTAATAAATATCATCAATAAAATCCAAGCAGTAAAAGAAATCTAAAAGCAAAGTCTACATGTTCAAAAATCATGAGTTGATCCATTTATTAGCATAACTTACTTGGTTTTACAGTAGGCAACCACACACACGATGCCCACCACCAACAGAGCCACACAAATACCCGTGATTGTCAGGACTCTTTTCTGGTAGAGTTCCTCTGCCTCTGTCAACATCACACCCACAGACACACAGCACACCCACACACATACACACATTGAGAGAAATAACAGGAAAAGAAAAGAAAAAAAAAATCAGTCTCTTGAAGTTGAACAGTCCCACTTTACATTTTTTTTTTTTTTTTTTTGGGGGGGGGGACTAAATCCTGAGCAGTATGAAGCTTCATCTTACGTGGTAACTCACTTCACAGTCAAGCCTCTCCTCTCACATAATCACAAATACAACAGATGTTGTAGCTCCCTGTGCTGCAGTAAGGCAGCGTAGGTGTGGGCAGGGACTCAGCAGTAGTTGGACTGATTTATTAACCAAATGTGTTCCATGAGGAATTTGAAAACCTTTCAAATTAATTTCAAATTACATTTGATATTATCATGGTTAAGGCTGAAGATTATTAAAAATTAAAAGCTGCAAACTGTGCAGTATTGTATTTGAACTGGAAATGTGCTGTTTTACACAATCCTTGAATTCTAAAGTTGAATCATTCATGGTAAAGACGTCTTCATCAGCTCAGGCATTTAGTAAGCTCCTTGATTTTTTGTTATAATCACACATGAAAGAGGGAATTTTGAATGGAACATAATAAAACTGAAGAAATCTTAACAGAATCTGATGGCTTTTCCAGAGAAGAGCTTATGTGAGGTTGAGTTAGCCTCTCGGTTTCCCCAGGGGAAAATGATGGCGCTTAGACGTAGTGGGGTCCCTGATAAATAATATAATAAGAAGTAATCGGATTCGTACAACCATTTCCATCTGATGGTTCCTCCATTCATTAACAGCAGCCATTTTACATGGACTTGCAAATTTGTGATGTCATCAATAAATCACTGAAGTTATTTATAGCAGTAAACTACATGTAATATTTGACCAACACTGATATAGGTACTTGTAAAGAATTTAAAACAGAGGAAATGATTCTGGTGATGGTGTAGCAGCACAATATCCTCCTGGTGCAGCACATAAATGGAGTTGTATAACAACATGATCTCTGAAAATATGCAACTTGCATGCATTTTACACTCTCAACCACTGAAGCACTTTTCTGGAAAACGGAGCAGACACAACGTGGATTGAAATAATGACAGAAAGAAGAAAAAAAAACAAACTTTAAAGTCACAATTCAGTTATTCAAACGACGGAGTGCAAGAAACATGAATAAAAAGACAGAGATGGCGTATCAAGACAAAGAATAAAAGCATGAAACTAAAGAAATCAGACAGGTAAAGCAGAAGATTCAGGAAAGGAATCTGGTAACTACAAACATGACTTAACATGCTTGTTACAGATAGAATAAGAAAAGAAACTCTTTCTAAAAAGGAAACTACCCTCACTCAAATTTTGTTAATAATTTCACTTTCCATCATACACGTATGAGAAGTGCAGGTGTTAATGATGTTTGATGGAGGATCAGTTTTGGTGACTGAGGGTACGCCATTTTAATGAGTTACTGTATGATTGGTCGAGAGATTGATCGGTTAATCAAGGGATGACATGATTTACAGTTCACACCACAGACGAAACGGGAACATGTCAAACCAAACGACGTCTATTTAGGATCTATGCTAGGACTGAGAATCAAAATGCATTGTTCCATACCCATAAATTCAATTCCAAGATGCTCTGCCAGTGCAGAGGGTTGACAGTTGGAAGAAAAGAAAAAAAAAGAAACAAAAGATTAAGAGAGTGGCACCTTCTAATTTATAGTAAAGCAAACAAAAAATGGACATTACAGTAATTGAGAAAACGTACAATTGTCAGTAATTGTCAGACTGACGTGATCAGTTATGTCACAGACAAGACACCAGAACACACTTACAGCATGCAACACACATTTCACATCACAGTACACAAACTACACAGCTATCATTTTAACACTAATACTTGGATTTCAACAAGTATAGTGACCCTAGCTGTGGAGCTTGGCTTTGGATGTTCCTTTTGTCTTTGTTGTGTATGTCTCAACCCTGTCCAGTGTTATTGTTGCTTTTACAGGAGGCACCTCACTTCTACATTTTACATGTATCTCTTGATGGCGCTTTCAGGTTTACAGACAGCGAAGCTCTATTTCATGTATCAGGAAAGTATGCGTCATCCACTGAGATTACCTGTGCTTTCAGTTTTCTGCTTTCTAAAAAAATGTTACAACGTCAGTTCCCAAACACACCCATCACATGAACAGGCAAGTTAAAAAGATTTGTTTGTGTGCAGTATCTGACTAATCGTGGTGAATAAGAAGAATTATGGTTCCTTCCTTTTATATAGCACAGTGAGGCCATAGGGAGGTTGCACCAACCAGCTGAATCCATATCTCTGGCAGCTCACTTGCTTTACTTGGGTTGAAGTGAGTCCCAGCTGTTCTTATGACAACATGCTCTTGTTAACCAAACCCTTATGGCTGAGGAGCAGAAGCCATCCTCCTTCTCTGTGGTATCTCCTGGGGATGGGAGGCGCCCTCCAGGAGGCGGGCCTGTAAGCATGGAATGGATGTGTGTGCACACATTTGTCTGCTCTTGCAGAGAAAATCTGATGTAGTCTCCTCAAATAAAAGGAGAATACAAACCTGAATTATGATTAAAAATGTAAAAATAAAAGAAAGAAAGAAACAAACCCTAATGGTGTCGCTATAGTGCTTACTTTAAAATCTAAATCCAATGCAACAGTCATGCTGGTTTTCATGAACCTGATTTAGACTGTGAATCTGCAAACTTTGACAGCTATGTACAGAAAAAAATATTCAATCGTATACTTAGACTTGGACAAGTGGAGACTTAATATTTTTATCTTAAATCATAACTTTTAATTAAATGAAGAACATTTTGAGGTATGAATACATCTTGTACCACCAAGGATTTCACTGCCCTCCCTTTTTCACTTTTAAATTTCTCTCTGATTATAAACAATCAGGGCATTGATTTGAACATATATGTGTGAGTAGGCCAAGTAATCAATGCTCAGTCTGTGTTGGCTGGATGAGAACTGGAAATAAATGCTGTCCTTGATGCAGTCGCACAGCTGCACCGAAGTTAAACAGAATGCAGAAATGCAGGAGTGATTGCTCCCACTGTCTTCTCTGCCAAAAAGCAAGTAATTTCATCACAGTGTATCACAACTTAATATGAGATAAAATTACTCGCAGTTAAGAAGGGGATTTTTACATTGCACTCTTAGCCAACATACAAAAACACTATGTGTAAATCAGACTGAAGGATGAGATTCAACTCCAAAAGCAGATGCAGTTCCTTTAAATGTGTCATTTGAAGTTAAATGGTAACCACATGAACATGTGAACACATGAAACTCACAATATGTAGTAAGAAAGCTGGAAATTCTTTGCTTCTCCTATCCTGATTGACATGTCCTATCATTATTATTATTATACTGTATCTTTGCATACCTTTCCCTTAGAGGAGCAAGTCAAATATATGTCAGATCTTAGTTGTTCATGTTTCATTAATGTCAGCTCAACTTTCAACGGCATTTAAGATTCTTCAGAGGCAATCAACCACCAGGTAACACTGATGTATGAATAACTCAGACTGCAGTAACAGTAATCTGAATGAATGCGATTCCAGAGCATGTGGATGGGTTTCAATGTGAGAAACCTATAGGGCAAGACCTATCAAGCTGTAGTCCCCACAAACCTTCATCTAATCATGGTATAAATCTGCTGTTGATGGATGTGTTTGCTGATGTTGCCGTGTTGGGTTTGTGCATGGCTAAGTTCTCTTACCCCAGGCTAGCACAGCAGTTTGACGTGGTGCTCTGGTATAGTGTGTGAAGTGCACTTATAGGATTTCTGCTGTGAGAGCAGCATTTTGTTGCTAATGTACATCTGAAGCAATGTTTGGTAGCAACAGGTGGAATTCGCTGAATGTTCACAGAAGAACAACCGTATCTTAGTTTTAACCAAGTTATTGGCTGTTCTGGAAAATACCATCTCTTAATTAACTGCTGGAGGTGAAAGCATATCTAGCTTTTTTTGTGCACGTAAGATGTAATTAAAGCTACTGTGATCATTTGAGTGAGAGAAGAGTAGCCTTTAAAAGATTTGGACCTAGTGGAAATCCCTAATTATCCGCTTTTATTAGCTTTCAAATCTAATCAATCAAGACTTGCAAGATTGCTGAGTGGACTATTTCCATGTTCTGTCATGTGTGTTCTACAGACTGACTGTTAAAATGGGGTCTCAAATCATACCAATATATTTATGAAGAAATGTTAAGCTTTAACTCATTGGATTGTTTCAAGTAGCTCCCAATAACTTATTTTCTAAGAGTAGCCGATGTACCTAACACATTCAGTTATCTGTTATGCAAATTAATTATTGCTAACTGTTCAGCCCTTCATTTGCATGTGTTTGTTGTGGTCTGAAACAAGCATCATTAAAATGTGAGTCAAAGGTAAATTGTTAGTGACTGCTTTGCCATTAGATCGCGTTGGTACATGCAGCTGACTATATGCAAATCAAAGTCCACAGAGCAACTAAAGTCACACTCTATTTGTTTCTACCACATTTACTATCAGCTTGTGTTCTGAGAGTGCACATGCAATATACTATCAGTTAAGGGGCACACACTCTCACATGCAGAGCAAGCACAATAACAGACTCCACTAGACTATGCCAGCTTGTGAATGAGTCATCAGACGATTTACAGACACAAGTATTAGGTAATAACACCAAACTAATTCTGTCTTTTCTCCAACCAGCATGCACACATGACACAAAGACAGTCTGACAGAGTGACAGAGGAGGAAATTGACATACGGTAGAAACTGGCCATAACGTAGGTTTGACAGCGATCACCAGTAAAGTCATTTGGACACCTGATGGAAAGAAACAAAGCCATAGGAAGAGAGAGAGGAGATGGGTGGTGGATGAGTGAGGGACAGAAAGAAGACAGAAAGAGAGAGAGAGAGAGAGAGAGAGAGAGAGAGAGAGAGAGGGAGAGAGAGAGAGAAGGAAAGGGTGGAGTGAAAAGAGGAGTATGCGTAAGGAAAGGTGAGGAGGGAGGGTGGGGGGTAGGGAGGGAGAAAGAGGCAGAGAGACACAGAATTAGAACAACAGCACAACTACGGACAGCAGAAGCAGAGTGTTCCCATGGATGACACCACCATGAACATGGTGCAGTGCACAGCTCATTGCATGTTGACCTGAGAAAGAGAAAGAGGAGGAGAAAGACGAAAAGAACTGGGGACTGGGCAGCAGGAGTCCACAGAGGTAATCCAGTGACAACTGTGTCTCTGTTTCAGCTGCTCATATCAAGTGAACATACTTGGATTGGGCATGAACAACCGCCGTGGCTCAGTCTGTAAGCATCGTGGGCCAAAGTATCCAGCCGGACATCTGGGAAGGAGTGAACAGATGTTATGAAGAAGAAAAGACGGAAAGTGAGGTGCAAACTCACCCCTCCACACATATTGTTCCAGGTCACAGAGAATCCACATGGAGCAAATGAAAAAAAAAGGAAAAGGAAAGTCCCTAATTTGACGTTTGTGTTCCAAAAGCTGTGCAACGCTGATTACTGTAGACACCTGTTCATATTATCATTACAACTAAATAAATGAAATTTATAACATTACTAATAAAATAACATAATATATATTAGTTAGCATACGTTAGTAACATAATTATTATAAATAATATTATTACTTTCCTGATATAGTAAATTTAGAGGAGGAGGTATTTGAGTGAAAGAAAAACCACTCAAAGTCAGTCAGCAAAAAAAATAACTATATATATATATATATATATATATATATATATATATAGTCCACCTCTTTTTGACCTGACTTCAGTCTTTACTTTGGGGATGAAAGAAAAGCAATGCTCATGAGTTTAGGGACAAAAATGTGGAACATAGCTGGGGATAAACTGTGCACTGCTTTGTAGGTGATCAATAAATCAATCCTAGAGAGGCTGTGCAGCAAAGCTGAAAATGGGGTAATGTTGTTTCTTTTCTTGGTGCCTGTTGGAAGTCTGGTAGCTTTGGTCATAACCTGCAACTGAGACAGTTTTATAACTGATACCAGAGGAGAGTAAGGTAAAGTAGAGTAAGAAAAACGAGCAAATAAAAAAATACAGCAGCATGCATCTCTGTTGACTTGTGCTTTGATACATACATCAGATTTTCTAACACGTAGTTTTATCCTTTTGTGAATGAAGACAGGCTTCTTATTATCACCATCAGGTGTGCTGGGTCAAACGACACTTCCTCATTAAGGACAGGCAGTTGGTCTTTTAGGCGTGCTGATATTACACAGTCACTACTAGACTACATGACTAACAAAAGCCATTGGTCATGATCACTGGCTTCACACAACACAACAATTCCTCATCCTGAGTGATGATATGTAATTAGAGTAACACCTTTACTAAGAAAACTTGGCCTAAACTTAAAAGAGGACACAAATGAACTGTCACTTGATGATTAAAAAATCAGATGAGGATTTAAATATCCACTGTGTTGTAGCTGACAACTCTAATATCTTAATAATATTTTAATCATGTATCATATTTCCCAAGAAGCAGTACCTGTACATGAAAATACTGTCCAAACTGTAGATATAGTAGACTGAAACAGGTTTTGCCTTTCTTCACTTGCAGATGGACATGATTTTCTAAAAGTTCCCATCACACCTAGTTGGTAATCCTGCTCATATTTTGTGTTGTGTTAACCTTTCTTGATGAAAAACAGTCACTTGATCAATTCGTCATTAAAGAGAAAATCAATCTGAACTACAAACCATGTTTGGCATTTTCATAACAAAACATCATACTGATGCTTAATATTAGAAGGACAATTGATTTAACCACTTATCTACAGTTTGTTTGTTAATGTGTCAATAATGTCTCTATTACAGTTGAGTCTGTTTATGTTTAGGAAATCATCACAAATATATGGTTCCTTTTGTGAGTAAGCTTCTTTGGATCATTTATCAACCTTACCTTTCCCAAAACAGTAGAAGTAAAAGTTTATACTTCAAAGTGAAGGAGCCGGACATAAAAGTGGGACTAGCTGTCTGCAGGACTTGTTTAGCCAGTTAGTAATACCCACTGAAGCCTGGCCTATATTGAATGAGATGGCTGTGGGGCAACAAATCCCCGCAGGCCTTCACTGCATTATCCAACTTTTCTGGACCCATGCCCCAGCTGTGAGTGAATTAACTGCAACAATTGAGTTATTGCTGCCTCCAATTTGTACACAGCGTATTGAACGGCTGTTGCAGCCGTGTCCTCATTGCTCGTCAGGCATTCTTCACTGGGCCAACTGGGCACAGAAGACGTAGCCAATGTTTCAGCTCTATGTCAAAACAGGCCAAAGGCCCTATGCTATGCTGACATATGGTTTAACAGAACATGCAACATAATATTTGACAACCATGACACACTATAATGTGTGTGTTGCTGATATATGTTATTAGGTTTTGCCGGTTGTAATGGAGCTTCTCAAAATTGTATTGTCCAGAATAAAACTTCATTACGACTATAGCTTTCATTCATATTTAGTCTATTATTTTGTGATCGATTTATAAATCCATTGGCCCATAACAAAACATATATTTTCAAAACTAAACAACAAAAGCTGATGTATAAAATTTGCTTTCTTTTGTTGGACATACATCCAACATGAGGATATTCAATTGAATTTGACAGATGGCAACCAGCGAATGTTCACATTTGAGAAACTGGACCCAGGCCATGTTTTTGCTTTTTAGGCTTCTTATGATCAACTAGTCAGTTAATCAAGTCGTCATTACAGCAGAAAAACAGAAAAAAAAAAAAAAACATGAAAGAAAACTGTTTGTTTTAAATGTTGACTTCTCCTGAACATCTTTCCAAATAATGTTTCTTGACCTTGAGTCCAACACTAAACTAAACTAAAACGTAAATGTCAAACATAAAAAAAGGGTTGTTTCTTGGATAATGTCAACCGTTTCTCTTCTTGAAAAGCAAAGCGACATCTTTCCTCCATCCTACGTTACACATGGGTCTTGATCTCCTCTGCCAAGGACCTCAAATGTAAGCAATGATTCTATTTACCTCATTGGGGGCCTCTAACAGGCATAAATATTTGCTCACTACTAAACCAGTGACTCATGACATTTTGAAAGGGCTTTTAATGTGCAGCCCCCCTGTACACTAAACATGACTTAAAAGGATGAGCACACCACCGCCTCACTCCATTATTAGTGTTAAAATACACAACAGGTGGGTAGTTAGGCCTGTCGCTGGGAAAAAAAAAAACAAAACAAAAAACTGGAATAGAGGGCTCTCAGGAAAATAAACAACAAGATCAAAAAGTATAGTTTGGGGTTGAAAAATAATACAGTGCAAAGATTTTCATGACAGTTTTGTTTTAATGAATGAATCTTGAACAAAGAGAGGTCGAAAAAAGAAAATTCTGAATTCAAAGTAAAGCAGTAAATCAGATGAGATAACTTACTTGCAGGAGAGCTGATTTACACCATCTATGAAGTAACAGTCGCCGCCATTCACACAGTAGGCCTTCTCTGTGTCGTTGCATCTTCTGGTGTGGCCTGAGCCTGGAGATAGCGTTGTGGTTACTGAGGGGAAGCAGAGAAGGAAAAATAATTCAGTAATGACCAGCTTTGATTATATTTATATTTCATGTTTTGCATATAACGATTTCAACATACTGGCCCAGTATAATATATATATATATATATATATATATATATATAACATATATTTATATTATATTTTATATATATATATATATATATATATATATATATATATATATATATATATAATAAATAAATAATATAAATAACTTAAGGAGAAAACTTGCTACATGATCATACGCAAGAGTTATATCTAATGTTACTTTGGCTGTCATTTTTATCAGTATAATAGTCTTATATCTCTGCAAGTATTCTCAGCTTTACTCATATTATACACTTATATTTCCATGAGGACTCTTAGTTCTCCATCCACAAATGTAATTGTGTCTCTAAGCAGTGTTGACACTATCTTAAGAAGTTCTATGAGCAAAGATAAATATTTTCCTGACATAGCGGAGGAGTTGTTTATGCATTGACTCAGGTCCTTGGAATGGCCTAGTATGTCATGTATCTGCACTTCATCCCCCAACTGAATAGATATATGTTTGGGTTAAGGTCTGCTTATTGGGATGAAAGCTGGGACATTTGGAGGAAGAGAGGTGCTGAGAGAGGTGCGCGGCAGCAGGATCGGGCTTGAGAAGGAGGGAGTATGCTTTTCATGTGAGATGTTGACGCATGATCCCAACTGTATACCTGCTGTCAGATGCTATTAGCACCTTAGTGGAAGGGGACAGTTTTCTGGAAGTTTAGAATTGGAAGTCCATTGCAACTACAACACATCACCTTCAGCAGCCTGTTACTTGTTTTATGCAGAATGTTGTGATAAGAAATAACCCTCGGATTATATTCAGCCGAGCCCGGGCCTCTGACATATATTAGGCTGGTTGACGCAACAAGATTTCACAAGACTCCATCCTGTGGTTGGACACATTTGCACTGTTTCATTCAGAAGCACACATCCAGTTTAGTTAAAACAACAAAGCTTCAATCCCATGCTAGTTAGCATAAAAAAGCAAACAGATGACATCAGTCATTGCTCCACTGCCCAGTGTGAGTCCAAAGAAGATGAATAAATAAGTATTTTGAAAATTACAGTTACATCATGACAACTAAATCTATGTTTGGGTTTACTTACTTTGCCAAAACACCAATCTAACATCATTCGAGATGTGTATGAGTAATGTCTACATTGAATATTTTGCATATTTAGATTCAAGTACCAGCCTTTAGGTTGTTATTCTCGATAAACAATTCAGTGTTTCCAATAACACACAGGACCTTTTCTGCTATTACAGCTCAAAGTTTTCCAAAAACATTTTCTGGTTTACCAGTTCATAAGACGTACCCCCCGGTCACTCCTGACCTCTCTCTTGGTGTGCTGGCATGTAAAACACCCCATAAAATGATCAGCCAAAGCAGTCAGGAAGAGGGAACCTCAAAACAAAGTTTCCTACGCTCAAAAAAGAAACTGTGTGCTATCTTCATATGTGGAAACAAAGGGCAGCAATACAGGCTACATGAATCTACAAGAATCTGTATGACCTGCCTGGCCTGTCCCAGAACACATCAGCGGTAGGGGGAATGTCCTGGACAGCTCATCATCAGTCCTCTGCAGAGGATGGGCTGACACACAGACGATTAGACTCACACATAATCCCCAGTCCACCTGGCTTACATGTGGGTGGACTGTGTGTGGAAAACAGATGACCTGGAGAAAGCCCATACAAGGACGTGGAGAACATGTAAACTTCACACCGAAGGGATCAAGGCTGGGCCTGTTCTGCTGTCAAAGTTTATAAGGCTACTGCACTTACTTGTTATTTATGTATACATTTTTTTACTCTTTCTCACCATCGTTTTTAGATTATGGCTTTGCGGGCATAGTCCCATCTCTGTTATCCATTAAACATTCAACAGGCCACAATCTACGCTCTCTTTATCAGATTTGCAGGAACTCATCTGGAAACCGGATTAACATACAATATTTTTATGCAGAAAAATCACTTTTTTTAAGTTATTTTTGGAACGAACTGATAAAACATTTATATGCATCTGTTGTGATATTTCTACAACTAAAATGTGATTTTTATGCCAATTGGTCTGCACATCAAGATAAAATAGAATTAAGTACAGTCTGTAGAAAAACTCGACTCAGTTTTAGGCCCTTACAGCTTTAGCACCAGTCTTCCCAAGTTGTTTTGTGTTTCCACGTGCTTGCAGTTGAAGAGCCTACACATTATCCCTCTGCAGTACATTTGTCTAAACCGCAAACACCACCTGCTTGTATTCAAAAGCTAATAGATGTAGCATCAAACATTATTTCCTTCTCTATGTGGTAAAAAAGGTTAAATGGGGCTTTTCCTTGATTGTTCAATAAACTCTGTAAGAAGTATCTAACACTGACAGTTCATGCATTTAAAGACATGGTATAGTGCAGTTGCTTGAAGCTATTCATTTGTAAATCTCCACCACTGATAGACTATTATTTAATACATGCAACTTCAAAGTCAAAACAACGAAGGCGTTCCACATCACTCTGGTAAAGAGTTCCCAGTGGCTCATAAATGCTAACCGTGGACATCCTCTTTTATGCTTAGTATTCGTTTTAACTTTGACAAACTAATCAAAAGCCATTAGAGTTTTACGGTGCGTCACAGGGATGATTGCAGTCAAAATCTTTCACAATAGCCAGATTTAGTTGTCCCAAACTAGTTACTTGAAGCAACTCTCAAATAACTGCTGCAATTCATTTTCAGTGGCTTCAAAGATGGCATCAATCCCAAAACTAACAGAAACTATCCATTGGGGACCATTTATTGGCCTGCAGTCATCAGCTGACATCCAATCTATGACACTGCACAGTTAAGTGTCCCAATTTTCTTCTCCTTCCTACTTCCCTCAGCTGTCCTCCCTCCTTTTTGGTGTCCTCCAATTACTCCCCCATAGCAGACATGCTGTTGTAACTGAGGAGAAAGGGAAAGTTCTTGTTTCAGAACGTCTTGTACAAACTCAGTTTCAGTCCTTGTGCCAAACTTACATACTTCTTACTTTACATACGTAGTTTAACTTGAATAATAAAGCAAATATACATTGACAATGAATTCTAGTGTCATGACTCCTTGGACATGACATTCCATATTAATCATTTTTATGGCTAGAGTCTGGTTAATATCAGCAGTCTATGTAAGAAAAACATTTGTAAAAATTAGATGTATACTAAAAACCTGAAGGCATATGGAATTACATCAGCAAACAGAGATTCAACAATTCATATCACCAAATTAATAATAAAGTTTAAAATGTGGTTGGTTTGATTGAAACTGCTTAAGGCCAAAGTGGGGGAACTAAAACTACAATGATGCACTGAGCATCTATAAATCACACATGTGCACCCACTTCAGGTTTTATAATAAACTTGTAAACCTTGACAAAAGTTTGCAAAAGCCTGCTGAGCAGCAGTAAAACATACATGCAGGAAATAAATGGCCTCGCCTCTATTAACATAATAAGTGAGCATTACTTTAAAAGATCTGAACAATATCCACTAGTAGCAGTACTACAGGATAATTCAAGTAATTTAAATTGATTATCTGCTTTAAATATTGAAAAATGTAATAGTTACTTGGAAGATGAGATGTGTTTATTTTGATAACCAGATCCATGTGCTTTCCACAGCCTTAACCAGATCACTTTTGCTACCATATGAAGTAGTTCTGCAGTGTGTGTGCTAAGGAAAGGAAAATAATCCTGACTGCAACTACACTTACACGCAAAAACTGGGAAAACAAGTTAGCTGAGCAACTAGAATTTCTTCCAGACAGGGCAGGATTATGGCATTAATTAGCATTTCAAAACATTGTGGTATAGTATAAAGGGTTTGGTCTAGACCTGCTCTATATCTTAAGTGCCTTGTTGTAACTTTGCTATGATTTGGCACTGTATCAATAAATCAGATTTGATTTGATTTGATTCAGTTGAAAAGTGAAGATACAATGAATATCTTGAATAATGCATGAACCTAAACCCTGAACCCTGCTGAACCTAAATACCAAGTATGTGCTATTAAAGTAGCCATTGATAGTTTTACTGAAAGTAGTAAACTAACACTTTCGCCTTCTCTTGTCCCATTTTACAGTTTGCTGTAAAAATTCAAATTTTTTGGATACAAGTTTCATAAAACCATCGTATGACAAAACAGACACAGGGAGGGTTAAAGAAACCTACTTGGCTTTGTTCACATCCATCTTATTGCACTTTGATATGACTATCCAGAAAACTAAAAAAATGACAGCCATCAACTGGTAATAATTTTCTCACTTAGTGGAAACCCCATACAAGGAGAGCTACACACAGACTCCTTCCAAGTTAAAAAACCAAAACAGTATTTTCTTTCTGAGGTGATCTGGTTCAGCCAGTTCAGTGTTTACTCAGACTGCACCACATGTTTACGCCAAATTGAAACTAATGACAAAGCTGAGAAATGTATTAACATGGTCAAAGTTATATATATAAACACCAGAGAAGCATCTCATTTACAGGATGTCAACACAAAATGATATTTCAATTACTCCACTTGTTTGGTTGTAATAAGGCTTAAAAATAACTTTTAAAAGATTTGTGGGACTCCATTATTACAATTGAGTGTAGACCTACAGAGATGTGCTATAGCCAACACAATTTATATTTCCACAAATACAAATATGCACTTATTTTTTTCACCTTGGATAAAAACTGATTACTTGGTAACATAAAAAAGGGTTTAAACAAATGTTATCATGGATGAAACAGGCTTATATACAGAAACCCTAGCTGTGGTTTTTCAAAGACAGGGAGTTTCTTTTCACAATTTCTGAATAATGTTTTAATAACTAAATTCTTTAAAAGTTGCAGCTGTTATAACAATACTGAACAAATATATACTGTACTGGGGTAAGTGATGTGATGACATGACATGAGATTTATGCTGCTCTGCTTTTAGATTATACTGTTTGGACTGGTTCATACAAGCCAGTTATTGTATGCGAATAATGTTGAATCCAAATGGCTGATCTGAAGTGGACTCATCTGTAATCATCCACTGACACTGCTGTGAACAGACCACAGCAGTTCCTGTTGACAGCTGGCAAGGCAACATGTGTAGTGAATGCTGTACGTGTTCATCATTGCCATGTAGAGCAGCTGCTCGCCTATATTAGAATGACAGTGTTTTTTCATGCGCTAATAAAGAAAAAAATCATTTATGTAATACATTTTAAATTACAATCCTGATAAAAGGCACACTATATCTTACAAAACAATCATTTGTGACGTTTATTGTGACTGCGAGCGCCTCTGTTCTACCTGTCCCAGTTAGCCTTGTCAACTGAAGGACTGTTTCCTCTATTTATTGTTTGAAGTGATCATTAATGGGAACAAAAATAACACTGTCTTTTTTGGAAAGTAACACATTTGTTGTAACTCTCCCTTCTGAGTGTGTGTGAGTGAGTGATATATATATAAAAAGTGATAAAAAAAGAATATATATATATGTATTTTTTTTTTTTTCCCATAGTTTGTCATCTTCTTCTGGAGATAGCACTTTTATCTGCTTCTATCCTTAAGTGCCAAGATGGGATAAAAAATTGTGATCAAAGAGAAACCTCAGTCCTACCTGGATCCTGGATATTTTCTGCTCACCTTGCATCACACTAATGCATTTTCACCCACTGAAAATTGATTCAAAAGTGGCATCACACTCCATTAATCACAGTCTTTATATGTGACAGTGAATATTTAGATGTCTTAAATCTAAATGACTCAACTTCCAGTAATTTGTTCTGGTGCATTTCTTTGCCTTGCCATATGGTGCTGTCTGTCTACTTTTAAGCAGGCCAATCCCCCGACCTACCAAAAGGAGACCAGGGTTCAGGTGTATTTGTCAAGGTTGACACTGCTTTCCTGACTGTGTGCTGGAAACACATTCCTTTAACCTAAGGAGGAGATCAGCTGCACTTTTAAACTGTGTTAGGGGCAGAGTTCATTTATTAGCACTTATGTGGTCATACTTGAGTCAAGTTTGCTTGGTTTTTGAACCTCAGGTTTCAACTTTCCCTGGTCCTGTAGCCCAGGGGCTGAATCTGAGTTGCAGTAGAAGAGAGGTTCCTTCTGGGTTAGTGAGAGCCACAGTGTTTAGCCATCAGCCCTTGCCACTGACTTTGATTAATCCTTCATGGCCCAAGAACTGAAAAGAAAAGCTGGGGGTGCAAACAGGACCATCTGGAAACCTTCATAAACATGCCTGTCTTTCCACGCTCTCCAAAGGATTCTAGGAAAATCGTAAAAATGAAAAGAGAGGTCCCTATTGCACAGTTTTTTCCTCTTGAGGCACCCTGTTCATGTGCAGCAAACAAAGAAGGTCTCATTCTGAATTTTTGCCATCACAACTCAGCATGTAATGCCAAATTGTGTAATGAAATACATTTTCAATTGGCTTGTCCGTGGAGTAGAGTTATACATGTGACCATGTAATTTATGACAAATGTTGATAATTTACTTCAGCTTGGCTTAATCTTTTTCACTTCCCCACTAAAATTGTACAGTGAAGCCATCACAAAACACAAGACAAACTCTGACTCTATACAGGAAAAAAGCCAATGCAGTGATTCAGCCAGTGGTGGATCAGGTCCATCTGGAATTTGTTATGGACCTGAGTTTTCACTCTTAAAAGCAATGTTATCAAAATAAAAAGTATAAATTATGTGGTCTATTTGGAAGTATGTCAGCGTGCAAGAACAGTGTGCAGACCAGGCCCACCTCAGACAGCAACGCATTTCTGCAACAAAGCTTGGTGGATCGGGAAGTCAAGGGTTCAAAATTTTAAATTTTAACTTTCCACATAAACGTATATATCTATGTTAGGAACATTAATATAATCTTTTATAGCCTCTGAAAATTAAAAATCTCTAATAAATTAGTATATGAAATAGTTGTTTTGTGGTAAGGCGTCAAAAGGTGGCAACATACTTCAATACCACACAGGAGCTTCAACTCTTTGCTTTATCCTATCGTGCATGTCATCATCATAGTTTGAAACAAGGAGAAAAATTAACGTTTGGCCAGTAAAATTGGATGGGAATGTTATACATGTCTTAAGTAGAGACCCCTTCAGCAGACACATAAAACGGTTGGTATCTGTAATGGCTCTGCCACCCAGTATGCTTTTCCACAAGTCAGTTTTATGTACCAGAAAAAAGATCTGAGTCCCCTCCAACAACTCTGCTACATCTGTCTCTCCTGCAGTCAATGAATTAACAAGAAAAATGGATAAGGGAGAAAAGTACCAAGGACCCAATTGGCATGTAAGGTTTTGGTTGAATTATGAAGTTGCTGATGGATGCATCTGATCTTGTGAAAGTGGATGTGTGGTTAAGATGATCCCTGCATGAAGGAACAGATTTTTTTTTAATCTCTGGTTTATACTCTTTTATATTGCAGGAGTATTGCTCTTGAATATTAATACTGTTGGTCTCAAAAAACTGGAGCTGATAACAAAGCATGATAAATATTGTTTGCAGAGCAGCTGCATGTAGAAATTTGCTTTTGTATTCATGAAATGTTAATACTTATTATATTATTTGGAGTTTGTTGATTAAATCATTAATGGAAGAGAATGGATGTTTTAATTTTCAAATGGAGCCCAAACATAAATGGTTTAGCAGGAGCTCAAGTCCAGACAAATGTTTCAACACTGAAGAAAGAATGAGAAAAATAAAATAAAAAATAAAAAATGTAAGGAAAACTGAGTAATACAAAGACAAGGGTTGAGAAAAGAAGATTTGCTGACATAATCTTAACTTGGAAAATATTTCAGCTTGCCAAAGCCAACAAAAAACAAGCACGTACCTACTTCTACACACGCAGTATAGACACACCCAACCAATGGCAATATCCAGCATCTTTGGCTGCAAGTGTTTTGTACAGAGTTCAAAGTGAGCAGGAGATATTTCATGTCAAATAATCAAAGAGGAATTAAATTACTATTTACTGTAGGTAGGACGCACCAAAGAATCTATTATGAATGAGACTGCACTTAAAGCTTTTTTTCAATAGAAAATTATCCACAATTCAAACACCTTCAATATGAAACAGGAATGTTTAGAAATGAACAAAATGGAGCCTGCCAGGAACATTAATCTACCGCCCACTCTCCAGCAAGACTGCCACCGCCACAACCAGTGTGTCTTCTTTTATATTCTTGTCTCCTCTTACCATTTTTCAGTCACATAGTTGATATGCCTGGTCTTGCCTGCCTCAATCATCTCAGCACTGAAGTTAAATCAAAGAGCAGCCCAGTGTGTGATTGCACAACAGCTGCTCATGCACTGCAAAGAAGAACAGTGCACTTAGGAAGGGAAGGATATGTGCGGGTGCAGAAACGTGTGTTGGTATGGCTGCTGGCAGGCACCAGTATGTGTGCAGTTGGCAACAAAATGACACATGGTGTTTTCCGCGGCACAGTTCCAGACAGGCTTGCTTCCTGCTCTGTCTTTCAGGAGCAGCTCAGGCTATGCCTGGTGTTCCAGCTGCTGCTGCTGCTGCTGCTGCTGCTGCATCCTTGTTTTGAATCTGGGGATGCCTGTTGCTTTCATTTTGTTCACTCTGACCTTAGTAACTATTGTTTACAACATCTCTCCTGGTTTGTCTATATAGTCACAGATGATCACCGCAAAATGAGGAGGAGCAACCTCTGCAGTAAACCTTCAGTGAAAATGTAAAGGGATGTGTGCTGGAATATGAACTCAATACAAACCACTGATCCAATCTGGTATAGAAGAAAGTCGATAATGTATGTCTAGGTCATTTAATCATAGTGCCACCACATCAGGTGAGATCATTTGGCTGAGTTCAGCTGACAGATTGCCAGCTTTAAGTCACCTGGTTTTAGGGCCCGTCACCTGTCATTGGTCACAATTAGATGTCTTGTGTGTCATTCTTAATCCGGATCTATTGAAATATTTAAAGCATGTTGGCAGTGAAAATACATACTTCCTCTTGTCAAATTAATCAAAACAAAGTCACACACCTCTGGGGAAATGTATGTCAAAGATTACAGAAGAGACCAGAGGTAGCAAAAGTATCTGGTTTGAAAAAGACAGGAAAAGGGCCAACATGGCACAACACTAAGAGGGGGCTCACTACTGAAAGGAAAACAATGATGATTTGTTACAATAAATGTACAATATGTTACTAGAAGATTTAATCAATCAAAATCAAACAAGATGTAAAGTGTGCATTTTCATTGTCCTTTCATGGCTGGCCTTCATTCTCAAGGAGAGGAAGACTTTGCAACCTCGTACCAGATAGAAGAAATACCACACCGGTCCATATTTGGGTCTTTTGCTCACAGCTACAGTAGAGGCCGGCTGTTAGGACTAAAGGTTTTCCCTTTGCTATTCCCAAAAAGCCAGAAAGCACAGCTTGTATGTGCATGCTGCGACCCTCCTTCACTCTTATATACACACACCACCCACACATGCTGTACATTCTGAAAACAGTCGATGAAGCGCTGCTTTTGTTAGGCTACCGGGCCTCTATGCTAAAGGATGGGTTCACTGTGAGTGCATCAGCTATTAGAGGGGATCCTGTTCAATTCACAGTTTTCACCAGCACACTCCAAAGGAAACCGCTTCCACCCTGATCCACCCTGATGATGGGAACTCTGCACCCATCACACTCGTCATTCCATAGAAAGGCCTTATTCATCCCAACAGATGTGTTGTGATAAACACAGTTGCAAAATAGCCAACCGAAAGAAGAAGTTTGATGGACAAATGGGAGGTTCAGGGTGAGAGACAGCTGTGACAACCAAACTATAGCACTGTGCCCCTATAGTTTAAACAGAGGAATGGTAAGTATATGTTTCCACTTGTGCTCAAAGAAAACTTTGAAAAGTCCAAAGACACTTAGGATTGCTCACATCCTATTCTGAAAACTGCAAAGTAATAGGAGGAACTGGGATTTTGTTTCATGTGGGTGAACAATAGGGCAGTCACAGAACAATTTTCAGTCTGCCGGCGCTGCTCAGGGCAGCACGGCAGCATAGTGGTTAGCGCTATTGCCCCACAACAAGAAGGTTGCCGGTTCCCAGCCTGGGGTCTTTCTGTGTAGAGTTTGCATGTTCTCCCTGTGCCTGCGTGGGTTTCCTCCCACCGTCCAAAGATATCATATTTGGGTTAATTGGTGACTCTAAACTGTCTGTAGGTGTGAGTGGTTGTCTGTCTCTGTCTGTCTGTCTGGACTGGTGACCTATCCAGGGTGTACCTTGCCCATGCCCAATGTGAGCTGGGATTGGCTCTAGCAACACCCACGAGCCCAAAACAGATAAGTGGTAGAACATGAATGAATGACGGCTCTGCTCACTGGACATCCAAACAACTGCAAATTATTACTGGCTCAGTACAGTCAAGCACTTTGGGCAATCTTTTTAGCTCTTTGAGAATGTTAACAAAGATTTAATTACTTATCCGTGTTTTGAAGCATTAAAACAGAGCCCTCAGTCACCCATATTTTAGGTTACCATCACAAAAAAGACCACCAGGACAGCTGAGGAGGCCTGAAAGGGAATTTTTTTATCCTATGAAATTAAGTCTCAGATAGGTTTTGTCCCGGGTCCTGGAAGAGTAATAAAGCCCAGCACAACCTCATGTCACCTCCTGCTCACATCACTCAGCTTTTCAAGTGTAACAGCTGCTTCCTTCCACACACATAGCAATATCCTCACTCATTCACACTGAGGGCTTAAGTGTCCCACATAACATAGGGAATATCCTACAAAGTGTGTTGCATTTTGATTTTCAATAACTTAGTCTTTTTGCAAAGATTTAACTGAGTCCACCCACTTGTTGCATTGGATCGACAGGATTAAAGTGAATAAAGAGAGCAAGCATAATTTAGAGAAACTTTTCCAAGTTGTTTGATTTCACATTCATTTCAAATTTTTATCTGATTCCGATAAAGATAAAGTTTAACAGCTGCCTCTTCTCTGACACATTAGCACACAGACATCAAAGCCAGTAACTCATACCATGCACAGCCTTGTGAAAAAGCCCTGAATTACTGACATATTAGGGAGAGGATTTATGTTTTATTTTTCAGCAGTCAAACATTACTTGTCAGATTTACTTGAGTTAGTTGGAGTTGAGTGACTGCTCACGTGGCTATGGCGCACAAATACATTTGAAAACTAAAGCTTTGCATCACTGTTCAAGAATGTGCCTTGTAGCTATTGCAGCAGTTTAACTCATTTATGCATTAAGTGTGATCAAATGTAATTATTAAAGACAAAATTAAAACATGCATGCCCAGGCTGAAATGGTTTTTAAAATATGTGCACCCAGATGCCAAAAGAGCTGCTGCAACATGAAGGTGTTCCTTTCCTTACGGTAACCAAGTTGCTGCCTGGTGTAAGAATTTCTGTGGAAGTGTCCCTTCAAATTGCATAGCATTTTTCACAAATTAGTAATTCCTTTTGCATTTTCCTTTGGATGCTATTGGTTGCGAAAAAAACTGTGGTGTATGTACACACCAACCCACTTATAACATGATGGCTCACTGATGCCGTATGAGAGGATGGTGTGTGCGTACGATGATGTGGGTGTTCATCCGCTTGTGACATAAACTCTTCCATTCACTCATGATCTTCCCACTATACCGGATGTTGTGCCCACTAATACAGAAAGGCTGTAACATTAAACAAAAACAACATGCAGTGTGGGTGATGATTTTGTGACTGCCTCGAGAACTTCAAAACAAGGTCTAAACTCTGACATACTGCAGCTGTCATTTGGTATGGTATGACATTGGACACAATCCCAAAATATTTCTTCTTCTTTATTAATAATTAAATTGGGCAGTTGCTCGATATTGCTTTTTTTATTTTGACTTTTATCTTGACATGCCAACTCACTCACTGACCAATGCTATGGGAAGCTGGTGCAGATAAACACTTTCTCTCTCTCTCTCTCTCTCTCTCTCTCTTTTTTTTTGTGTGGTCAATTTCATTCTCAAATAAATTGTTTATTTTTTACACTTTTAAGGCAGGGCAACACAGATCCTGATTAAAAAATATCTCTGGTATCTTTTTAAGATAGTTTGATGTTTAAGGCTACAATACAGATTATTTGCTCATATTACTGTTGAATGGTCACATTGAGCAGCATTTCAAAATCGCACTGGTTCATGTGTGTGTGTTATGCAACGTGCTTTTTGCCCCACAGAGCCTTAAGTAAATCCTGATTTTGTGATCAAGCCGGCCAGATGACGTGACCTGAGATTCTGGTCCAATCAGACAGCCACCTCACAGGAATGTTTGGACAGCCACCTCTGAGGAATGTCTTAGGGTCTGGACAGACCCCAAAACTCAGGATAATTTTGAAAAAAGTGGGCATGACTAACAACACAAAGCTTTGATCCAAAGAACTTGACAAGCTGTTCTCCGGTGGCCTGTAAATATAGAAGGCTTGGCAGATGTGAAGGCCTGTTCTTCTCAGACATGGCTGCTGCTGATGTAGCTTACCCACACCAATCGATACAATTGACTGGGTTACAGATGCTTCACATTCAGCTGGGGCCACAACTAACATCCTTTAACGTCATTACAGATGAGTTTATCTTGTTGCTTGCGCAGTAAGAGTGAGTAAGTTTTGTTTTTTTTAGTCAGGCCAAAAAGAGACTTTTGGGGGAAGTTGTTGTTTATGTACTTCAAAGTAGCACTTACTGTAATGTTTCACTTACGTAGGACAGATAGCAAGGCTTACTGGAAGAAAACAATAACAAAAAAAAAGGTGAGTGATGTTTTTTTTTTTTTTTGGAGAAGAAAGTGAATAATATAAAAATATCATGATAGTATAAAATTTTTACTCAGGATTTAGACCTAAGGTGCCTGGGGTGTAATACGCAAGCTTTAACTGACCTGAGAAAGTAAAATGCAGGATAGTGGCTCTGTTCTCTAAATAAAATATACTGTGTGATTTTATATTTTTGGTTATGGCTAACTAATGAATTTACTACTTAGTGAACATGCACATTCTAATTCTCTGTAGATGTTATTCTGTTGTTCATCAGTATTTTTGGCATACTTTGGTCTCTTAATAGACCTACAACCTCCATGTTATGGAGTAAAAATGCATAAAGGTATGTGGACAAGTGTATTAAAGTGTATATGTGCGTTCGTGCGTGTGTACATGTGTGCGTGTGTGCCTGCATGCACGAAATTGTTGCTGGTGGGCCCCAGCATGACTGCTGAGGAGCAATCATATGTTCAGCTGTGATTTCCATCAACACATTCCTGGACGCTCACACACTCTCTCAGTGGAGCTGTGCACAGCACCCCCCGAGGATGTGACCTGCAGCCTGCAGACACATGGCTGCCTCACAAGCGCTTATCACAACACAGCAGCCTGTAGGATAATGGGAGGCCTTAATCTGAAGCCACGTGGAGCCAGGCAAACTTTGACTAGTGTTGCTCTTTCGCACCGGCCTTATAGAAAACAGTTGATGATATACTACACCGTTCTGCAGAAGGCCAGCAGCCCTTACCATGCCAGACTGATTACAGGGTAGAGGTCAAACCACACGGACAACAAATGGTCCCTGGTCCTCAACATTGGGGGTTGGGAATACGACTGAAAACGCTAATATGGAAAAGGCAACAAATGCTGCAGAAACAGCTAAAAGGACCACCAGGACACACACTCTCACACACATGCTGTGTTGTGATATGCATTCAGCCACACAGGACAAATCAAACAATGAAAGATGGAGGAGCGTTTGGATTCAGAGAAGTGTAAGAATTGCTAGGCTGATTGTTCTGATATTTCAAAACTCCAAAGTGGCCAAAATGCAACCAAAGGGGAGTATTAAAGGACGGAGTATTAAAATGAGTGTTATGGCTAAAGCATTGATAACAAATAACTGAAACATTCAACACAGCAGAACTAAAATACAATTGTGCTGAATAATTATACATTAAGTGGCACTTAATAAGCTGACACCATGTGTTTCTCTTCCCTTGGAACAACAAAATGTCATGAGCAAAATGCCTACATAGGTCCAATCATTCAATACTATTGGCAAACTGAATGTCTGACATGGAGCCACCATGGGCTGTGTGCCTTTAAATGCATGAGGGGTTCACTATGAGTTTGCTTCATCCCTGAACATCCCTTTTTTTTTCTTAACCTGGCCAAGTGTGTAGTTTGCACACTATGCTCCACATCTCAGAAAGAGTTTGGTGTCACATTTGTCTTGCTACACAAATATTGATACGGGTTGCTTGGTTTGAGAAATGAGCAGATGTTATATATTGTATTAAAAATAAAAATGGCAAATGGCAGGGTGTCAGCTTCTTTAATTTGCATTTTATTTTTAATGTTTAGGCAACCAATAAAATCAAACCCCCGGGCTCTAATGTGGGTTTTTCTGACGTAATGCATATATTAACTCAAAGTGTCCATGCTCAAGCTTGTTGATAGTAAAACTACAAATTTGCAAAAAGCTAGAATCAACGCACAACGAATGCGGATGTTTTTCTTTTCTTTTCTTTTCTTTGCATTTACTAAGAGAAAATATTGAACATTGAACAACACCCAGTAAAGGAAAAAAAACTAACAAACAAAAATTGCAGATAAATGAAGCACTGCCCTTACACTACACCGCACTACCAAGTATCACTGTGCCAGTGAGTCAAATCAATGACTGACAGCTGGCAGTGCAGGAGTCTGTGTGAGCTACTGAGCTGTGTTGTGGTGGCCTGCATTCACCATGTGGTGGAGCTGAGTGATGGTTTCCCAAAGTCAGCTTTCACCAGAACAGACATCAGGCCGCCACAGCCACATGATACATTGTACCTCAGTAACAGGCTTAGTAGGATGCTTCTCTGCCAAGCTGCTTTTTGACTTTATTATCTGTCATCGTTAGCTTTCGCTTTCCGTCTGAACAAGTCAGAGTCAGAGCTGATGTTTCCACTTATTGCATTTTCCTGAGAGACCTCACACTGACAAAGCATGTTCAAGCTGTCTAAGCATGCTTGAGTGCTAGACACTGTTACTGGTTACAACACCACAAAACAACAAATACAGCAGGAAGGATGAAGGTAGCGGGCACTACCTGCATTCTAAAATGTGTGTGAAAGTCTGCAACACAGCAGGCTTTTGTATTCATCCTTTTCTTACTCCTTTCTCTCACTTCCTCACAATCTGCCTCTCTTTCTTCTGTTTCTTCTTATTGTTTGTTATTGTCATGCCGTTATCCACACTCTCTTCTTCTTTTTCTCACGCTGTCCATCTACATCTGTACCCCTCCCCTTTGCTCTCCCTCCATAGAAGGCACACATACACAGATAATACTGCGGCTGCATGCTGCTTTGGCAACACACTGCAGCAGTCAAGCATTCTTCAGTGCAGCCCTTTAACACAGTAGCCATTTCTCTTATGATCTGAGGATGACAAGCAGCTCTTGCTCTAAGTGAATTACACGTCCTTTGAATCAAAATCATGCAATTAGCAAATTTGGTTCCGATACATGTATTAAAATCCAAACAGGTTCATGGGAAAGGAAGCCCATTATTGTCACAACCATTTGCTGAGATGCGTCTTTTTCCCAGCTGTTCACCAGCATATGACAATCACAACAATATGCCCTGTTTGCTGCCATTTCCTTTTATTGACATATATAGTTTCGGTGAAGCCCTCCCCCTGCCTATGGACATACCACCCCTGATTCGCCCTGTCTTGCCTTCTCCCCTGAAGCATGATGGAACTAGGCGTGCTGCTGTAACACAATGGGACTTTTTTTTACTGAAGAGTGAACAAACACATTCGCACACACACAAACAAAAAACACACAGAGACAGACATCTAGTGATCGTGGCACATTGCACATGATACAATGATGCCATTGTTTGAATATCCTGGAGCGATTTAAGCAAACGTCAGTGTGAGTGCTGACAGACAGACGCACAAAGACCATACAAAGATGCACTATCTCAGACATATATGGAAGAAATGTGTGCATGCATATATAGTGGGGACCAAAAGTCTGACACCACTTCCTATTCATGGGAAAGAATGTGCAATTGCACATATGTGTATATTTTTGCATTGGGTACAAATATACACATATGTGGTTTGACATCCGCCTTAAGTATTAGCACCCACAAGTATCCCCTGTTTTTGCACCAGATGTAAGGATATCATGTTTTAGCGTACTTGTCGGAAAAAAGAGTGTGCTGTGAGTGAAAACACTGTCTAGTGCACCGAATCATTGCCCAGTCAGGTTTCCTCCATTGTGGATATTGTACATAGCAGACCACTTGTTCATTACTTTGTAACATTAGATTTTCTTTGATATTGTTGTATTACCAGAACTTTTGCCTGCTAAGATCATCATCTAGGGTTTCATGGGCCAAACGTTACATGTCCTTAAGCCTTTATTAAACACTTGGGCAAACAGGTGCTACCACCAGGGATTCCCCTGACCTCTGGTGCGTGCAGAGCACATTTAATCTATTTGTTCAACACAACATGATCATTAATTAGTGATTACCATTCATCTAATTACTATTAGTTGAAGCATTGAATGAACTGGAATCTGGTGTAACTAACACTCTAAAAATTGTATGCCTATGGGTTGAATGAAATATATCTTCACACCAGAATAGAGCCAAGTGTCACAACAAGCATAAATTATAAGTCATACAATATGGCTTTTATACTCCACTGAAGCTTTTTATACCTCAGAAAATAAGAAAGTCAGGCCCTTTTAAATCCAAGATGGATAACTTCTTTTCTGAAGAATTGTTTGTAGTAGATCAAACCTTCAGGTTGGAACCAAAGTGATTCTCTGTTTTCCAACATAATGGGTTCTTTCTTTATCTGGCAAGAGCTTCTCTAATAAGACAACCCAGCTTAGGCCTGTTAATTGTAAACAATTACCAAAAGGCAGCACTGAAAAATGTATAGAGTCAGGGGTGTGGGGGGGGGGGGCTGGTGTCTGAAGGTCAGTACAAGGGCACTGAGTGATGGCTACACTCCAGTCCTTCCCTTTTCCTCGCCAGCTATGCCTCTTATGCCACTGTAGGATGTCTACAGAAATCATCTGCTGTCAAAGTTGGTAATGAGAGTATTTCCTCAGCATTTAACTCACTTATTCTCCACAAGCTGTTCATATATGACTCTAGTGTGTGCTTGACCTGCAATAGCATGAACACAAAAATGGCATCACGCATGTTAACTTCCACTAAAAACCACTTTGTCATGGACTCTGTTCAACATCACAGGCCCCCTATCTGCAACACATCAGAATCTGAAACATTATTCAGCAGTCTTCAAAGGAAACAGGCAGGGGAACTCAATGTGCAAGTAAAAAGAAGCAGTTGTCCAACCACATCAAGCACTCTCTGACCTGTGTGTTCCAGATAAATTCCCACAAAGTTCTTTGTTAGAACAGCACCAGATAACATCAAGTCCTTGCTATAGAGGCAGAAGAAGCAGAAGCAAAACTACATCAATTGTATCAGCTGTGTGAGGTTCTTTTGCAGATATTTTTTGTATGGGCTTCATCCACTTAAACAACAAGCTACCCACAGCAATCACACAACCTGCATTTCATAATTAAAACACAAACTCACCGACCCACCAAATACAAACAGCTGCTATGTTTCTTTCATCTGTTACAGTACTTTGCAAACTTCAGCAATAAGCGCACACCTCTATCGGAGAAGCCTGTAAGATTCTATCACACACTTAAGACGTTTAGACACATTATACAATATATTCATGTTCTGCTTTGCTAAGTTTTAAATTTTATACTGCTTCTTTTGTTGTACCCTATTGACGTCCAAAGGCATTGTGCAGTGTAGTTTTGTTGGATTTTACAGCGACTGAAAAACTGAGTGCTCACACCATATATTGCATTTAAATTCCATCCTTCTTCAAGTACAATGTATTGTTCCACTGATTAATGGGCCAGAGACATGTGCAGACAGTTGTTCTTCATGCATGTTACAATTGTTACATGCCTGTTTGCAATGGCTCCTCTGGATCTCTCAATTGGCAAGAGAACAATCATTACAGCAACAACAATGCCAGTACATCTGTGTTACCTCACTTGTTGCTTAGGAGTCAATACTCACTGCTTTGGACATTGACAGTGCCAGTGGAGTTGTCCTTTCCCAGCGGGTTCTCCACCACACATGTATAATTCCCAGAATCCTCCAGTTTTGCTCTGCTGATCTGGACTTTGGAGTTTTTCCTGTGGGAGACAACACTCACACAGCTGAGTCAGGGGAATCAGGGAAGGGAGGAAATAGCATGGAAACACAACAAGTGAAAACATGGGGGACAGAGAGACAGTCAAGAGGGCAAGAAGTAGCATGGCACGAATGATATATAATGAACTCTCAGGTCAAATTTGACGAGGGGAAAAAAACTAACAAAAGGAAATATCAGGACAACAATCTAGTACATAGTTAAAGAGGTTCTTTGTCAGGCACTGTGGTCATAAAGGATAATCACAAGATTAAAAGTATTCTCTCATCCTTATTTTGACTTATTTATGTGATGTGATTAGCTCTCCCTACAGATTGAAAGAGTGTAACGGGACCATGCATATATTTGGTGAGCTGAACAGAGTGTTTTATTCAAGTAGAATAGGCATAATCTCAGAGTCTTTTATCCAGTTCAAACAAAACACCCATGGAATCAGAACAAATCAGCAAACAAGAAAATGAGAGCGACTGTGAATTTTATCAGCTATATTTGTGTAATTTAATCACTAAAATGTTTATGTGGAACATTGTAAAATGTAATGTACCCATAATCAACAGAATCCCTACAATGTCAATTATTTCCACCATTAGCTCAAGTTATTGAACATTAGCTTGCGTTGTACTTTGTAAAACAAACTTGATTTGTCATAACTTGTGGATAAGGGTGGTTGTGTTTTATTACCTCTAAATGTAGCTTTTTATGCTTTTTTAACACAGACAGGTTGATTTAGAATAATTATTGTTCTACATGTGAATGAGGAAAACTCTTCAAGATGCCAAATGTTTTATTCAATCTGTCCTAATGCTGAATTTCCTGGTGATAATAGCAACCATGCCCCGCCTTTAGTATCTACTCATCATCTTACACAGCTTGTGTTAGGGTTACAGGACATGGGTGATTTATACTCACTGGCTGTTCCTTATTTTGACTTTTTTGTTTTTCTTCAGTTCGTTGCCATCTTTGAACCATCTGTAGGTGGGGACAGGGTTCCCTGTGGCCTCACACTTTACTATGAGCTTTTTTCCCTCGTCCACTATTATTGGATTCTTCATCGGTTTTAACTTTGGAGCCGCAGCTGAAAACAGAGAAGAAGAAAAACCCAGAGTTATTAGCCAATATCAGTACAAACATGATTATAGTTTGGTTAGTACTGTGGTTGTATGTTTTAGGAGACATGAGACAAATAAAATGCGAGAGAGAGCAATAGAGACAATCTTCATCTCTATGGACTGAGCCAGCAGCTCTCTCATGTGACCACCAGATGTTGTCACAAGAGACTTTATCAACTTTGCCTGAGACAAATAAACAGGCTGAATTTAACTGTGGCTTTGCTACCATGAAAACATGTGAAGCAATATTCACCATTGACGGGCTGATGAAGAAAACCTGCAACCACAGACTCCTGTGCAATCTTGGGTAATTAGTAAACAGGAATATTTGAACTGTGGAGTTTATTACAATCGACATTTGAGGAAAAACAGTGTATGTCTGTCTAGTATATTCTGTCATTTCTTTTTATATGAAAAATTTGCTTTGTCCAAACACCCACATACATGTACATGGAACACTCATGCAAATACTTGCCAGCTGACAGCTGCACACATGTTTAGGAGAGGACTCATCCGAGGCGGAGCAAGAAAGAAGGGGTGACCAGGGGTCAACCAGGGGCTGGCCAAGATGCCCCTCTCCCTCTCTTTTACACAAACACACACGGTCTTTTCTTCTATGTGTAACATTTAAAATTTCATGGGTATGCTGAACTGTACAGTCTATCAAATTACAGCTATTTAACGTGCATCACCTACTGAGAATGCCAGAAAAATTAAGACTTAAAAAAGCATGACAAGCAAAATGAAGTACACAGTACATATCCTATGGCTTCAATTAAACATTGAAATAGAGGTGCACTAAAATTATTCCCTGTTGTCCTCTTTTTTGAGACTGTCCTACTTCACTGACCTAGTAAAGGCGACATGTCGGCACAGAAAGAAGAACCCTAATGATGCTGCATTTTTCCTTTGTGGATTTAAGTGGGCAGTTGTGATGGATTTTGGATACTGTTTAATTCATATCTAAAAAATATAAATAAATTAATTTATACTTAGAATTTTGAATTTAAAAAAAAAAGAAACCTCAAAATTGTGTGCAGTAATTCTAAGGCATGATCCCATGCCATTTCTGCAGAGGTCACTGTTGTGTATTACTGTTCTGAACTCCGCTCACCAGCTCATTCACATGCAGAGTTTATGTACAAACAGCAGCCCTTTCTGAGGCTCAGTAAACCTGACAGATGTGGACATTAAAGAGCTCTGTCTACAGCAACCAGGTACCTTGTTACTATGTCCTGTGTCTGACAGAGTGTGCTCTAGTCAACATGCTGACATCTAAACCCTGCTCTGCCACCTCTGGTCAATAGATACTAATTCTTCCTAATAGGTGTCCAAACATAGCTCTCTCTACCCGCATTAATCCTAGTATATGAATTTGGGGTTTTTTGTCTTATTTAAAAATTTCTGATTCACAAGGGATGCTGATGCTGCCTAAATTAATTTACAAATATGATGTAATAAGCTTGGTTTGTATAGTAATCTCAAAGTAATCATTCATAGTCCTAAAAGATATTTACAGAAATTTTTTGACCCACTGGCATAAGACATTGCCTAATTTAAAGGGCATCCATGGCTAGTTTTGAAATACAATGGCAATTCACATTACAGGCAGGCATCGTTCCAGGATAATGAATATCACATATACTGAGAGAGTCTGTCTAAGTGGAGTACACTTTTTGCTTATTTCCACTGGAATCACAGAGAGCTAAATGTTAAATCTAAAATAGCCCACAAATGACACTGATCAATGGACAACAACTATTTTTACTTCAATGGCAGCTATTTGTTACTAAAATTACTTCATGGCTAGTAAGACAGTGAACTTTCATCTGTGAACAGCTTCCTGTTGGAAAATGTGAGTGATGATATTCATGGCATCTTGAAAATAAAGATTCTAATAAAAGGAAGATGTGCTGTTCTACTGTGGTGCTTCAGGTCCATAATGAGCTTTTTCTGAAGATGGATCTTTGTGCTGCAATCATTTGCCCAGTTAGTTAAGGGTTTTACTGTCTAAAAAGGGTTTGGACCAATAAAAGGCATGCCATAATTCGGATTTGGTCATAACATTGTATAAATTGAGCATATCACCATTGAAAATCAACACGGCAAATAGTGTGAGTTAATCAAGAGCCTCTGGCAAGACCATGTAGTGAACATGAGACCTCTGTTCCAGATGTTCTTCATTTAACATTTTCTGTTGCATAACAAATATAATGTACCGTATGGGACTTTATGTTGAATAAAGATCAGACTGCACAATACCCTATGTTCTACTGATCCCCCTAATTTTCACATTAAAACTGGTTTAATAGTAAATTACCAGCATTGCTACGGTTGTACTGTACATAGTGACTCAGAGTTCTGTAGCTAAATGGCAAATTGATGAATACTATAACATATTCACTTGTGCTTTGTTTGATAAACAGCTTCATCACACATTTTCATTAACATCGCAAATGTAATTTAGCAAGACGTTAAATCTTTTACTTGAATATAATTAGAAAAACAATTTTTTTGTTTTCTGATTCTCAGTGCTTACAGAGCACGACAGGCGGCACGAGTCCATGATCCCAAGTCTGCACAAGTGAACTACTATACATGATTTCCATACACACTCAGCCCAACTGGCAGCCTGAGGAAATCCTTGTCAGTCATAGTCAGAAGAACAGCAGGAATCAGGCTGCGCCATAAAGAGGAATGTTTAGTACTTCGCCTGGATACAGGTCCATCCTTGCCAAGCAAATTAAACAAACTTTGTCCTTGCCTGGAAAATTTACAGAAACAAAGTACTGCACTTCTCATCAGCCCAGTAAGCCAGATGTGTAAGAGAGTCTGCTCCAGCTACAGGATACAGTCCTAATGAAGACACAGGAGTCCATCACACACTCTAGCTTCAGGATACAGATGTTTAACATCATGCTGCACAGGGATTAGTTGTCACATTCACATTAAACAAAGCCATCTAATCTTCCCTGCTCTTTTATCTGTGTACCAAAAGATAAATTAATGTCTCCACAATCCATACTCTTGCAGGAATTAATAAATAACACACTGACAGCTTCAGCATTGATATACAGCAATTGCTAATGTTAGAAATGACAAATGAACATCATCCAAGTACAGTATAATCAGGTCGAATCTACTTGACATAAAGCATGACAATTTTATGTACTCACAATTCATATTTTTCAACGAGAAAATAAAGAGCCATGATCATTTGAAACAAAATAATTTCTTTGAGACAAATGGCTATCTCATTTTCCATTACACCAGTGGAAAAAGTGTCAGGCAGCAATGATAAACCCCTGCCTCAACAACAGCCTGATTCTCTCTTTTTGAAGCGGAGGGGCAGCTGCAGACATGGACTATAAAAACCAAATTTGAGAATAGAAGCCTATCCGGTGTGTCAACAGCTCATGCCTTGAGTAACAGTTGGAAACCTCAGCCTAGAGAGAGGTTCAAAAACAAAGTCACTTAATGAATTAACAATGCACTGCTCATATCAGTGAGTTAACATTTCTGTTTTACTTCCAGGAGCTTAGTAAAGGAATCTAAGGCATGCTTTTGTATTTGTCTTCTAGACAAAGTTATCCTGATTACTCTGGTGTTATGTCACTTCACTGCACGTTGTCAAAAGACAAATTACATGGTGAGACAGCTAGAGAAATGGGTTTTGCATGTGGGAATGGTTTTCAGACACTACACACTAGTCACTGTAACACAACATCTGTTCGAACAGATCATTTCAACAGCCTCCCACAGCCAATACACTTTCACCAAATAATTATGCGGTACATTGTTTATATATGACTCAAAATGCTCTGCTACTCACTCACTAAGTCCATAGACATGTTGTTAATTGTGTTTTTATTTTACTTTTAAAAATGACATGTCAAATGTATGACAAAGTCCTACAATGCATGTTGAACTAATCATTTCTACTTCGCTGATTTTACCTCCCATCCAGAGAACCAAGGCGTTTTGTTGTGCAAGACTCATGTTGTTTTGAAGCTTTACCTCAGTACAATTTTAGTAAATGTCGAGACTGTAACTTTTCTTCAAATTATTAATAAATCATCATCACATGCATTACGAAATCCATAATTTTACTGCTCTCCAGCACTGACACAAATCTGGTGCTCATAGTTTGTACACATCATTTCTTCATATCTGAACTGAAAAAAGTTGATGGTTTCCATAGCTTTTTTAGATAGTTTTTGCTTTTATCAATATTTCACTATTATTGTTGCACAATGGAAAACACAAAATCGCTGCACCTTTTGGTGTTATGGTTGTCTATGTCCCCTGTGGCAAAAAGTCGTCATGATGCTGCTACAGTACTCTGCATGAATTAATTTGCTTCAAGCAGCAGAACTGGTTTCCATTTATAGTCTGATGTACTCAATATATTGGAGCCAATATGTTGACCAATAAGGCTGACATAAACCATCGTCCAGATGTCTGCAATACTTAATTTTATATTTAGCTATGCAGTCAGATCAGTTAGTTCAACTAACTGGATTATAGACAGTTTAATATACAGTTTCAATGGATCAGTCAGCATTAGAATGAATGTAAAAGGCTGGACGGTAAAACTGGATAAGTCAACAATGTGCAGACATTTATGTTAACAGTCCGCCCAACTTGTCGAATTAAAACCAAAGTTAAAGGCAAACTGAGTCCACAGTTGTCTGTTCACAAACCATCAGGTATTGAACTGAGGTCTGTTTAGATGTTATAAATGTTTCATCCCGTTTCAAAGAAAACGGTCAAAGAAATAAAAAATGTAAAATCATTTTGTGCAACTTAAACAGTAGAAATTCATCACTTAAGTTTAGTTTGTGTTGATCTTTTGCCATAATATGAATTTTTATGAATTCTGAAACTGTGGATTTCTGTTTATGAAATGTATATACAGGATATTGGCGATCATTTTGGAAACTGTAATGAATGTGTTTCTGTGCTACAAAAAGTTTTAAGTCATGTCTTATTTTCACGACATTTGCATGAGAGGGAATTTCAATGGTAGAAGGTCTGGTTATGCTGGACCTGTTGCTAAATGTTTGTCATCTGAACAATCTTTTATAGTAAGTTTTGTAATATAAAACGGATGGCAATGCTACTATTTCTCCTTCAAATCATCACCCCAGCGTATGCATAACCCCCCGCAGCTTTCACCCACTCTCCAGCTCTGTGTTTTGGTTTGCCATGGTTGAGGTCTTCTGTGAGCGGACGTTCCTAACACACAAATTCACCCACCTGGACTTTCAGTGCCTGCACTTGCCTAAAGTGGCGAGGACACAATGTTAAATACAGCCAGGTGAGCTAAAAACAGTACTATGGTATTCTCTTTCTGGTAGATGCGTAATGGCTTCTGACTCTGTCAGTTGGGTCAAATTCATCAGAAATGTAAAGGTGATGCGGATTGGATTATGTTTCCAATGCATATTATTAAGCCATGTCTCTTGACATACCTGACAATTTGCAAGAATATTGATATGAAATGGTATAAATTAAATATTCACAAACAGCATGTTTCTTTTCTCCGGTGTGACATTTGGTTACTCCCTAATCCCTGTCCACTTCAATCACCTTTGACCAATTCTATCACATTTCACAAACAAAGCTTCTTAGATCCTGAAAAAAAAAAAAAAAAAAAGTTGCCTCTAGTCAATGATTACACTTCTGACCACAACATTATTAGGAGCACAATTTAGCAATAAATTATTTTTCAGTAGACAAGGTTGTGCCACAACAAGACTTGGAAGGTCTTTGGTATAGCAGCAATTTCAAGTTTCATATTGCTGCAGATTGCTGCCTATTTTCTTTGAGAAGACTTTTATACATGTCGAATTGCTATGTTTTTGAGATTATCATGAACAGTGAACTTAAAACAAAAAAATGTCTGTCCATGACGAACTCAGCAAACTCTTTGATGTCATACACTTTTTATTACTGTATGTGGAAGTCAGTTTTATAAATACTGAAGTTCTGTTAGCTGCCTGTCTGATTAGTTTAGAGCAGAATTTTGTAAGAGTAATTATGTGGTGCATGATCACACCCGAACTGGAAACTGAGGTTGTCTGAGGCTACAACACCACCACCCATGACTACTGGCCTCCATAACCATTTTGTTGCTAAATCATCTAAGTGGCTCTATTTCACATCAAAAGGTGTGGTAGCTGTTAGGTCTTGATAAACAACATCTGGCACATAATGAAGGATCCTTCACTTCCGTAAATAATTATTACCACCCTTACTATGCAAACAAACACAGTCATACTGAATTAACTTATGTTTTTTCATCTGACCTGGTTTATGACCAGTAAAATTAACAATGAAATACTTTAGATGTCAGTTAAAAGGTAACTGTAGGCGAGAAGTACCTGCTGTGAGGTCATCTCTTTCAATTAATGTGCAGAAGAAAATTAGTGACGAACATAGGGCACACAGGACACAAGTTTTGTTTCCATGACGTCCGTCTTGGTCGACTTCCAGCCAACAGCCTCAACAGATCATAGCTAGAGTCCATGAATTTAATTTTTCACACACCCCATTTTCACAACACATCTGCACATGCACATGCAGACTGTCGGTTGTATAATCTATAAACCATAATGCAGCATATTACTACACCTATGTAAAAATTGAACTGGAACAGCTTCTTGAAAAAAAAGTTTAAATAGATTTCAAAAGCATTTGAATAATACATCTCTGTGTAAGACATGCTTGCAGCTGCAATTATGAGAAACGTCCTCCCATTTGAGTGACCACCTGATATGATCCGTAAGTGTGTCTCATGAAATGGCAGCCTCTCAGCAGCAAGCACACTGGATATGCACCATAATGGTACCAATAATAAACATGTGGCTGAGCTAATGGTACCGTCATAGTTGGATTAGGTTTAACCACAAGAGCAGCACAGAGGGTTTAAGGAAAGATCATGATTTGGGCTACAATTTACTTCATAAAGGTAAAGAAAAAACGTAGTTGTCATGGCTACAGCAGTAAACACATAGTTAATGTTCAAATGGGTATCAAACAGCAGCAGCTGTGTTAAAATCCAGTATTTTGTAGATCAACCTCTAGAACCTTGCCAAGTGAAAACAAGTTGACAAGTTTATTTATTACATCTTCTGCTCCCATCATAATTACAGTTGTCACTAAATGTCACTAAATGCTTGCAGAGAGGATTTATAGGTTTGTTTTTTGGTTTTAGTTTTGGCCAGAAAAATAAATAAATCAATTAATCAGCAGAGATAAGTTGTGCCTTTGGAGGCTCTGAGACCACACATGGATCCAGTAAACTGCTCAACACAAACCTGACTCCAGTTTTACATAGTTTCCTTGTCATAGGTCTTTACATCTAAATGCAGCTCCCAGCAAAAATATGCATGTGTGCCCAATACTACAGAAGCTAACATACACCCAGACAGGCAGTAATCTAGATTAGTTTGAGCACATTTCATTCTGTTTTTCTTTTCTTTTAGTTAACAAACCAGCAAAGCCAACTAAGTTCCTAGATGATCTTTTCATCTAAGCACAGAGAAGGAAGCTAGCTCTTCTGATGCCTTATACATACATTTTAATTCATACACATCTCTCAAATACCTGCATACCTGGTTATACTGCCTGGTTTTCAATTTTGAAAACTTTTGCTTATTTTTATATGAATTATTATTAAACCAAATCCTTTATGAAATGACCCTTAAGGACGATTACAAACTGTGAAAATGTATTGAATGGCATGATCAAGCTGCGTGAGTGAGATTCATCTCCCAAAATGTGTCTCTCTATCTTTGATGAGCTATTTTGGAGTCTTAGGCACAGAACACATCTGATGATGCATTTAACTGAAGTGCAGACACAACAAGCCTCACCCATGAGCATGTCTTCATTATGATCTAGTTTAAAAGCTATTTTACAATGGGTAAGCACCTAGCTTGACACAGGTTACCCATTTACCCAGTTTTGTGATAATTCAATATTAAATTCAATTTCACAGGGAAAGTTATCACAGTCTTTAGTTTTGGCACATTTAAAATGAAATAATATTAAAACCTTTCACACACAATTAAAAGTCTGTTGATAAAATTCAAGACATAGTGTGGCATTGTCATTTTCTGAAAAGGGGAGAAAGTAACCCAGAATGTGCTCATTAGAGGCTGCTATCTATGTGAACAGCAGCTGTACTTGTTGATTAGCAAAGGAGCCAAAAGCATTGTCCAAACACTCAATGTCCAGTGTAGTTTGGGGAGCTGTTTATCTTATGTGTTTATAGATCACAATCAAACTTGGAATGAAGATCAGTAATTATTTATATATTCAACTTTGTATGGGTGATAAAACAAGGAAATTAACCACAAATGCCAAAAACAACAGTAGCACATGTAAACTATAAGAGAAGAATTTTATATAACTACAAGACTTGAAAAGCATCTGCTATGTAATAAATCTTAACCCTATCTGCTGGGCTATCTGCTGGAAGATGACCAGAATGACATCAAAAAGGTACAAAATGGCTACCAGCATTAAGAGATGCCTTATAAGATAATTGACAAGTCAATATCTGATCAACCCAAGAATAAAACATGATAGTTAGTGCAAAAAAATCATGGAATTGCCCTCAAAGTGTCACTGAAATGGGGGTTGGGCTTCCCCATGACCTGAGGTCAAACTACAGTGACATGCTGCAGCTTGTAGGATCTTCCACTGAGCAAGCACACTGCCTCATGAATGACTGAGAGACAAGTAGCTCCTATGCTATTCCAGCAAAAAGACAAACACAGATTAATGGTTGATGACTAAACACAGACTCATTAAGAAAGACTATATAACAGCTATCACTGCAGTCAATGAAGTACTTAATTAAAACTCTTCTTCTGCTATACAAACTCCATTTTTATGATAAAACCTGGAATTTCTGACAGCGCATTTTCTGAAAATGTGATCATGAGATAATTTAAAGAAAAACTTTGCAGCACAATTATTTCCAGTCATTAGGTTTTAACAGAACTCTTAATACCACTGTACTTTGCCTCTGTCAGAATTTTCCTTTTCGTTGATTTTGCAAAGACATTATATCCTTTGACCTCCCTAGAATTTCCAAGTGCTCATAAAACCAGATGTGCCTCTACCCGATGTCCACATTAGGAGACCTACACAAGTGAGAACCTGGCAACAAGCTTTGACAAGCCAAAGGGCTACTTTGTAAGTGTTTACACTTCGGTAACAAAGTGACACAAACTTAATCTTACTTTATTTCTCTACAAATTTCTAATCTCTATAAAGTCTTTCTCACAGACACACACAAATATACACACATAAATACACGTGTTACACATGTTGCAACCTTTAATTTAATTTTACCTTTGGTGGGATCTGTCTCTTTCTCCTTTTGTCCTTTCTTACCCCCCTTCTTTCTCCCTTTCTTATCTTTCCTCCTGCTCTCCGTCATGCTGTCAGAACAAAGTAAATCCTCTCAGGAAAAGACAGAGAAAAAAAACAGGTAGTCCTGCTGGGAACGTGTGGCAAGTGGGCACCACCAGACTCTGAGTCTGTTAGAGCGTCTCTCCTCCTATATAGACTCACACCAATCAAGTACAGCAAAGAACCACCTACTCACAGCAGGGCAGAGGGAGAGAGAGGGAGAGGAAGGGAGGGTGAGGGAGAGAAAGGGAGGGAGGGAGAAGGGAGAAAAATAGGGAGAGAAAGGTGAGAGAGGCACTGCTCAAGAAACTAAGACGGGAAAAGTGAGTGAATACAGAGGGAGGGAGAGAGGAAAAAGGGAGGGAGTAAGCGAGGCATTTCCCATTGCTTTAAGGCAATCAACTGTTCCTTTACTGGATCTATCAGATAAGCAGTGGCTCAGTTGTGGCCCTGCAGCCACAACTGAGGACAGAGAAAGGCTGGTTCTCCAAGGAGTCCACATAAAAATCTGAAGTTGGCTCAGTCACACTCTGTGGCCCTGCTTGTAGCCAGCTCTGTTTCCTCTCCCACGTGAGCATCTTTCCTTTGTAATGGAACGCCACAGTGGAGCAAGACCGGTTAAGTTGTCCCTTTTGCACTGCTGACCCCACCCAAATAATTCAGGCAGAGACCTGCATTTGCCAGGTTGATGTTAGGGTCCCAAAACACTTCACATCTGGTTCTGATTTGCTGGGCACAGATTCTGTGGATATGTGTAAGTGAGTGGTGGGTGAGGTGCAGAACACGAGATCACAATCTGTCACAGACTGCTTCTTACAATATTACACAGAATCATCTCTGGCCTCCCTAGCTGCTCCCCTTCCTCACCTCTTTTGTCTATCAGTTTCCCTCTCAGCACTACAGACAAGCTCTAGCATGTCTACAGTTGTATCACTCTCTCTCTCACACACACACTTATCAGTGTTAGCCCACTTTCATCAATGTCCACACAGCAAGAATTATAATTGTATTTATATCAAAAGAGAGACAAGTTGCAAATCCATTATTTCTCACTCTGAAAGATGAGAGGGCAGGTCACCTTTCCTTCACGGTTTTTCATGTGTTCGGATACAGAAAATAGGGCAATGGGAGACAAGTAAAATCAGTGCAGGACAGGACTGAGTTGGATGACAGCAGGGGCACATGCTTGGCTCCAGAAGAGGCAGAAAATAGTGTAGAATGACTCCCCATCTGATATTAACACATGGGGATATTTTAGTCATCTGTGTGAAATGATATCTGATGGAAACAGAAACAACTATGCTGTTTATCTTCATTTGACATAGCTGAAACATTTACAATGTAATGTTCACAGCATTATTTTTAAGCAGCTATATCAGCGTGGGGTGTTCTAATTTCATGCTGACTGAACCTCACTGTCCTACTAAGTGGAAAGAAAATAAAATATGTTGAAACAGCAGAAGAGTGACTCTCAATGAAACTCGGGTGTTTAAATAAAACTATATATGAGTCATCTGCGGGGCCCTCCCGAGGTTTTCTCACTCCAGCCTCTGGAGGATTCTTGACGTTACTTGGGAGGAGACGTTAGCAACAGGGATTGGAGGGGGGCAGCAGAGGGGTTGGGTCTGAACAGGTCAGTACACTCAATAGCCTAAGTTTCATCTGTAGGAGAAAAAAAAGAAAAAACTGGAGGGATCAAATCAAGGCCAAGGTATGGCATGTCAATCAGGTGAAGTGCATTTTCTACTTAAAAAATGAAATGCTCTTTCCCCTTTTCTGCCTGCAAAGAGGTTGTTCTCGATGACCTAATCTGTCAGCAGGGGTAACTGTGGACTGGCAGGGGATACAACGTGTCAGGGAGTTGCTGTCCTACCACCTTACCCCCCCCCAAATCTCAACACTCACTTCCTCCTCCACTACTCTACATGACGAGACTCGCTCCCAGGCCTGTGTGCTTGTGTGTCTGTGGGTGGGCATATAGTTTATGTATGTGTCAGAATGATGAGTATTTGTGACGTCAGGAAAAAGAAATGTGACTTTTGGGTTGATTGGATTTAGATTTAGGTTTTTCCTCACCCTTCACGATCCCATGCTTATCTTCAAGACAACCTGTCTCCTAGGCATTGCAACACAATACAAATAAACTGCAACGGCAAATTTGCGATTGCTGGTTGTCACTAAACGTACAGGCACTAAATGATTTTTGAAAGAATGCATCACTATTAACTGCAGTGAGGTTTCTATGAGGTTGCAGGGGTGAACAGACGGCATCTGAGTACAACTGTCACAATAAAGTCCTATCTGTAGTTGTAGTTAGCAAAGTCACTTTGGTTATCATTTAGGAAATAACATAGCTTTGGTTATTTGTAAACAAGCAGATAGTGCCATGTCATCGTGAACACGTCAAGATATGATATTGTGGAAAAGGAAATTCCTGATATGACTGGTCTGTCAATGTATTTATTCATAAGTGATTTATAAGCGAAGGACACAAAGCTTCAGTCCACGAGCAAACCTTTGTATAAGCATGCCAATAGATATGCAATCTATTTGATAAGTGCATGGAATGAATAAGTGAAATGAACAAGTAAACTAAAAGTGCATAGTAAATACCAATTGGGCATGATAGGGTGTTTAGGATAAGAGTTGCTCTCAGAAGAAATAACTTTTCATGAGAATCTTGACGATAGAGACAGATGCCTCAGCATTGATAGCATTCGGTTGCTTGTTCCACAGTTGGGACACTGCAGATGGGATAAGGCTGCAGGACAATTGCTTTGTGTTCAGGGATGACAATGGCACACAAACCTACATGAGTGAGTTCAAGTAGATGAGTACTGATGCAGAAGTCACTGCGAATGCAAGCATTACTGACTTTCTTTATTTTGATATCAAGAGCATAAATCAGTTGCACACAACATTTTGTACAAAACATATTTGTTACTGGTTAGTTTTAGAGAAACATAGAGAAACATTTTAGGGGCAGGGTTGCGTCAAGCAGAGACCCACAGGATGCTGAAGTTGTGAAATATAACAGTAGCTGACACGACTCATGGGGGTACAAGGCACATAACTTCAGGGGCATTTGGATCTTGTGAAAAAATTGGATGGTTGGATGTTTTGAAATGTGAACAAACTTAAGAGTTTGTTCACAAGTTACTACTTTCCATATGTGTCCAGACAGCCAGAGTATTGCAAAAGATAGATATGCATAAAATGCATGTATATAGAGACAAAAAGGGGAAAGGAAGAAGTGTCACAGAGTGGAGGGTGTAGAAAAATTAAGTTTTAATTTTCCAACACCTATAATTTTCCTAATTAGGTTATAATTTGTGCTCATCACACAGTCTTGTGTAATGAGCACTTATCAAGGCTGAGCTAATGTTTATCAGATTGTGGGGTACAGAAAGAGTCTGAACTTAACTTTTTACACCCGGGGACAAATATGGTCATGGACATGTGCATCTAAATCTCTTTCGCTTCGAAGTCTCTTCGAAAGCATCTGCTGTTTTTCAACAGCCGTGGGATGTCCTTGGATCAGGGTCTGGAGTTGGAGGGGCACAGTGGGCCAGTGTGGGAGGGGTCACACTTGAAGAGCATGTGCATACACACTCCCCCAAAAAAAAAAGAGCCAAGCCCTAAAACTCTGTATACCCTGCTCATAAATGCTTCACAGACCCCATCTCCGCCTGCCTCCTAATCCCCTTTGCTGCTCCCAGAAATGGGCAGACAGCTTTCTTGTATGATGGAGTTAAACAGCTCTCTCCTAACAACAGCATACCTGCACATCATCACACTGATACCCCTCAACAGCTCAACAGCCCTCCTCCATTTTCACAGACACAGGAGTTAATCTTTTTAGACATAATGGCTTTAAACAGCCATTAGGTTATGTTGTTTACATCTAACTGCTTTTTAGCCAACAACGTGTATATTGGTGTGGGGGGCCGTAAAGCAGGGGATCTCGCCTGCTGTAGTCTTTGCCATCAGATGTGAAGCAAGGGCAGGAAGGGGACGCACTCTATTGTACTCCGCTCAGAGAAACAGGGACAAAACTGAAGAAATTATAAGAAAGGAAGCAGGGAAAGAGAGGTGAAGAGAAAAGAGAAGGATTATAAGTAGAGCTAATATAATGTCCACATGACAGTAAACAGCCCCACCTGCTGATATGTTACCTTTTAAGATGGCATCTCCTTCCTCAGCTGACCATGCACTGAGATGTGCTGTTCAAATTACATAGAGAGGCTGCCTTTTTGCTGAAACAAAAACATGCTCAGTTTCTGTGACCAGGGTGATTGTGTAAAATATACGTTTCTGAACATAAATATGATCTGTTTTCAGTCTTTCTGCATTCCTTATGAGTTTATAGTGTACACGCACTATATGTTTGTGGCTCTCTGTATGAATGACAGGCAAAGGATTAGACAGAGAGGACTTATGTCACTGGATTGGCTGGTGAAGCCCCCTTAAGGAGAGACATGACACAAATCAATGTCTGTGGCATCTGGAGGCCTGAGGAAGGGGCTATTTTCTCAAGGTCAGCTGTGCCAAGGTCAACTGAGAGTCCAAATCTAAATGTTACAAATAACTCTGGTCAGCAACAGCTGAGATCAGAGAGACTCACATTCAGTTCCTCATTTATTGACTTAAGCAAAGAAATGTGTGAATTTAAATCAAATATTACCGTTTGGTATTTACAGAGAGCTTCTAGAAATCAGGCAGAACATCAAGAAAGAATTTAAGTGTTAAACAAGGAAGTGATACTGGGTGGATACAGCTCTTTGATTGTTTCTTCAGCACATAGCTGTCACCATGGTAACCACAGACTTAAGGGTAGCAACTAGAGTATGTGAGAGAGAGAGATGAGGAGGGCGGAGTGAGGATGAGACAGAGAGAGAAGCAAGAGGATGCAAGTAAGAAAGTAGGTGATAATGTGTAAGGAATAGTGGGAAGACAAGTGAGAGAGAGGCAGAAATAAAGGAATGGCAAGACAGGTGTGCAACAAAGGCAGAGCAAAACTGAGAAACATACAGTGACAACGAAACACAAAGAGATATTCACTGATCAGCTGCAGCCTGGCCACTGTATTGCTCCAGAGGAGTGATGTCCATGAGTAAGCCTGTACCAAGCCTGCTGGGAAGCACTGCAGTAGCATCTCAAAGAGGGAAAGATGACAAACATCAGCACTGAGCATGCTCCACTCTCAAGGCCACTGTGAAAATGAGATTCAAGCTCTTTAGCCTCTCAGTTTGTTCTTTCACTCTATTGCAGCCTCCATCTGTCACTATCCAGGTTTTGTGAGCATAACATGGCCCCAGTGCCTGTCTGTCTGATTCAGAGGTAGCTCCGCATTGGCCACAATCTGACTGATGTGTCTGATAACTGATTGATCTAATGGTAAGGGGCACTTTCCCCCACTTATGGCTACGCTGATTCATATTGTGACAGGTGTGATTGGGGTGAGAGGCACAAGACATGAGGATAGCAACTCATCAGCCAATAGGCATGATACTGCAATGATAGACCACCACTCCAGCAGCCTTGTACATACCGTTCTGTTGACAGATGTGATCTCTGTGCCTCCAAACTCTTACTGATCACCTTTCACATCTGGACAGCTGCCAGAGCTGCACTGAACAATGGCAGCCATACATTTGTGCAGGAAGTACAATCAAGTTGAGGCTGATTTTTATTAATTATTTGCTTTACATGCATGTTCTGCAGAGATACAGACACACCCACACAGTTACAATCCTGTGCTTTTCTTTGTCGATTTGTGAAAATGAACAGCCCCCTTTGGCTTCAGTGAAGGTTATGTGATGACATGGCTTGTCATGTGTTCATGAGAGACATACAGGTTGCATGCACACTAAATATATTGTACATGTGTGTTAGAGGAAAAATAAGTTTAAGGTGATGCCAGTTGGTAATCAACTTTCATTGTAGCTCAAGTACTGAACATTGAAAATTGAAAATGCTTACCAATAGCAATGGTGGTACATCTTCATTTTCTACATATCTTTCTTCCCTTAAATAAATTCTTTCATTTGGGCAACAACTAATAACAGCACTAATACTAAAATAAAGAAAATATTTTAATGACAGATGCTGTCTGAGCATGACTTTGATGATCCTCTTAAACAAAAATCCTCTCTGTCTTCTTAAGGTTTTATGACTGAAAATCTCAACTGCTCTCTGCCTCTGTATTTTTCCTGTTTTTAAACATTTTTAGGAGTCTCAGTGTCTCTGGCTGTCTTTCTCTGCCCGTCTCCCTCCTTTCTGTCTAAGGAAGCGATAAAGAGGTTTGTGTGACTGTGAGCAGATTGAGTTGAAGATAGAGGCTGGAAGCAGATCTCTTCCACCTCCTCATTCTGCTCATTCTCTCCCGCTATCACCCAGATGAATAGACAAACAGTCTCCCACATGCTCTAACAGTTTATCAAACACACACCCACATAGAACCAGGTCTTCACGCAAACACATATGTGTGCTCTCACCAGAGAGAACAACACACGCTCAATCTAAGAGTCCTCAGGCCGACAAAGTATACAATGTCACACTCAAATACAAACATACCCCCTCAAACACGCACATACGCATACGCATACAAACACACAGGTGCATCCAAATGTAAATAGAAGAAACACATGGGCCACAGATGCATTCAAAATGGACCTGTTTTCCACTCATGGTGCACTTAATACAAACCATCTCCCCGGAGCAAGGGGGGGGGGCTGTTAGGATACCACATCTGAAAAACAGCACAACACCTGTTGTGTGTGGTTTTTTCCCATTACGCACATTTTACACTCTTAAAACCAACTGAGTGATGTTTTCCAGCTATGTTTTACATTTTTCATATTATTTTAATATTAATTTATTTTTCTAACATTAAAATTGCAACAAATGCAACAAACAATCCAACAAATGCAAATATCATAAATAATTATCTATAAACTACTTTATTGTTCATGAGCTCAATCTAACCTTCGGTTTGTTTTTTTGAGCCAACTTTTGACTGTAATAGTGCTTAAACATTAAAATATCTTATAGATTATATTGATTATCATCAATTCACTTGTCATACATCGTAAAAATGAACTTAAAATGCCAGAAATGTAAATTGACACAAGGAAAAACATGGGAAGGTTGGGGTCTTATCAGCAACCGCTCTCCCATTCAAAAACATACGTGCATCCGCTCTCTGCTTTGCATTCTTCACATCAAATCAAATTCCTTCAGCGCTCTGCGCTTGTCCTTTATCTCCAGAATGTGCTTTTAGAGCAACACAAACATGTCACAATGAGGACACTGAGGAGTTTCACACAGAGTGAAATCAGCTCCTTGGTCAAATCATTTGCATTTCTGTTTTTGCCTCTTGAGCTGAGCTTGGGCTTATCACAAGCCTTTCTTATCTCTTTGTTTGTTTTTCACCAATGTAGGCTTTTCCTGGAAAACAGGCCACTACGCATGTGTAAGCTTAGATCATACTCTGGCGGCATAAGCCCACATCAAGGCGGTCTCAAATTGAGTGAACTTGATAAGTGGGCAAGAGAGTGGTCCCAGCTGACAGTGCCAGGATGGCCTCACATTGTGGTCTAGCAAGCCAGAAGTGGCTAACAGGAATCCAGGGCTGTGGTGGGTCATCTTAGAGCTACAGAATGACTGCACAGGCGCACGAAACCCTTTCCACCCCTGTAGAAGCAGTTGAATCTATTGCCAAGCACAAGCAGTGATGGACAACGCACATACTAAGAAGGAGGTCAAAGCTAGCTAAAGCTTTAATGAGCAGCTTAGGGATGGAGGAGCAGTACCGAAGCTTGAACTTAAAATCTAATAGTTGAGTTTTAGCCAACAGAGAGTGAATTGTTGCTCAAAAAGCCAAGTAGTAATAATATAATGCTAAACTATGCTTGTGTGGATCAGGTGCCAAGGCAGAGGAGTACAGGTTAGTGGAAACTCACTGACCACAGGGTAAAACGGAGGTCGATACTTCTAACTGAATGGTATTTGGGAGGAAAATATGAGACTAAAGCCTTTGTATAATTTTTCAGGTACATTTTGTTATTTTGTAATTCTGACTTGTCTATATTTGTTTACTGGCCCATGGCAGTTGCAGTAAGAGAAATGCCTGCTTGGAAGCCTCATGTCATGGAGAAAACAAGGGAATGAAAAGAAACATGCCTAGACAATGTGTAGCAAAAGTACACATCCCAACAGATGTGATGGAGAAAAAGCGGAAACGGGGCTACAGGGCTCACGCTACAGGGACTTTCTGTAATACTGATCTTACTGGCTTTTACTTGTATAACAGACCACAGTGAGGAATGTTGCTTTCTCATTTAGGGCAAAACACCCCCAGAGTTAAGGGGTATCAATATCACAAGGGAGATATATTCCTCTTTTGTCTGCATTTGCTGCAGTGAGGTGATGGTTAGTGTGCTGGTCTGTGGGCCAGCTGGGACACATCTCAGTTCACCCATGTGCACACCCACACACACAAGCACCCACACACACAAATGTACGCACATAGTGAAGCTTACTCTACACTGCTCACTATCTTTCAACAACAAGCTGAGCAGGGACCAGACGGAAAGAGGTCCTATTTGTGCAGGAAGATAAATACACTTCTGCACCCAGTCCTGTCCCCTCCAGATTAGAGCAACACAATAATGAGCAGGAGCACTGGTAGAAGGTCAGAAGAAAGCAAGGGTAAAGGATAGAGTAACAGCCTACAACCAAAACACACCCCCCCCCCCACACACATACATGCAAGAGTGATCACAGACAGACACAAAGGGTTTATCTTTAATTACTGGTGCTTAATAATGAATCATTCACAATATGTATCCCTTGTACTGTATTTTGCCTGTGAATCTTGCCACTGAGGTGTGTTCCTTACTTACTCGAATAAATATGAATTTACTCCTGTGGGGGATTTACTAGCCTTTACTTTCCCAAAATCATTCACTCTGGAAAAGCTCCAAGTCTTTACAACTTGATGACACATAGATTTTAGAAACACAGACGGCCCGTGCTGTGAGAGTCACTGCAAGAGTGGGTGTCAAGTATCTGGTCATCCCATGGGGGGGTGGTAGTGAGATCAAATGTGTCCAAATGTCCACATATTTATTGTAAATATTCAGAAATGCGTGTGCGTAGTTGTTTACAAGTGATTCCTCAGTGAGTCAGCAATGTCCTAATCTTTGATCAGCTCCTCCTCTGTCTTACATTCAGAATGGGAACACTCAAGAATAGGCCACAGACTTAGGAAACACACCTTCACTCTGACATGAATATGTTGTTGTTTTTTAACTCTAAAACAATCCTGAACTAAGCAGGAGACCCCTACACTGTTGAGGGAAACAAAATTTTTGCCTTGGTCCACTCCGAAGACTCCTAACAAGCCATTCCATTGTGTTTAAAGTCTTTTCGTGTTAAGACACACATCAATCCACACCTACAACATACCTGAGGAAACAAACCTTCTCTCAGGATATGTGCTGTGTGTGTGGGGTGAACATGGCCGGACACGTCCCTTAAACACACCGGGAGGCGCCCAGCGGGAGTGCCAGCAGCCCCTCTTTTCAACACCTCAGCACGCGGCACACAAACACAGTTGCCCTTCCCATGGTCCTTTTGTTCCCTTTTTGTTGAAGTTCCTGTCATGGACACTGTCAGTTTTCCCTTGACATTCATAACTGATAGTTATATTACACTTTTATTTTGCAAAAATTCGTATCAGTGTACTAATCATGCTTGAAATTTGCCATCTCACAAATGACGCAGGAAAACATGCATATGCTTGCCAACTCAGAACTATGGCAAATGCACTTCCTTCACAGATATTCATACAATTACCCAAACAAACACACCCAGGTACTGGCAGGCATCATCTACATAAGGTATGGAAAAATTGCTAAAATTGTTAATTCCTCACGAAAACCGGTAAGGAAGTAGAATTTATCAACCAAAACTTTTGGTTAAACACCCAAAAGAAACCATGTTAGTTTATAGTTATATATGTATTTTAAGATGCTGTAAAGTTACTAATCTGAGAACATGTGGCTAAACGTAGTTTTGTAACTGAACATAATTAGCAGGCCATTTTCAGTCTCTTGTGTTACAACAACGAACTTTCTAACCATGACATGATCTATAAACAGCCAGAAAACTGTGATTTCTGCAATCAAATCAGAACGCAACACAAATGCCCACCTCTTCAAATGAAACCAGGAGAGGACTAGAAACTGGCGCATGGTGAGAGTGAAGCAGTGGCCCGGGGCCTATATTAAATGAGAGAGAGAGAGCCAGGGAGAGTCTGCAGTGAAAGGTTATCTCCGGCACTGTCCTTCAGTGTCATGCTGCTTCCTGAGAATTTACCTCAGTGACAGCTTGGTGGGGTAATGCTGCATTGGAGAAGCATATGCAGACACATTTTATGTATGATCTACTTCTTACAATGAGGAAACTCAGTAATAATGTCACCGGTATTTCTGTGCAGTTGAAGATGTTGCCTTGTTACAAGAACATCATCATAATTTGTCAAGAAATGCGGGAGTTATTATTAGCTTTTCCTCATTATATTTCAAATATACAAAATACAATTATAGAAATAGTGACATTGTTCAAATTTAAATCCACTTTCAGATAATTACTTGACATGCTCAACAGGACAATACCCATATTTTTTTAAAAATCCGCCGTGACATTGAACTATGAATAAACTGTAGCTGATGTTGACATTGAGATAAGCTGTTTACACAAACCTTGGATGCCCTGTGATTGAGGATCCCTGTTGTCATCTATAAGCCTGTTTATGGAATATTATGGAATGTGTTGTCTTGGTGTTGTGCCTAAAGCTAAAAAGATCTACAAGGGAAACAACAGAAATTTATGCCCGACAGCAGCACCCTCCCTCCTTGAACTGAGCAATAGTAGGTTACCTCTACACCAACAAGCCAAAACAACGTTGACCTCAACAGTAATTTGTGTGATTGTGACATCCTGACAACAAGCCTGATTTTACAGGTAATTATACTAATACTAAAAAGCACCTATCAAATACGAATCCAACCATGTGTCAGTTTGAATTAGCAGAGACAAAAGGCACTAGAAGTGGGAAGAAAAATATTTTACATGCCACAGAAACCACATATTTGACAGACCAAAGTGGCTTATTCAGATTTCAATTAATTGAAAAATGAGATTACCTGTGTTTCTCGGACTTATGCCATTTACATGCACTCAGAGCTGGATAGCAGGACCAAGGGTCTAGGGTGAAGCTGTCGATACATCCAAACAAAGCCAATTCTATATGAAACAAGGTGAAATAAAATACTAGTAGTTTATTTCTTTCAACTATTAGTCAACTGCTATATAATGTATGTACAACTGTAAGCAGTTTGAACAATTACTGAATGTAAATGATGTCAAAACAAACAAATTTGATTTGTACAACATTAAGCGATCACATTCTTGTATACTGACATATTGTACAGTAATGTTTATTTAGTTTTCATATTTACCAATTACTTGTATTTTTCCACTCAGGCCCCTTTGGATTTCTGCTTCAATTCCATTTCCAACTTTAAAGGGTTAATTTTGTTGACAACCTTTCATGCTGTGCACAGAAAAAAATCTTTTAAATATTTAATCACATGCACTGGCTGCAACCTGTGAAGGAGGGGTATTGCAGCCCAAGATAGCTGAAAATTACTGAATGATTCAAAACAGAGAGTAAACTTAACCTGCCATCACAAAGCTGTAGGATATAAGTGATAAAAATCAGGCTAATATCAACATGTTAGACATTGGCTTGGGATGAGAAAAAGATCTAAAGGGGAAATTATCAAGGAGCTTTTGTGCATTTCATGCCACTCTCATTTGTGATTTGTCTTAAGTGATATTTAAACTTGGCACCTACCCTCTACAGTTCAGAACTACTTGTGATTAGCGAAGGAAAAATTGTATTCCCATGTTTGTAAGGCATCAACCATATCTAATGTGTCTTATTTAGAAGTGTTCACTAGGGGCAGATATGAACATTTTAATCCACACAGCTGCTCAGACTTAATGATGGGCATCTTTTTGACCACAGCCAGTGGTGTGACTGTGGCCATTTACACTGTAAATGATAGACTCTCCCTGGGGGCACCCCATTCTGGTCGGTTTAGTCACAAACACATCCACTCAGAGAAGACTGCAGTATTAACAGCAGAGGTCTAACTCCAGAAATGGCTTCCTTCAGTGAACAAAGTAAAATCCAAATGGCAGACTTTCACAGTTGTTTCCTGTACATATGCTCCGGACGGTACAGTGACTGTGGGCTTTTGAGTGTTTTTGACACAGCTCCAAGCATAGGGACTGGGAGTCTAACAACTGCTGTGACATTCCCAACGGACTCATCCCTTTCAACTTTTCGGTGTTTGTCCTGCTTCCTGATCCTGATCATATACTGCCTCATTGTGGTGAAGGCTACATTCTTCAGGAAGGCAAAGAAGCACAGTATAAACTAATGTTTTACTGCTGTTCTGTTTGGTATGACATTTACTGTAAGTTCTCCTTACTTTTTTTTATCTCAGTGGTGCTGGATTTATAGTGAGTGTACAGCAACAGTAAGTAAATATAGGTCTGTCTGTTGTTGCACAAACAGATGTTTTTTGCAGGGCAGTAACAGTAGCCTAAAGTGATAAATGGACACAGCCAAAAATAACTGAACTATATAAAGGACTTTTTTTCATCAGTGTATAAAAATTATGTCAGTTTCGGACATAACTTAGAAAAACATCTATCACTACAGTGTTCTTCTATTGCAACTAAAACATCTCACACTGTGTTTCTCTCTGTTCTCTGTGAACAAATAGCTCACTCTAAATAAGGTGTAGTGCACAAAATTTTCTAGAAATATCATATGCACCTCAAATTATTTGGTATGGTTGATTGTGTGATTGAACTCTGAAATAGTAACATTCTGTACCAAACAGTTTGGCTGATGCACAAGCAGCTTTCATCCCATTTTATAAATTCAAGCCAGAGATTAATGGAGATTATTGGTTGTGACATTATGTACAAATTGTAAAACTAATCTGCATTCACACCACCAGCACCAGACCCAACTTCGCTCTGATGGCTGACTTCAGACAGCTGTTTGCAAGCTTCAGCTTTGCACCAGTGTTCTGGGTGATTTGGTTATTTTAGACACAAGGCAAGAGTGATATATAAAACACAAGCTTTACTGTAAACATAAAAAGATGATGGTGACCTTCTTTTCTGGTTTGTTGCAAATGCATTTGCTTTTTCATAAAAAGAGCATGGCTCTCATTCAGTTCCCAAAGAACTGTTCACCACTTAATGATGTTGAATGCATACTAACAATATGAAATAAATAGTAATGAACACTGAACAAATTGAAGTTATTGCGAGGTGATAAAACATATATTTAATGCACATTTATACATTTCTGTCAGATTTTATGAAATCATGTTTTAATGGAAGCAACAAACAACAACAAGCTGTTTCACTTCCTTACCCCTCTAATGACTTTTGTGGCTGCTAGTTGCAAAACCTCCCCTGCCCGAGCACTGAAAAAATAATTAAAATTCTTTGAAAATATCACTGGAACAATTTGCAGTTATGTGGAGCATGTGATTAATTTGATATAAATCACAAGCCTTACACTGCATTAGTTTGCAGACTTGTTCTCATAGTTCTTATCCAGCTGAACTTATAGTAAGCCCATTATTCTCCTTGAGCCCAGAATTCTGTATTACAGCATGGAAATGTATAATCATCCAAAGCATTGCTTTGGTGTGCGAATCAGAGGGCATGCTCAACAGACATTCAAAACTGTGAAAAATACAGTATCTGTCACAGCAGAATGGGTAAACCACTCATGTAGAACTAAACTGCTAGTACTTTAGTTTTGTAGTGCAGCACATTAAAGTAGAATTATGGGATGATAACAACTTAGTTTGATGTCTTGTCCTGAGCTTGTCTTACTCCACAGGCAGCTCTGTAGTTAATCCAAAACTTTTTGTGATAAGAGTATGTACAGTATAATCCAAGGTTTGGTTTACCATAATCTATCAAAACACAACTGTGTTTTTGATATTTTGGTGTGTAATCCTGAAAATCTCCATGCACATAATTCCTGCTCATGGAATTCTCATAGTTTGAGATTTTTTTTAAATCACAACACCCAAAAAGACACTGATAAGCTCTGTTTTTTTCTAAATTTGGATATTGGCAGCATCACTATTAAACCTTGCCACAATACTGTGCTTGTGATGTGACACTGTCATTATCACATTCTCGATCTCTTCATCAGAGGTCAGCTAGTGTGAAATACCAGAAAAGCTGCTTAGACTTCTCTCAAGGCAGACATCTTGTGCAACTAATAGTCTTTATAATGGCTGCATTCCATTTAGGTGAGCATGTGCTCTGTTGTTGTGCATTCAGGCTTTATCACACCTGTGCTTGTCTTATCATGGTGCATCATATTACAAATAACATGGAAATGTGGGAATTTTCATTTCACAACACATGTCAAGTTTCTGGACATGAAGGCATTCAACTGTCAGTGATTTGGAAAACACTCAAATCCAAAACTAAGAAGTTTAGCTGGTTTGAAATAATGTTTCTTGCAATGTTTTAATGGGCTACCAAGTATGATTTTTTTTTCCTCAGTTCTCTTCCAACTACTGTGTCATCCATCCTCTAAACCATTGCAAACAAGACAGAGGTGGCTACATGAGATTATTTTATATTATCTGCAAAAGAGATGACTTAATGCCATAATTGACTTCCGAATGTCATTAGTGGTTAAAAAATTTTAGCCACAGGGAGTTTGATTCAACATTCTCTACACTAGTCAGATTTGCTGTTACAGGCACACGAGGTAGCTGTTCTTACTGAAAATGAATCAACAAGCTGAAGCAACACAATCATGCAAGCCTGTCCCGTACCAAACAGCAGACAGTTACCAACTACCTAGATGATGAACAACCAACCAAAAACTAGTGGAGGAATTTTTTTTGACACTTAACCCAAACCCCACCCCCCCCCGAAGAAAACACTAAAGGAGAGTGAATATTGGAAATGCAACCATAAAGTAATCACAAAAAAGCCCCCCAAAAAAATATGAATAAACAAATCGCAGGAACTATGATTTTTTTTGGCTAAAGGTCAAATGTATCACAGCATTATTGTGCAATGTTAATAGAAATGCCCGAGCCTACAAATCACATCCTACAATGGTAAATGCTTGTTTGGTACAAAAACTGCATCCTCATTGTTTAAACTAAATAAATAAATAAATAAAAATATGTGATGGTGAAACTCTGAAATAATTATTCCAATTATGTTTTATACATAATATTTAATTACAATATCGATGAAAAGTATTTATAATATCTTGCAACCTTACATCACGATAATGCTAGTGTTGCTCTATATTAGCAGGTTGTACAGGGCAGCTGTCTGTTAAAAAATATCTGAAGAGCAATGTCAGGTACAACTACAAGCCAGTGGGACTACTACAGATGCCTAAAGATACTTTGGCATCCAGAAAGGTTTCTTCAGATCTCACTGGTGACTTCAATGACTGTTTGCTTACATGTTAGCTACAACAACTAGAATATGTCAGCTTGTTGTGCTGTTCCTATGCATCAAAAGAAATGAAAAACATACAGAAAAAATAAACAACAAATTAAACACAAAAGAAACTGTTTAAATCTAAATTTGTTTGAGGATGAAATATGAAGACAAATCATTATATTGTACAGGTGATTCAACTCATTTAAACCCATTTTTGATTTATTACATGCATAACCTTTATGAAGCCTGGGCTGATGCAGTTTAACAGTGCTGCTGAATGTAAAAGCCCCTGAAAGAAAATCCCAGACCAAAACGGAATTAGATCAGGAATTTGAATTCTGTATTAGTCATTTAACCTCATCAGACATGCATCATTCCTAAAAGCACCACAGTGCCTTTATAACATAAATGCATCAGCTGATATTAGTAAACTTGGCAAAGTATTGGCTCACACAATATTACTGCCAGGCAACACACTGCATTGAAGATCAACATAGGGTGCTTCTGTTTTTTTTACCCTGGTCCCAGATATACACACTTTGTGGTATAACTCTGGTTGGCAACAATCACAAACAACACCCGATGACATCTCCCTCATTTGACATTTGTACAGGTATAGCTCAGTGACTGAAAGGCACCTAGTTTACCACTTATGTTCATCACACATCTGCTGTGTAACAGTCTGTAAACAGGTACCAACTACTAAATCAGTAAACCTCAACTCTACCGTGAAAATTGGTCTGTCACTGCAGAATTGTGACTTTTCTGGGCACAAAAGATAGAAACCCAGGATCATCATTTTGTCATAATAATAGCTTGTAAAATTCTCTTTAGAAATGTGGAGTACAAGGCTGAGTAATGGTGAGAAGATAGGGCAGGAAAATCAGCAGCCAATTACTGAAAATAGCCATGTCCTTTTTTCATACATATTATAAATATACATCATGCTAACTTGTCATAGTAGAGTAGCCAAGCTAAGATTAAGCAGGGAATAAATTCCACTTAAGTAACCCTTTGAAAGCATAAAACAGACCCTATTAACATATAGTGTCACCTCCATTAAAACAGTTCATGCCTCCAGCTGGTCAGCCATTAGCCTGAACCTGGATTACAGACACGACAGCACTGACAGTTGAAAACAGTTCCATCATCCTTATCTAAACAAACATACATCCTGCTCATGTCAGTAAATGAGCATCTTTGTCACAATTGACAACTGTTTGCTGAATTGCCCTGGATGGCTCCATTAGGGTATACTGACTGACCTGTAGATGCATGATGATCCATACTACCACAGACTTGTGGGTTAAGCACAATCACCATCAGCAGCTGTCATTCTAGTTCTATGTCTAGCTCTTCTCAGGAACACTCTCAGTTCACAGAAAGATGCACAGCTCAGGGCATAATCCTCCCTGTCTACCACCTCAATGCAGCAGCTGCGACCTGCATACAGTGGTGCGACTTAACAGTGGCAGATTAGTGATCAAGTATGCATTCATAACAACTGCTACATTCATTTGCTTCCCAGAAATGCATGACCTTAATGAACAGATAAATAAACACAGTGAGAGTGATTTGCACATTTGATAATTACAAGAATGAGAGTGGCTTTAAGGTGAGGTGTTATTTATCTACTCAGATTACCTTTTTTGTGTTACACAATTTGACCCCTTCATACTTATACAGTGCTCTGCAGTCTGCATGCAACCACATGCTTGTACACACAAATGGCAATTATTCGCATCTCGTTTATGGAGTGGCTTAATAGACAAAAAGCCATGGGCCTCAACTACCACATTTTTTCACTATATACACTTTAGGCTTTTAGACTTTTACACAATTTAGGCTGAGGAACATAACCACTGTTGTTATGCAAAGCTAAAAGGCAGATGTGACACATTTGAAATTAGGATTCTGCACAATAGAAATGTCTGACTATTCCAACTGAGAAAAAATTTCTTTTCTGTCAACTCATCTCATCATATGATTGAAAAAAAAAAGAAAAAAGCAATGTGAGGATGTAACATGGCGCACGATCAATAAAGCTTAGTTATACAAGATAATCAGGATATGCTTCATTTGGCAAGCCTCTGTCATAAAAAAAACACTCAGTGTCAAAAATGATTAGAAGTACCTCACCACAAAGGGACAAATGCATGAATGTAGAAGATGGCCTTCTGGTTCATGTATGTATATAACAGGTCTACTGGGATACATCCAATGAGCACTTCATAAGGAACACGTGTACACCTGCTTGTTCATGCAATCATCCAAACGTGCCAATCATCTGGAAAAACCACATGGATGCAGGTCAGGGACCTCAGTTAATGTTTCTTCAAAATGAAGACAAATTGATGCAATCTCATTGACTCATTGATTCATTCTGTAGACAGAAAAACGTGGTTGATGCAGGAGGTCAAAGGGGTTTGGTCAGACTCACTGGTGCTGACAGGCTACATTAGCATAGATAACCACTATTATGGGCAGAAAAACATCTCAGAATCAGCATAGGGTATCTGGAGGTGGATGGGCTACAACAACAGAAAACTATGTCAGGTTCTTATCCCCTGAGAATAGAGATCTGAGACTGCAGGCTCAAGAAAACAATTGAAGACTGGAAAAGTGCAGGCTGGTCTGAAGAATTTGACATTAATAGCATGAATCATTGGACCCAATCTGCCTTGTGTGTTCTGGCTTGTGCTGGTGGTGTAATAGTGTGGAATATGATTTCTTGTTTCGCTATTGGCTCTTTCATACTAGTATATCATCATTTGAATACAACTGCCTAAGTGAGTGTTGTTGCTGACCGTATGCATCCCTTTATGGCCACAATTTACCATCTTCTAATGGCTGCTTCCAGAGTAATAATGCACCAGTACAAAGCAAAATTGTCCCAAAGTAGCACCAGATATGAATTCAGCTAAACACTTTTAGGGTGTGGTAGAAGAGATACTGACAGCACAAATCTGCAGCTGACAGAACTACACTAGTTACGTTAAGCAGTTATTAGCATTTCCAGGAATCTCAAATGAAATATGAAATCAAATCTCTTAATTTGAGCCAGAGTTTGCTGAATTCTGCTGTTGCTGCATGTTTGTTGTCATCTATGTCAGAGAAACAGTATATGAGCAATCCCAGCTGACTGAGTCCTGAAGAGTCGGTGCAGATTGTAAGCATTGTTTTTGAGGCAGGCCTTAGGAAGCAGTAGACAATAACGGCATCACTTTTAGAGCTCTAGAGCACTTATATTCAATCCCCTGGTTCACACTCTTGGAAGCTTTGTCCCTCTGAGATATGGATATAAGGCAGGTTCAGCATGTGTGCTAAAGGTCCTCTGGACTTACTGTCTGGGCTTAGACAAAGCTGCATATGCAGCAATTCAAGACTCAAGATGAGTGCATGATGGCCAATATTACAGATGCAGTGATTTGATGTTAGGGAACTTAATATGTCAGAAAGAAGCAGTAAATAGAGCATTGTTAAGTCTGCTCAAAGGGACAAGAAAATGTCAAGGGAATGACTGTTATATCTGTCTTGCATTAGCTATGTTGTTGGATAACTTGAACTGAATAAAAGACAGCAACAGAGGCCCACAAAGAAGGCATGGCAATTTTCTCAGGTAACACGGTAAGGTGGCCATGTCAGTCTGATCACATCGCTGATAAGCTTTGGTAAGTGGCAGAAGAATTGGCAAGGGATGTTTGGGCTGCTCAAGAGACTCAAGAGGCAATGAGGTCCACTTTGTGTAACCTCTCTAATGGGATGATGAGTTTAAAAGCCAGAGTGAGTGTTGCAAAATTGGGGCGAGGGGGGAGGATTTGAGTCTCAAGAGTACAGGGTAAGCGGATTTAAGAAAGGCAGCAGGACAGGGTACACATCATGCATCATGTTCCCGACTGAAACACTTGAGCGGTATTGCAACTCTGTGTACAGGCTTTATTATTATATCTGTGACGTATAACCTATTTGGCTCAAGACATTCAAAGTTTAGAAGACAAGCAGCCTCAACATGGGACATTAGTTGTAGAAACAGGTAAAAGAGTGGCTGCATGGCAAGCACTAGGAAATGATTAACATCCAGTTGCTGACACTTCTTTGCAATTACAGAAGCGAAGAACTCATTTTGCCCAAGAACAAGAAACCTCTATGGCAATGGTGCTGTTTGGCTCTTACAAGTGCAGTAACGACCCATCCCACAAATTCGGTCAGTAAGCAATGCAGTTTTGCATCAGAAAATGTGTCAGTGAATCCATGCACAAATGCACGTGAATGGAGCTACTTGTGTGCAGTCGTCTGCACCGATGCAACACTATGCTGCATTGTACTTAATCAATGGGATCCATAGCCTATTCAATATGATCGACCTTGATTTTCATTCCTTAAATCTTACCACCCATGAAGATGAGACGAGAGAAAGAGAGAACGAGAGAGTCTGTTTAAATAATATATAGCCACTTGGATATTGTTGGTGATAATTAATAAACTAATAAATAAACAATGGCTTACTACGAATAAAATGTGTCTCATGCAGTTTAAAATTTTCTCATCCCGGATGTCATTTAACAAACAAAACAGAACCCCCAACTTTTTGAAAATGAATCTATGAAGGGGGAGGGGGGCGGGTGGGGGACTAAATTGATGTGTGGTAATATTTATAATTTCCCTTTTTTTCACAACGACCGCACTGATTGCAAACTAGGAATAAAAGATAAAGTGCTAGGCAGCACTGAGCATGGTTGTGTGTCCACAGGTCGGGACGAGAGACTATGCCAAAGTGTAGGGTATGAAAGCTTTAAAGCAGGGCGTGAGCCTAAATATAGCCAGGGAACCAGTTCGCTTCGGGCACACGTGATACCAGCGAGACAGGCCGCTGTCCCTGGTCCTGAAATGGTGCTGAGTCCATCAAATGCATATGTCCAGTGTTCACCTAACAAGCTGTGACGTTTCAGTAATGCTAAAATCTATGTATAAAAGAGGGAAGTGACAGCTGCATTGTTAAAAGTGCATTAAGCGTTTAAAATATAATGCGGGTTTGCAGGATGCAGATAGTTCGATACAACTGCAATTCCTCACAAGCAACAGTGCGAGGCGCATGTCTGATGCAGTTCAGGGGAGAGAATGGGAGAGAGAAAGCGAGAAAGAGAGTTTGATTGATCATGTGGGCTATGGGAGCCTGCGAGAGTTGTCGAAAATTGCTGCATAGACGCCCCTTAGGCACCAACCTGGTACCCACTGACTCCAAACCGCGCTGTGGCCATAATAACCACCATTCACTAGAGCGCCTGTTTGCAAAAGCCCCAAGTCGGGGGCTGTTAACAGACCGTATATTCTTCCGGGTTGGACTTCCCAGGTAATCCACAATACATTAACTTACCGCAGTCCTCACACAAGATCTTCCCAACATCCTTTTTAAGGTTCTTTCCACTCGTGTCCAGAGGCGCAAACGATGCTTTGAAAACCAGGGGCTCGTCAGTGGGGTCCATGAAAAAAATATACTTGTGGTTCTTCTTCACTTTGGTGCACGGAGCCTCAGATCCAAATTCCCCCACGGTGACGAGCTGTTCTCGCTCCAGACCCCCACTGTTTAGGGGCCAAACATCCAGCACTTTGACATTCACACGGTACGGCTCCGCGGAGACGTTCACAGGCGTAGACTGCACCTTGCCCTCGATCACCACGGCGGATTTGTAAGCCTGGTCCTGCAGGGAATTCAAACTCGGGGAGTAGCAGGCGAATGAGACCCCGATGACCAGCATGGATAAATGTACTGAATCAAGCCTCATGCCGCCTGCTTTGGCTCGGTGGTCGCTGGTCGCGATGCGGCAGGGCTCTCTCGGCTGCGGGGCGATGGCGATGGAGCTGGGTTGAATGAAGAGACAGCAAGTAGGCTCCAGTAGCACGGCAGCGCGGCAGACCTTGCATAAGTGTCCATGCCATCGGGATTCGCTGCTTTTCGAGTGATTTTCAGTGGGTAAAGAGCAGCTTTGAAACGGGGAAACCGCGGGATGATGCTGGCTTTCAAATCCAGTCACTGCTTTCAGCTAATAATAAGGCATGGTACATACGCTAAGCAACGAATTGGCGGATTATCCCCTCCAGAAGATGCCCCCTATGCTGCCATAGTAGCCTTTACTGCAAGACGACGCCACTCTTATCTTTGCCCAAAAATTGCAGTGGTGGGGTACCGCTATGATGCTATTCTGTATCATCTGCAGCGGAGGGAAAAGACGCAAAATGCTGCAGTGAAGCACAAGTTTGGTAGTCCGGTCGCAAAACAAAAGCCACGTTTCATTCCAAAAAATAAAACGGCATTTCTGATCGGCAGCTACAACGCTAATACGCCGCCTTCCACCGCGGTTCTCTCTCCGCCTCCCCCACTAACCACAGACGGAGGGAAAATAATGCCGATTGCCAAGAGGCTCTGTCAACAAAAACGCAGGAATGAGGCAGAGATACAGGCAACCGATGGACCAAAAGGTCGATCTCCTCACTCCCTAAACCCGGTTACTGTGTGTCAATCACTCCATTGTGTTTTATCAGCGGTGATCTCACGTTATAATGAGACAAACGAAATCCTAAATCCATGACTGTCCCTCCTCAAAAAGGCATCTTACTGTAGCCAAGGCATTACTCCAAAAATAAAATAGGATCACATTGAAAAATACAGCCGCATAAACTCCGGTGGGCCTAGAGAAATCATATGGCTGCGATGACTAAGGCTGCGAAAGCATTTCAGATTCTTCAAGAGACTGTTTTGAATGAGTTTTGCGTCTCATCCCATTAAGTCATGCCCTGTATTCAGGTCACATTCGCTGCTCTGCCTCTAAAAAAAAAACTGATGTTGAAGCACCGCATCAAATCCATACGGGTAAAACAGCTGCAACATTAACGTACAAAGCAGAAAAAAAAATATATTTCAAACACTCTGATCGGAGAAAATTCCGTCAAAGTATTGCCTCTCGTGTTTTTATACAATTATAATATATGTTGACATCATGATATACCTCTGGGAGAGCAGTTTGATAAATACAATCGAACATAGGATTGTAAAATACAATTTGATTACCATCAATAGTATTAGGCCAAGTTATCGAAGTAATGGTTTGGTTTTGTTTGGTTTGGTTCAGCCTAAATGCCAAATAGAATGCGGATACAGGATGTTGTATTGACACATTTCACCAAGAGCGACATCTGCTGACCACAATGATTTTATGAGCTCTCTGACACACAATTGCTGTAAATGCTGCTGTTAATCATACCATTGGAACCACATTTGAATCCTATCCAACAATAACGGCCTGGACCAGAATAATATCACTGACCTTCAGTTTATATATTTACCAATAAATTCCAAATTAATATTGAAGTAATCCAACAAATTGGTTTGTCCTGAGCACATGATCCAGACCACAAACAGTACAAACTTTGGAAGAATCCCTCAAAGCCACACATTCAGGCTACTTCTGCTCTCCTTTACGTTCCTGTAGTGCAAAACTGACCAAGACTTGGCTGCTCTCCAAGGTGCTGAAAGGTTACTGGGCCTCTAAAAGCAGCCTATAGAGAGCTGATGTCAGACACCGTACTGTGTGACTGCTAAAGTAATATGCTTAAACACATAGCAGAGCCACAGAGGTTATGTGCACAAATGTAAAATTGTAACATCCCTTTGAAAATCTGCCATAGGGTTTGTGCCATATAGTGGAGCTTGTAACATGTAAGTTGTAATATGGTATTGATGGAAGCAATACCAAATTGTTTCTTTAGTTGTTGCCCTCCATTACGGTTCAGCCAAATGTTGCCATACCTGTTACTGTGAGAAGGCAAAGCCGCGATTCTCCCAGTACACCAAAAGGAGGCGCACCTCCACCGAGTTCCCACAGTGCGTGTTGACATCACAGGTGAAACGTGCGGCGTTGAACTCGTGCGTGTGTCGCTCTCTGTGCCACGACTCGCCGTTTCTTGTCCATCTTGTGCAGCAAGCAGAGGCAGTCCGTACGGTGCTGTCATTAAGGCCTCCCGGCAAATTCACATGTGTCTGTTCCCTTGTCTCGTCTTCTGCGGCACGCCGTCGAGGCTGTAAGGCGCTCCGCCAGCAGACTGAACGGGAAAAGGTAGGTGTGTTATGAGATCTGGCTTGGTGAAATGACGCTTTATTTATGTATGCCATTCAGGTTGTTACTGTTGTTTTGCAGCATTTAATGCCCCAACATGCAGCCAAGAATGTGTCATTGCCTCCCAGAGTTCCCGAAGAAGCATAACACGCAGCGTGCGGCCATGTGTCTGATGTGAAATACTAATAGTGCTGCGGCGCCGCAGCATTCCTGTGTTGGGATGTAGGACAAAACTTTGTGAGATGATCACAGCTGCGGCCTTTTAGAAACTGCGACAGCAGCGTTTTGAGGCGGATCTCAATGTTGGACGTGGCCGTGACATCCGATTAGAACTCTTTCTTTTAATTCATGACTATTGGGGGGAAAAGGACTGCAAGATAGGGCAAGTAGCTACTGATTGTTGACAGATTCAATAAATTGGCAGGTTGGCTCTGATCCATCCACCCATCTCCCACAGACAGGAGGACAAATAACGCATAACGACATATAATGTGAGATTCTGAATAAGGAAGTGGAATGAAACATTCAGCTGGGATTTTTAATGGACTCATAAGGCCAAGAGAAGAAATGACTATTAGACGTCCTATCCTGGTTACAAAACAACAAGTTTTGTCCCCCCCCCCCTAAATTTTATTAACATATGTTTGACATAAATGTCCTTATTCTTTTGCAGAATATTTAACACATAGGCATATCCTCATGGTTGTGGAAGGAGCGCTCCACAAGAGTGACAGGAGCGTCATGTTAAAGCACAGAAAGGAGGACAAAGAATTCAACAAGAAGGGAAATTAAGTAAAGTAACTGTATGAAAATAATACCATGCTGATAAAAAAAGCACCCTTTTCTCCATAAAAAACCCTGTGAAACACAACAGACACCTTGAACATCAGAACATAGGCCTGTATGTATGTATGTATGTATATATATATATACATACATACATACACACATATATATATTTTATTCTCTGATTAAGTGAACCTTAACCTCTCTTATTTAGATTGATAACAATTTCCTCCAATCATTATGAGAAAAGTGACGGTTGCTGATCGAGAATTAATAAGATCACGCCATGTTTGAATGCCTCAATATAACAAATCTAACCACAGAGCAAGGTACAATAAGCTTGTACCAAATAAATAAATAAACAAGTAAAATTTTAGAAAACATTAAATAAACTAAGGTAATTCATTTCAGCTTCCCTCGCCTCACCATTGCACATGTGAAAAGGTCTTATTTACGATGCTCTTCAATAACTGTAGCCCATGCTGTCACTTCAACATTTTTAGTAGAGAAATAAAAGTATGATGGTCGATATCGGCTTTATTAGCAATTAATCCAAATATTTTGTCCTTCTAATACGAGACAATTTCACGTTTTGTAGTTCAGGAGCCTAATAATTTCAAGTAGAAAATTGAGAAAAATGTATTACCTCTTTCTTTCATCGCCATTTCTTACGTCAAATGCTCGTCTACTGGTTACTGTTTCATCATATATGGCCATTGACTTTAGGTGCGATGTTTTCAATTATTTTTGGGAATATCTATTTATTTATTTAAAAAAAGTTCCTTAGCACTTTGAATTGATTAAGAAAAATATAAGCAACAATTAACATCAAATCGTTTTCATTTATGGAATAATATTTCACTGCATGACAACAGTCAATATAAATAAAACGGCGTTCAAAAATTATTTTAAGTGTGATAGACAAGTGGGACGGTCTACCCGTGGTTGTACTGGTGAAATCCAATAAGGCCTTAAAATAGCCTTCAAGACACATACACCGAAGAAATGTTCTGTTGACAAAGCAGACACTTTATAAATTTACTCTTTATGATTCTGTCGCTTTTATAAATATATTTAATGAAAAGAAAATTGAATGTGCCGATTGAAAACAAATGTGACAAATAAAATTATATAATTGACCAGCCCATCATAAATAGAATAATCTACTTATTTTGAGATAAATTAAATGCTGAGCATTGTTGCTGAATTTTTTAAGATAAATTTTTGATAGGCGCACAACGAATATTGAATTAAAGGCTCATAAGTGACCATCTAATGTATAGAGGGTCAAGGTGCTAACCATGCCGTTTATTTAGACTTTCAGGAGGTATAAGAGATGTTTCCCTGCATACAGTCCGCATACAGGGATGTCAGATAGGCTTCAGCCTATATGTGGCCCGGGACTCCACAATGACGACAATATATATGAAATTCTCATATATTAATGCTGACTTTTTACGGCTCTCTCATAAACATATTCATTCTATTTTATTGACTGACATTAATCACCAATAAGTGTGTAAAGTCTTGGAATTTGCAAACGTCTATAATCTATCTGTAATCAAACCAATACATAAAAAAAATAAACAATTGCTTCCTTTTTCATTTTCTTATAGCATAGATTATATATTTTTCAGAAACTATAGCTGTTTGAAATTTTTGCAAAATGGTCAGGTAAGACTGCGGGCTTCATACATGCATGAGGAAATTTACACCATCGAATTTGTGCCTTTTTTTTATGGCCTTTATAGCCGATGGTACGATTGAGAGGTTTGCGCGACCAAATTTGTTTCCAGGAGGACCAGGAGGATTTATTATCACAGAAAAACTATCTGCAGGAGCAGGCAATGAGCCCTCATGGCCAACAACAGGTACATGTTTAGCAGGCTTTAAAAGTATTCCTTCTCAGAAATAAATAAAAATTTTGAAAAGCCTGTATGACAGTTACGTCCAAGATGCTTCAGTGTGCTGGTCTCTGTCAGTCTATCTGCTGTTAGCCTACATACAATATTTTCATGCAGGTCGATCTGATGCAGTTTTTAAGGTTGATGCTGCTGTGAAAAAAAAGGGAAAAGAGAAACTAACACAGTTAACAGCTCCTGCTGTTAATGCGCCAGCAGTTGTCCTGACAGACAGCGGGATGAAGAACCAGGCCCATGGGCAGCAGCCTCTCTCCTCCTCCGGGCAGGCTTGGACATGTAGGGACACACACAACCGGAGGGCCGCAGTTAGGCCAGACACTAAAATCAATGCTACTCTTCCTTTTATGACTCTCCTGTGCGCCGTCGTGTTTGGCTGCAAAGATATTCCGCACCACCGTTAGGCCCAGGGTGGAGGTAGTCGGGCGCAAAAAAGGGATTGAACAAATAAGCGGCCGGATATTGTGACTGATATGAACGGTTTGATATAGCAAATATTTTTTTCTGGGGTCAATTCAAACTGATCACAGCCACAGGTCAACGAGAAGAAATAACTGTCGGGTTTTACTCGGCCTCGCTTTCTATGTTGAATATTGAAAGGCCACTGAAAAGACGGATATATGTCGGGCTTTTAATCCAGCTAGAGGTAAGGGTTCATACTTTTTTTTTGTCACATCAACTATACACAATGTTGGGATGACACCTTATCTTTACATCCTCTAATACAGTTCTTACATCTATTAGGCCTGCCAACGGTGAAAAGGTTACTGGCCCTTTACAGCCATGCCCGGACAACAAATCTGAAATTAAGTTGTAAAGAAGCAAACTGTAATATATCCCAATTTAGAGTGAAGAAAAAAAAGATCATATTTGTTCATTAACAGGAGACGTGCCAGATTTTGAAATAAATTATATTGCTCGTCCTCTGTGTTGCTGACTGCCTTAAAGTTGAACAAGGCGAAGTGGACTCGTTAAACCGGGATCTGTTACAAGTCCCGAGCCACTGGTTTTCCAGGCCTCTGAGGAGAAAAGAAACGACCACTCATCTTATTAATATTTTTTTTAGATATTAGGTAAATGATAAAAATATATTTGTAATGAGGGGAGATTAAGACGCGAAACGACAAATTGAAGTTAGGCTACTAGATTACCAAGACAGTATTTTCTTATGATTAAAAAAAAAAATCTTAAACTGTGACCCTGTTTGGGTGCGTGTAAAAAAATAAATAAATAAAAAATGATGGAAAAAAAAATCAATGAAACAGTTTATGAGCGGGAGAAATGTCACCCAGGCCATTGTTTGTAACATCTTTACTAGGCAATAGCTATGTTAAATTGTGTTTTTGGAAGAAAAGCATCAGGACTCTCTCTCGTGTTGAACAGAGGGCAAGCTAGGGTCTCAACAGATGGAAAAAAAAACACCTTCATTTTAACACGCAGTATCGCCAAGTATGAAAGTAGCCGGAGTGTGAGAGTGTACCTCCTGCGACCAACCTTTACTTTCGGTTCATCACAACACGTAAAGCTCGTGATCTGTAGGGGAAAGTCCACCTTCCTCGCTCTGCATTAACGTCTCCCTCGTTTTTATACATCTGTGTAGATCTCGCGAGAGCTCCGGCGTTGGCTGTGGCTGGCCGTGGCTTTGCAGCAGACAGAGGGAGAAGGCAGGCAGGCAGCATCATGGCGGACAGAGACAGTGGAAGTGAGCAGGGAGGAGCGGCCACGGGCCCAGGCTTCGGGTCCATGCACCTAGCGACAGGAGGGGCGGGCTCGGCTTCCGGGCTCCAGCATGAGACACAAGAGCTGGCGTCGAAGCGAGTTGACATCCAGAACAAACGCTTCTATTTGGACGTTAAGCAGAACGCCAAAGGCCGCTTCTTAAAGATAGCAGAAGTCGGGGCCGGTGGAAACAAGAGCCGCCTCACTCTCTCCATGTCCGTGGCAGTCGAGTTCCGTGACTATTTGGGGGACTTCATCGAACATTATGCCCAGCTGGGTCCGAGCAACCCGGGGATGGTACAAGACGAGCCCAGGCGAGCACTGAAGAGCGAGTTCTTGGTCCGAGAGAATCGGAAATACTACATGGATCTGAAAGAGAACCAGAGGGGACGGTTTCTGAGGATCCGACAGACCGTTAACCGGGGGCCCGGTTTGGGATCCACGCAAGGCCAGACGATTGCTCTGCCGGCCCAGGGACTTATTGAGTTTCGTGACGCTTTGGCTAAACTTATTGACGATTACGGTGTGGAGGACGAACCTGCAGAGCTGCCCGAAGGGTCGTCATTGACTGTGGACAACAAACGGTTTTTCTTCGACGTCGGATCCAATAAGTATGGTGTGTTCATGAGGGTAAGCGAGGTGAAGCCAACGTACCGCAACTCAATTACGGTGCCCTACAAAGTGTGGTCCAAATTTGGGAATACTTTCTGTAAATATGCCGACGAAATGAAGAAGATCCAGGAGAAACAGCGGGAGAAAAGGGCATGCGAGCTGCAGCAACAAGAGGAGATGCAGGCGGACGATGGAGACGAGGATTGATATAAGAGCAAAAACATGCAAGAGTAATGAAAATAACAAGAGAAATATAATTAAAACTCTACTGTATAAAAGAAAGAAATCTAAAGATTTAACTGTAATGGTTTAACTCCAAGGGAGCATCACCCACAATATAAGAAACCTCCACAACCTGACAGTTATGACATGTTGTCACTCATCGCTGGATGTTATCCCACTTATACACCATTAATACAGTTAACAGGCTGCTAAACAAAGTAATAACATTATATTTGAACATTGTTTCCTACTTGACAAACAATATTGAACTGAGTGTTTATTTCCCTTATTAACAGAAAACTTTTGTACCAGTTAAAGCTATTGTAAAAAAAAAAAAAAGTGTTTGCAATGTTCAAATGGAATTATTGCCGAGTTCCAATGAAAAAACGTCTCCTTTTCATGTGAGCTAATGACTTCAGCACAAATCAGATATTTTAATTTTTAAACCAAAATTCAAAAACTTTGTAAAAGGTTGTCACATGTACTTGCCATCCTATTTACCTTTACCTGTGAGTAGAGATGTGTTTACACATAAATCATATGAGGGCTAGGCCTGCTTTGGAAACTGGTTAGATGTCATGCAGTATAAAAAGGAATATAGGCATTTTCATGAGATGAAATAAGTGCTCTATTTGTTGTGCAATATGCATTGCATAAAAATCAAATATATATTGAACTGGTCAATGAATCTTTACATGATGACATTTACCAGAGGCATTCAAAGAAATATTAATATTGTAATTTTTGTTTCAGTTGAAATTGTTGCCATGCAGATGGATATATTATAGACTACCTTTGTGTCTCGTTGTTAATGCAATGTGTTCATTTTAAAGGTACTAAATGTGTATTTGATAGAGGAAATGCAGTGAAAACATGTAGCAAATGGCCTGAATTGCAGATAACTTTACAAGACAAACACCCCACATGGACTGTGTTAATTGGCTTAGTGGTCTTGGAAGAAGAGAGGCAAATTTCAGCAGAGCGCAATCGGTTGGTACACCAGAAACAAATATTTTTTTTTGATCTTGTTCACTTATAGAAGTCTAAATGGTGCCAAGGAGTGCTGTTGCTGCATGTTAATCTGCACTAAGATTTCGTTGGTCTCCCAAAATATTGGCTCAAGGACCCTTCTATATGTATCTTTTCTGCCTATATTGTACAAATCTCAAGTTTGAGTACGGAGTGATTCCATCCAAAGGCTTGGTGTATTTGTAGTCAAAGCTGTTTTCGGAGCGTGATTTTAAAAAGAGCGATCCTGCAAACTGTATTTGCAACATCACCATCACACTATGAGGAGGGACACCAAAGAGTATGACTGGATAAGTCAAGACGAAGAGGGCTCAGGTTACCCATCGGTGAACCTCCAGCTGTGTGTCAATGGATGTGCCCATCCCCACAAGTTTAAGATCAGAAGATGTGAAGTTCAGTGGGGCTGCTTTGGATACACACTCATAGCTCTACTTTAGATTTGTAAGCCCAAATATCTACCTGGGGTGATGAGATTCTGTTTAGGTCTAATTGTAAATATTTGGGCTGCCACACGGAAAACAACTGGTTTTAATCCAGTTCAGTCGCATCTCATAGATGTGTGATAGCAGTTTTATAAACTCTGTCAGTAAACTCCAGAGAAACTGGCAACAATCAGATAATGTCAGATTTACCTCATCATTGAATTAAATGATTGCTCCCATGTTTAGATTGACTGGAAACCAGCAAACTAGACTGTCCTTGACCACCTATTTTTGGAGCCTCTGGTATAGCCTAAATGTTATGTAATTGGGAGCATCCTCTTCAGCATATAAACAACCTGGTGCCTTACACACTCCGCATGCTTACACGCTGGCCTGGTGCTTTGGATCGCAGTTTGGCTTCTTTTTGTTGTCGTTTTCTCTTTATTTCTTCCATTTTTGTGTCTCAGCCCCTTGTGTGCTAGTGCACGACTCGTGGTGCTAAAAGGGTTTATTACAAACTCTTAAAAAAAAGTAGGAGCAGAATTCTTAACCTTTTTCTGCTACCTTCCTTCTTCCCTGACTTCATTGCCATCCCCATTTCCTAGCCATCCAGGTATCGGCCTACATGTAAACATGGAAGGGGGTGGTCACCTAGATGCAAGATGATGCAGAAGAGTTGGCTCTTCACTAGCCAAGCGCATTGGCAGAGAGAGCAGGGGCTGATTGGGAACATTGGCAGCAGCCGGAACTGATGTAAATTGTTGGCAAGCCCCCCTCGAAATGCTCGTTGTATGGCTAGTTATGTGTAAGTTGTAAGTTGCTCAATTAATGGGGAGTAGCAAGCATGTCTTGTTTTGTTTTTTTGTTTTACGTAGTTTTACCTTTTCAGCATTATTCCACATTATTTGTAATTTTGGAATGTTTTCGCCCACAAAAAATATATCTATTTTTTCTGTGCAACATTTCATCACTGTGTGCAATATCGTATGTGCCAATGGTGGCAATATATGTATATCAATTAAATATATGATTACTATTTGAAAGCATGTGGCTGAATTCCATGTTTATTTCTCATGAAGGAGTTGTATGCCTTTATTTGCACTCAAAGCTCCATCCAGGAGGAAAATATAGTAAACCAAGGTCTTAGCAGCCTGTTGGGTCAAGCAGTTCACATAAGTACTTTAACTTGAAACAGAACAATGTCACTGTAAGTATGCCTCTCCCTCGGAAAAGGGTAAACTTGGCTCATGGGTTGTTAATGGTAGACGATAAACACAGTGGAGTTTTTGTGAAAAGGAAAACTTAAACAGTGAAATCTCCATTTTAGCTTTAAGCTAAGAAAAGGTGCTTCAGTCCAATCCTCATTAAGGTGTATGGTGAACTGTCTTCAGTGGTTGTTGTGTGTAGCACTTTGCTTTCCCAGGTTAATGAAATGCCTGACTAATACTTGTTTAAAATGATTTCAAAGAATGTCATTCTCTCCTACGTTGCCTCTTTTTTTAAAAGAGGGTATTTTATTTGCTCATTTGGTTTTGATGCATTAAATATAATTTGTGTACATTTGACAAATTTTAAAATAAATTTAATTTACCCATAAGGGGAAATCTGCATTCAAAATGTATGTGTTCTTTATGTTTCCTTTCTTCCAAAATGTCAAAATTTAACTGAGGAAAAGTATGTTCAATTTTGATGTAGTGTTGTCTAAAATGTCTAACTCTGCATTTGCAGTGATACTAATTACCTAAGCTTAATTTTACAGCCTTTAAAATGCAAACTTTGCAATGACAAGTACCAGATAACTCATGTCTTCTTAGAGATTTTTACATTAGTATTGTATGTGTAATACCAGGCTGTAAAATAAAGCATTACTTTGGTCTCAAAATATCCTGACTATGCAATTTGTGATCATGAGTTTCCTTTGGAGCTTTACTGCTAACACTAAAACTACAGAAAGAGCTTACTGATCATGACACAACAGAGCCTTTCTGTTTTAAAGTCTTGACATGGTTTGTGTTATTTTTTTTATGGGATAAATTAGGGGATTAACATTGATAGAGACACATATATACATGCAAACACTTTCTTCTTCTCATGGGCTCCAATGTTGAGAGGATTTGTAGTACTTATAACTGTCTTGTTCCTTATCCCTGAACATTTCCCAGATGAAGCCACATTTGAAGGTGACTCGACTCAATTTTATTCTACAGTTAGAAAAGGTTTCCCCAGTAAGGTCAAAAACCAGTGCCTGGTGCTACATTTTTTTTTTCCGTTGTTGTTGGCTATGTTATGAATTATGTGTGTCCAATGCTGGTCAGGATGATGCGTAGAAAAAAAAAGATGATGTGTAACACTAAGATGGACTCCAACCCAACCCAGACTGTGACTTTGCGCTTCATCCAAGAACACAGAGAGGACTGGTTTAGGTCATCACAGCGTACAATGCATCTGAAATGATGTTATATTGTACTTCAAAGGGTCATCAGCTGTCAAATCAAAAATATAAATGGTCTGGTAGTGTTTACTATCAACGAAAGGCTTTATAAATCCTTTCACACATGGCAGTATACCATGCTGCTCAGAAGCACAATGTCAATTATTGCTTCCAGGAATGCTGCAGGGGAAGATTAATAAAGTAGTTTGTCAGATCCAGTTGCCAGGCTGCTAGCTCAGAGAAAGTCACTTGACAATTTTTTTTTCCAGAACAACATGGCTGCGATCACCTGACAACAATGAATGTTACAAAAACGTTGTTTCAAAGTACAATATCTGTTCACTTTTTACCCTTTGTGAAGATGCTTCATCTTTATTTGTAGGGTTGCGTTGCTGAGCATAACAGAGCCAAGAGGTGGCAGCATATATTTGGAAATACTGCCTTCACTTTAGCGTCGCTTCCATTTTTACTCAACATTGTAATTTGGTGCCATATTCTTAAGCAGTTAAAAAAGCTTCAGTGGTGACGTAATTCATTTCAGGCTCCTCTGGTTTTTGACCACTAGGTGATGCTCTTTACTTAAAAATGATGACACGAGAACAAAGGGAATTGCATACTTGTCCCAGGGGAGAAATATCCTATTGCCTGTGATATGCTGGAATTAACCACAGACAAGGTAAAGTAAACATCTGTTTAAATGCAAGCCACTGAGCATAGACCTCTGTATACAGAGAATTGTGCCAATTTAGAACACATTCATACAATTGACCACAATTTATATTTAATTGTTTGAACTTTTGCTTGATAGATCAAGATAAACAGCCGTGGAACAAAAATCACCCAACCTCACATTTTAATTACAGAGTACCTGACAAGATCACGATCAAGTCATTATTAAAATCTCTTAAACAAAAAGCTCCCACTTCAAGGAAGAAAACAACCAACTTTTTGTACAGTATATCATATATATTTGTGCTGCATATCAGATGGCTGATGAATAGGTAATTAGATAAATGTTTTATACACTATTTTATGTAGTGGTATTAAAGCAGAATATTTGAACATTTAGATCTTTTCTTGACAAATTACAATCAGGGAGGTGCCCAATCCATCTCAAATTCATTCACATATGGCCAGTCAAAAAAATCATCTTCATGTGACAGGAAGTACAAGCAGTCCCTGAACACTGACAGCGTCGGTACAGTTGCAGGTGCCTTGAAATATTAACATATTTACTCGGTAAACTGTGGCTGTTTTAATTTTTTTTCCATTCGTTTTCTTTGTTTACTGCTTTTTGTTTGACATTTGTGGCAGTATTTTGTAAAACCCCTGCCTTACTTTTAAAGCCTAAATCCTGGCATTGTATGCGTATAAAGTAACAACTGCAGGTTATAACTTTTTGTTTTTAGGAGATAATGTGGTCCCATTTTTGTAGCTACTTTATTTTTGCCTTCATTGTTGAAAAGCTTAGTGAGTGAAGCTTGAAAATCTGGTTCAAGGTTTTCTTTCTCTCTTTTTTAAACATCATCTATAACACGTGATGCCAACTTCCTGAATTGCTCTGTTCCCTTTTCATAAATGAAATGCGTTTAGTTGGTGTGTGTGTGTGTGTCTCTCTCTCAGAGAGAGAGTGGGCGAGCAAGAGGAGGAGGGAGGGAGCTTATGGAATGCTGTGATGTCATCAGCTCAGTCACTCACACACACACACACACACAAAGACAAGGAGGACCCACAGGCACTCTCAGCTTAGTTAGCATACTCTGCTGTGGAGCGGCTGTCTACATCCTACTGTGAGTACTTCAGCAAATTCTAGCCTTCTCTAACAACTCCCTTTTATCCTGTCTCACTTCCTCTCTCTACTCACAACCCCCCGCTTCCCTGGTTTCCTTCTCTGCACCCTAAAATGTGTTTAGCAGACACCATTCTGTATTACACCAGTAGATACTTCTCAGGCTGAGACAAGCTTTCTTTCCCTCCAAGTACTGCATATGTGCTAGCCATTGTTTAACTACCCACTGTGATTGGAGCAGGTCAGTTCAATCCCCTTGTAAGACAAACCGACTCTTGCTGTCCTAGTCTGTCACCTTGTGTGTGTTTTCTTTCTCTTACAACCTGAAAGTGACGCTAAAATAGACTGCTATCTCATGGGATTGTGGGGGAGAAAGGAACATGGCTTTGGGAAGGGATGTGTGGTAGGGAGGGGAGAAGAGGAGGGGTGGGCCACTGATGACAGAAACAGTCCCATTCTTTCAGAATATCCTCCCATTTCTGGTCAGTGTTTGTCAGTTAACCAACAAGATTTCAGCTCGTCTGTACTGAAGGAGGGGAAGATAACAACAGAGCCTAAATGTCCAGAGTAATTACTGGAAATAAAGTTTTGTTTTGATAAGAGAAACGTATATAACATTGCAAGAAAGGTGTACAATTTTTAGGACACAAGACACATAGTCTACAAAATGTTTGTTCAAAAAGTTGTTTTGTTTTTTTTTCTCTTATAGATGATCTCAGCAATGTCATCCACATTTAAAGAGAACTGATACTTTTGGGGACAGCCCAACACAGAAAGGAAACAGGATTTTGTGTGCGTTTGTGTGTGCGTTTGACTGGGTGAGTGTATGAGCATGAGGGAGAATGAGCCGTGATTTATGAAGGGAAGTTTACTGGGCTAAATAAGAGTGATTAGAAGATAAAGAAGCTGTGAAAAACTCTTCTGACATGAGGCAGTAAACCAACGCTGTCCACTTCAAGAAGCTGCTGGTCAAAGGACAGTGCCTCCTGCCTCTGACTGCTGACAGGTGGTACCAAATTAACCCACCTTTCAGCCACAAACATGTTGCAGCAGATTTTACAAGATATGTACATCGACCCTGATGTGCTAAATGCTCTTAACGAGGACCAGAAAAAGACTCTATTCCTGAAAATGCGCCAGGAGCAGGTGCGGCGCTGGAAAGAGCGAGAAGAGAAGCTAGAGCGAGAAGGGGGGGATGCCGAGTGCAAGCGAACAAAGCCGAAAAAAGGTAACCATGCCAACTCGTCACTACTCTTCACCTTTGTTAACTTTTCTTTTTCCTGTTTATCTAGTGTGACAAGGCGCTACTTCAGGTTTTTCAAGCATACTGACCGTCACTTTCAAACAAAGCTTGTGACAGATAACCATCTGTTCCTTTTTTTTAAGGATTGCATGATGAACCCTTGTAGTCTTAGTGTTTGCATAGCGTGTTGTGAATTACCTGATAGAGAGTTATGAAGCTTGAAAAGTACACTGCAGAAGCATGGGTGCATCAGCTGTGACAGACATCTACGCTGCTAGATATTATGTAGCTGCTGCAGCTCATGTTCCCCATCATCTCAACAGCTGTTTGTCAACAAAGACCTAGCGTTTAGCTGAAGTACATTGGTCCATTGGTCCAAGTTTTCTAGTATACAAACTTGCACTAACAAACACCAGCTGCTCCAAATTAATGTGTTGTGGAAATTAAGACTTGGAACAAAACATACCACATGGTGAATGATATACAGAAGTAAACCAAAGACCATTTATACTTCACTAATATGGAGTTCCATTCATATCTCAATTTAACAACTACAGCAGATTGATAGTGGTGAGTGAATGTTAACATCACACTCACAGTTTCTATTAACATTTATACAAATAAAGCAGATAGAATGTCTTGATAAAATTATATTTACCCTGAGTGTCTAATAAGAGACATGTGTAAAGAGAGCTTAGGAACAGTCTGATAACTCTACAAGTATATATAATCATGAGGTATTTAGTAGTGTGTGTTCACATACAGGTTTTCGCTCTCAGATTTGGCTCATGTTGTCCCGATACATGCACCACAATGTGAGCCTAAGACAAGAGGGAAAATATATTGCTGGGTCACAGATGCCACAAGTCTAAAATGTGTGTACAAAAGAAAATAATGACCAGATAAAATAAAAAAATGCTCATGAGGGCGATACGCATGCAAATAGGTTAATCAGGAACAAATATGCAAGTTGGAGTTCCCAGTATACATGCAGCAATCAAACAAAGTAACCAGAAACGTACGAGGCCACAGGTCTGTCCTTAAACTGGTTTAGCACATACTACAGCATCTTGCCTGTCTGCATTTTCTCTTTCGTAGAAGTCAGTCTTAGTGTGAGAAAGACATGGTGTAATGACTTTGACATAGGATATTTTTTATGATAATCTTTTATATTGCAAAGGACTTCTACATGAAACCCTGTGGAGTCTAACTTAAGGCCAATCAACGTTACACTGCAGTTGGAGCATTAAATCTGACACAGTAATGTGATCTTAGCTATTAACAAAGCACTTACTATCAGCTGTGCTGCAGAGTGAGGGAACAGTCCTCTTTCTATCTCTTAATGACCAATGCAGCTGTCTTTAGGAGGCTGGATGGAGACTGCAGACTGTGATCACATGGTCCCAACTGCTCTCACACAGTACATGCATCTGTAGTGTTGAGGAAATGGTGGATAGTTAGGGTTTCTGTGTAAAAATAGGAAGTGAGTCAGGACTCAATCCTTCAAACAATTAGTAGGGGACAAAACAGGAAGTGTGCAGGAAATGTATGTGTTTGTAAAACAAAGAAAGGTTGATTTTAATCAGGCTACCCTTGTGGAAGAGCTCACATGCCAACTGTGTTTTCATGCATAGAATGAAAAGCCATCATCTCTCTCAGCTGTTGTTAACAGTACATGTTTAGCCTTGAGCCCTCTGATCATGGGACTTTTGCTGTGGTTAGGCTGACCTAACTCTAAATTGTTGTTTATGTACTATATGGCTATATGTGTTTGTGTGCATGCATTTTTGTTATGGGCAGACTGGTGACATATACATGCACACAAAGACTTTATGTAACTTAAATCTAATTTTCTGGACATATAAAACCTTGCCTCCAGATATGGTAATGTGTTCTATAATTTCAGAAACATTTGTCTGTTCACTTCGACAAGGCAGCACATCATACTCTCACAACTGACTTTTAGCAATGTCAGTTATAGCAGGACCTTCAGCATACACTAGCAGTTAAAATTGTCTTCTATATGTCACCCACACCTGACAATGGTATTGTTGTAAAGCTGCCAGTGTCTTTACCAAGATATGTCATGGCTGCTGTTTTCATAGTAATCCTGATATACTCGACTGGAATGTGATCCACAGGGCAGGCTGGCAAAACCAGTTCTCTACAAAAGTATGTTATCCTCTGTCCAACCAGACAAGCTCTCACTGTCTGAAGCTACGTCAACTTTGTTATCTGTAAAGTAGCTTCCCAGTGCCCTTAAACATAATCATAAAGGCACTAACATATTTTTATGCCTTTGTGTTTTTAAACTTGTGGCAACTCAATATCCTCACAAAGACACTGTTTAGCAGAGGTTAAATGAGTATGTGCGGCATCTCAATTACTGACACAGGAATTTTATTTAGGGATAATTATTTCAAGAAAGCGCATACTTATCTATCTAACTGATTTGCTGAGAGATCTGGAATAATCAATGCTGTGTTTTGGAAATGTCATCTACAAACTATAACTAGGATTTAAAAAAAAAAAAAAATCTGAGAAAGTAAGAGATAGTTCAATTTATAAAATTTGGTTGAACTTGGAAAAGATTTATCTAATGACTAAGGACACAAAATATATTTGTACAAATTGCTTTGATGAAGTACATCTTTTCTTTAAAAGCATTCCAATTTAGTTATCGCTTCGTGAACATTACTTTGACTGACATTTATATAAAGAGCCACTTCACATAGTCTTTCAAAAGGCTGTTAACTAATGGTTTGCATGTGCATTTGTGATTTTTTTTTTTTTTTCCCCCCACAGCCAACAGTAAGAACGTCAGCTGGCTGCTTGGTAGGGATGGAGATGTGGCAGTCATTGTGATTGGGGAAGTTGATGAGCTGACCTCCAAATTCATCTGCTCAGGGTTTGGAGAAAAGAATGCACAGAGTCTTCAAAAGAGCACATAGTAATACACTTTTGTACTATTAAAAATGATTTGTGAGATTACTGACATTGAATGACATGTAACATGAAAAAAGTGAGTTATTTAAAGACTAATTCAAGGGGTTATCAGGTTGGGTTTTAGTTATCAATTTGTTTGTTACATCAAATTATGCATAAGGGACAAATCGGTAGATAAAAACATTAAGAGGCTCATTTAAGTTAAGCTTCGAAGCTGCTTGACATCTATACTGTCGGTGTTTAATAAAGGACAATATTCTTACAAAAGATATTTCCCATAGGTTTAAGTGTCAAAGAGATTCTGTGGCTGGGGAGGTCACACACACAAAGTGACCGTAATCATAGGATGAGGGTGGTTATTTAGAACAACTTTGTTTTGATTGCACTGACCGCATCGTAATGTTACATCCGGCAGCCCTAACAGGACAACTACATTAAAACATGGCTCCCTTAAGACAAAGTTAGGGAAACACCGTCGCCATTGCACCAATGGCTGACTCCGTCTGACTCCCGGCTAATTCAAACACGGGCAAAGAGAAGAGCTGTGACTGCAGCCATGACTTCAGGAGATGCTGCTTTTATCAGCAGCAGAGCTGGCACGCTTCTCCAAGGCTAACACAACGCTAATCATTAGCTTTCCGATTAGCCCCTCCACAAGCTAAGCTAACAAGCCAGGTATGGTGAACAGTGATACTTGTTAATTATTGCTAACGTATAAACAAAACAATTCTCACCTCAAAAAAAGGAGCAAAGCCTTTCCACGTTCTGTTACAAACTCCATTATTGTTATTTTTTTACTAGTGTGTCCAGATTTTGCTTAGAAAATCCTCCATGAAGTAGTAACAGGAGCCAGATCACAGTGGATCTAAATAGCTGAGATGACGTCATAAATCACCTATTGGCCAGACCACGCCCATATAACAAGTTCATGGTTTTGTGTTTTTTTATTTTTTTATTTTTATCAACAGTATTATTGGCACAAGGAGGAAAATTAGTTAAGCACAATGAGACCAAAGTGTCGATCATCCCAGGCTAGCAACATTAAATTGGGTATTTTAACATGTACAGTAAATGGGGTTAACCCTTCAGTCTCGAAGAGCCATTAGAGGAACTGGAGTTTAAGGACACTTTCATGTTGGCCTCTTTTTCCAGTTGCAGAGGCTGCCTTGGACCGTACATGTACAGAAATAACCCCTGGTCTCATTGTGTTTTGCAGTCATCAAACTATCCTGAAGAGCAGAAAAAACACTGAACCTGTCAGAACTGAAAAAGAACTCCTTCCCCAAAAAGCACAGCCAGGAATCTCATTGAATTTAAAGGTGGGTCATCTGTTTGATAGATTCCACATTGTTGTTTTTGTTTTCACAGGAACGTCATCTGTTCTTGGCTGCATATAATGTTATCAAACAAAATGCATAATTTGTCATCTTCAGCTTATTCCAATGTCCTCTAATATTCCTTTGTCCGTGTCACCTTCACTTCCTGATTGATCCACCTTCTCATCCCATCACTTCAACTTCTCCATCTCTAACCTAAAATTCCCATAACCTAATTTGCTCTTCTCATACCTGCAGTGCAATATGTGAAAACTATCAGTTGGGCTTATGAGCATAACTGGTGACAATCAATCTGCCCCATCTGAAAATTATCTGGCTCTAATTTGAGCTGCCATTTTCTGTCAAAATAAGCACTCAGTGAGGATCATTTCCAGGATGCTGATATTTTTGGGTGTGTGTTTTTGTGTGTGCAATTGGCAGTGTGTGAGCTGTTTATTTTGGAGCTGGAGGGGTGTGCAACAGAGGGGGCGGCTCCTGTTTTCACGCTATCTTAAAAAGAGATTTGCAGCGTTGTCATGGCAACCTTGCACACACTGAGCCAGAGTGAGCTGGGGCGGATGGTCTCATCTGGCCTGACCACGATGGTGCTCTGAGCTGAATCCGCAAGCTGCTTACTCAGTGGAAATAACTAGCACCTCAGCTCATCGTTGGTTTCCCTGCAGTGAAATTACCATGACCCCTATACAGATAGATATTTTTTCAAATGTTTATTGTTTTGCAATATCATTTTATTTGACTAACTCCCCACTAATACTTAAACTCTTGCTCTCTTTTCCCTGCTCACTCCAAGCTCATTCTGAACTGACTCAAAGTTAGGGAGGATGACGTGTCACCTCTAGTATCATCTAACATGGCACTGTCTCTCCAAACAGGGGAAATGTGAGGAGACAAGCACTTTACTCCCTCTGCCGGTGAGTTCGAGCAACTGTCTGCTATAATTGAGCCCTGAGGTCTCAGGTTGCATCAGGCCTCCAACACTCATGTAATGTCTCTGTTAAACCCACAGGTGTCAGTGAGTGAGCATTCATCACTCCCAACCACAGAAAAGGTATTTCTGATTTAAAGTCATAGTTGAAGATTGTTAGCTGTACTGTATTTTTCCTGATTTTTTTTTTTAATTGCTGTTTTAATAAATTTTTTAAAGCAAAGAAGTTTAAAGCAAATGGTTTATTTTCTAGAGTCACCTACACTGGCCAACACGTTTTAAAACACATCCTGAGATATCCCAGAAAGGTGTGATCAAAAACACAAAAATCCACTTTTCAGTTCTCTGAAATGTGGCTTTAGCATATCGCCGTGCTTTTTTCATGACAGTCCCGCCACCCTCTGTGAGTAACAGGAAATGGTGGCTAGTCCAGCTGTCCCCTCACTCCCAGCCTCTGTGCAGATCATCTTTCTCCCAGCATTCTCCCTTTCCATGTGCTGTCGCATCTGAGCTGCCGCACCCCTCATAGCTCTCTCTGGGGAACAGCTGAACTGAACTGAACTGTCCTCCCACTGGCTCCATCATCGCTCCAGCCTTGGGTTGCCGGGGGAGTATGCGCTCTATCTCCCCTTGGCTTTCTTTCTCTCTCTGTGATTGTGTGTGTGTGTGTGTGTGTGTGTGTGTGTGTGTGTGTGTGTGTGTGTGTGGTTGTGCAGGTGACACACGCAGCAACAACAGCTGAATGACTGAATCACAGAGGCAAGGCAGGATTTCTGGACTGCCCTAGAACAGATGGTTGATGAACTTGATCAGGGAATTAAAACGCCAGAGATAGAGAATGCGTCAGCCGCAGATGGATGGGATTGTGGGATAGCCTCCTGAGGTTTGGACACGTGAGCTGTCCTCTGTTCTCCGGTTTTCCCCCCTCTTTGCCACAGAAGGAAATGTCTCTCCCTCACTTCTTGTATCTATACCAGACTCTCTTTATTGCAGGCCCCAACACATCTCTAGCCAGCCCATACTGATGTGATCATGAATATCCACACCTTTAGAAATTTGGCAAGCCTGAAAGCCAAGGATTTAGATTGTATGCTCCCCCTCCATTACAAATTTCATTATTTTGCTGAATGCCTTGTTCGTAGATTGAACAATTTCTTCCTGGAAACAGTACTGTGCTGCTTTGGTGCTGCAGCTGAAGCAGTGGCTGTTACTAGCGCTGCTGCAGGTTTTCTCCTGTTGATTTAGAGCGAAAGGAGTCAGTTTGATAGAGGAGGAGATTTATGCTGCTGATTAAGAAGGCGTAAGATCACAAGGAAAGATTTGATTGATTTCCAAGTCACCTTATAAATTCCCCACCACACATCCTTAAACTCTTAATCAATGGTCATAGTTCTGTGTGTTTCATTATAGTGCAGTGTTGTCACTGGAGAACTGTAATTTGGTGAATCGTTTATCCAATGATTTAATCAAACATGACAGTAATTCCACTGTATGTGAATTAGCTGTCAACACTGATCGCACTCTTCTGTCCTCTTTTGTCACTGTTCCCTCTGCAGCCCAAGCTGAAGTCAGCCAGTGCAACCGTAGAGAAGTCAGTTCCCCAGCCCTCCATCTGCTCCAGGCCTCCCGTGAGAGTTAGCCCTGTCAACGTGAGACCAGCTTCCGCAAATGCAGCACCAGGCTCTGTCAACACGAGACCTGGTCTCACAAATCTGAAGCTGGCTACCACCACGCCACACTCTTCCACCAGCAGCAGTGTCAAAATTGACTCTGGAAGCACCAAGAGGTGCTCTCAAGAACCTCAGAACCCCCAGGACACACAGGGTGGGAATGGTGAGTAAACATAGCATCCTGGGCAAGGGTACATAATGTGTATGATATCAAAATAAATGAATGTATCATTATAGAAACATTTTCATTAGGGGTGTGCCAAAGAATGGATTCATTGAAGAATTGCGATTCTCATTTACTATGATTCAGAATCGATTCAAAATGTCCCAAAATCGGTAAAAAAAAAAAAAAAAATCCACAGGCTGTCTGCCTCCATTTTGTATGCGGGACATTGTGACGTCACCACGGAGCCGGTTCTGGAACATACAAATGCGCTGTAAGCACCAAAACAAGGAGGAAAGAGACATTCAACCAGCCCCGTCCTCGTTGAAGGCAAAGATTTGGACTCATTTTGGTTTTTACCTAGAGCCCTATAAAATCTGTTTTATTTTTTCCCAAATTCCGTTAAAATTTTTAACACAAGACAATGTTTTGAAGTAATGAAGTATAGAGAATTTCTTCATATATAACTGAAAACTTCAATGCTTCCACACATTTAAGCAAAAAAACAACAATGAAACAATGAAACATAAGTCCCATAACTTTGGTGGAAATATCAAATCCACTGTAAACTTTTTAATTTCTTCTGTCCCCATGCCTTTTTAATTTTCCACTGATTAATGACATCTCAGTTGAAGTACGTTAGTCAATCTCTTTGTGTTGAGCTCAGTGAGTGACTCAGACGGCTGCTTCACTGGTGGGGGGCACGCATTATTAGGGACCCCCTCAGTAGAATTTTCCCAACAGAAATGTTCCTTTTTATCCCGAAGAAAAAAAAAAAAAAGACCGGGGTCTCGGGGTGGTCCGGTCTAGGTCCTGGGGCAGCATTAACCACTACGCCATGCTGCTCAGGTCACCTGGTACATTTACATCAATTAGCCGAGACATGTTCAGGTGCCTCCACTGGGAATTAAACCACGCCCACTACGCTCAAGACACTACATTCATTCATTCTTTCATTTATTTATTTATTTATTTATTTATTTACAGATATGTTCCTTTTTATTCTGGAAAAAAATGTTTATGTAAAATTCCAGCCAGTTCCATGTTATTTCGTATTTATGATGAATTCCGTTTTTTCGTGATCGTGGATTTTATAGGGCCCTATTCACTGAAAACCCGGGAAGACCAAGCTTGACATGAGCTTCACAGTGTGCAAGGTTTGCAAAATGAGGAAACCATGTTTAACTGCGCTATTTTGTTTATAAAGAGATACTTTTATTTTTTGTTACTTAAGCAATATGTGATATTGCTTTTATGCAACATTGATCTAAGCATGGATAAATGTTGTAAACTTAATAAATGAGAAAAGACACTTTAATGTCTTAATTTCTGTCTTGCAAAGCAGACACCTTTGCACACCTATAGATTGAAGCAGAAATCATTATGAATCAAATCATTTTGAATCGAATTAGAATAGAAATTGAATCGAATCGTGGCCCCAAAAATCTGAATCGAATCAAATTGTGAGATAGTAGAAGATCCCCACCCCTAATTTTCATTTCATTTTCATTTTAGTCCTTCTGATGAGCAGTATTTTTTACACTCCCTGCGCCCTGTCTGTTGCCAGATAATTATGAGAGATACATAGTCAGTTATATTAATGGTGTCATCATGAATAAGCACAGCTAATGGAGATGTCACCTGAAATATGCATATGCATGAATCTCACTCTCCAAATTATGTTATGTTTTGAGCAAGATTTATCGGAGAAAGACTGGACACAGATGTGGGTTAAAAATTAAGTCAACTGCATTGCACAAAGCCTACATGAAAATCACTACAAGCCACTGAGCCAACAAGAGAACCTTTTGCCACTGCGTCTTCTGTTGTTCGAGAGTAATAACGGCTGTAGTGAGTTGAGCACAACCAGTCTGAACAAAGTTCATACTATGTGGGCTTCTTAGTCCTGCAGCAAGTAAGAAGGATTTATTTCCCCAACTCCAATGTGCTCACCAAATACTGCCACAGCCTGCGGGAATCTTTATGGACTACAGGGGTAAAAGCTCAGTGACTGATATCATTGTGATTTTACCACATCACCCTGGCACACCTGCTTGTTTGGTAGGATCTTAATTGTCATGGGATATTAGAAATTACTCTGGAGTCTTTCTGTGCGCTCATATACCCAGATCAAAGCTCACATTAGAAAACAAGCCACCGTACCGTGCAACAAAGGTCCTTCCGCTCGATATCAAATTATTTTGAGGTAGATGTCAGATAAAATGAAATACAAGGCAAAAATGATCTTTGTCTATAACAGTCATAGCCTTAGCTAATGTCAATATTTAACAATTAAAGTGAAAATCTCTTAGTTATTTGGCATATTTAGTTGTTGTTATTCCAGGATTGTATAGAACCATTCATTCACTTTCTATTCATTTTCAGCTTTGCAATATCATAAATAAAATATCTTCATTTTACCTCTAAACATAAACATCTTATATGATTTTTTTCATAATTTAGTGATATGGATTATTACCAATGAATGAGCCACATTGTGAAGGATACAAAGAGTGTACTTTTCTAAGTATTTCATCTTTGATTAGATTTGAGTTTTTGCTGTTCAAAAGGTATAACAGGTAACTTTATAATGCATGAAAGCAAAGTGGTTTTTAAATTTTGTTTTTGACAAACCAGTCAGATAATATGGGGTCTGTCTTTTTTGTCCTCTGTTCGTGTCTTTAATGCGGTTTTTATTCACTCGAGCCTTGGCGTGACTATGTTTTCCACTATGTCTTACTTCTGCAGATGAATTGTTCGAATAATCGTTTTGAATCTTAGGTTTCCTGTCTGAACACAGTGCCACATTTCATGAATTAACTACACTCATTCACCATACAGTGACCCAGATATCCAGGAAAGTGTAAGGGTGAAATTAGCACCATCCAGTGGAAAACGGTGATACTGTAGAAAAAAGTCTAGTTGGCTAGAAAACCTCATCTCTATATGGTCCCTCTGCTGGAAAAATGCTCATCCTACATTAAAGTTAGGGAGCACATTCATGCAATATTTTACCCCACACCAGGTTTTCTCAGTTAGGAAACAGTTAAGGAGAATAAAATCTGAAACAAATGACATGAACCTTTGGGAACCATTGCATTGTGTGTCTAGTGTAGTTTGAAATTTATGCAGAATTATCTGAGGTAAATCCTGATAATTTTGATTATTTCCTTCAGAATATGACACCAATCTCCCAGCAAACCACCAATATAATAACACAGTAACAGCCTAACTGAAAGTTAAGTGTTGTTTTTTTCAACTTCACTTTAGTACCTGCTTCATTCTTCACATTCCTGCCGGTCACATGTAGATTTTGGACATGGGAAAATTTCTCAAAAAGCCAGACATAGAAAGGCTACTGCAAGACTCTTCATTGTCATTAAGAGACAAATATGACGACAATGATTTTCTAAACTATGTTTATAGCCTGAACCAGTCTGGACTGACCTGAACATTGAATGTCATAATCTTGCAGCATTTTAAAGGAATTTTTCTCTAATGTCATAAACTAAAACAAATAAATAAAAATCTGCAGTTTGCAGTGCGCTCAGATCTTTTAAATAACCAAAAATTTGGATATAAAAAGACACCAGAGGATACAATTCAAATAAATTGCAGTTGCATGGGTGTGTTTATGTGTTTGCCTGTGCCCACATTAGTGATTGAATTTGAGCAATATTGGACAATACCAGGTCAGCAAATAGCAGGCGAATGGAGGGAAGAGGAAAGGAAAGGGAAAGGAAAGGGAAAGGAACAGCTGGTGTGGTGGGAGTTGAGGTGGGCTGAACACAGTGCTGAATAAATGTGTCTTGACTCTGGACAAAAAATACTGACAGAGTGTCTGTTCTTGACAATGGCAGGAAGCTTGGTCCAAGGGGAGGGGGAGGCAAGACTAGGATAAGGCTCAAGCCTCAGCTGTTTTCTTTTGAATGTGGTTAATGACAAGGATTCCTGCATCCTGTGAGCAGCGACTGTAGCCCACGCAACACTTGTAGAAGATGAACTTAATAATCTGTTGCTGTGCATTCAGCCGTTGAAGATAGACAAAACCTCCTGACTAGAGAATTCAAGAAGTTCTACATGAGATCCAAAAGTAGAGCATGACAAATACCTGTATTTTTTTGTTTCGCACAAGGGGTAAGGTAGAAGCTATCACCAAAGACCCTATATCAACTTCTGTATATTGCCAAGATGTAGTTGTCACATATCATGAAAACAACAAGCAGGGAGGAGTAATTTCAAATTCTCAAGCCATGTGGGATTTCTTTGCAGGTGAAAGAGTAAACCTTTCTCTCAAAGTATTTATTTTTTGCTGTGTGAAATACAGCATTTGGGATTCAACTTAACCAAGCAAAGTATTATATTTACATTTACATGACATTGCATTTCCCCTAACATAGAAATCACAAAATAAAACTAAATATCCTCTGTGAACAGCCCTTTTAAAAAATTGCCACCTGAATTTATTTACCCACTGCTAAGTATTTGATACTTGATCATTTTTTTCTCCTTAGTTCCACTACCTGAAGCGTTTATATGTTGTAGTCAAGATAACTTAATAAGTGGAAAAAATCATAGTCTTTTAACTGGACATAAACCATAAAAGACAAAGGGGAAGAAATTAAGTATTAATATAGATTTTTCAATCAATCTCCTCAAGCCACAAAACGTGTCATTTTATTTTACATTGGAAATCGGTTAGAATTGAACATGAGGACAAATAACTTCGACGTAATGGTAAAGTCGCATGTTATCTGCATAAAAATGAGAAAATGAAAGGCAAAGACTTAAGAGAGTGGTTTCAGATTATAGGGGGAGTTGGTAGAGTTGGTAATGGTGAGATGTAGAAATGTGTGTTGTTTTAGCCTGTGTCATGATCTGAGCAGTAGCGCGTGAGCATGTAAGCGTATCAAACTACAGCAGCTGGCGGCGTATATTCATGTGTATGTGTGTGTGTGTGTGTGTGTGTGTGTTTGTGTGTGTTCATGTTTATAAACCCCTTCTCTGTCTGTCGGTCGGCTTTCCTCTCCTCTCTCTTCACCTTCAGAGGGAAGGACACACATTCCAGCACTGCTTCCCGACTCTAGCCCTGGGCGACGCTCAGCCAGAGCTGATAAGTGACAGGGGCCCCAGCCCCCACACAGGCGCCCCCCCAACAACACACATACACAGACACACACACACTTCCTCACCTCACTGCCCTTCAGTCCACGGATGTGCTGCTCGGAATTCTGCCCTCTGCCCCACTTCTGCCCCCCCACCCCCCTCCTCTCTTTCTGCCAGAGAGACATGGAGGTCTTTAAAGAGATAGATTGGTCTTTAATTTTTGTGCTAGCCTGGTCAGTGACACTACTCCACGCCCCTTCCTCTTTGTCCCCCCGTACATTTACGAGCTGGACTGTGAAAAGTGGCATCCGTAAACTAAAATTGGAGATTAATCAGTCCTGACGAGTCCTTTAATGCTGAGAATCTTTTCCATTTTAATAGGTGTTTTTGCAGGTAGCTTTAAAGGAGGAGCTCACAGTGCAGCTGCTGAGGCATAGGGCTTAAGCTTTGTGTGTGTGTGTGTGTGTTACAACAGGTTAGTCCGGTTACCTGGAGGTAGCAACTATGGATTTGCTTCAAGATACAGTCTCAAGTGTATACATTTGTATTAATTCTTTACATCAGTTGCCCATAAAAGCAGTTCTCCCAGTCCCTTCTATCTCGGTGTCTGTATTAAGCATTCCACTCAGACCTGCACCAAGGCTCCGAGCTCAAAAACTCTGACCATGAGTGTGTGTGTCTGGGTTTTTTTTTTTTTTTTTGCGTCTCTGTGTGTCCGTGTGCGCACTTGGTGCGTGCCTGAATGTGTGTTAGCCTCAATTGCTGGAGCCTGTCCATGGTTTCCGTGGTGACCACACAACACAACGAGACAATCAGAGGCAAGCCCACGCAGCGCAGCGAGAGGACATTAACGCAGGAACCGTGGGTCAGGGGGCAGAGGAAGGCAGGGCAAGGCGGAGAGAGAGGAAGACGAGGAGGAAGGAAGGTGTTAGAGCCACAGAGCGAGGGGCGGGAGAGAGTGGGGGTGCAGAGAGAGAGGACAGTAAACAACAATAAACAATAACACCACCTTAAAGGCTACTTTGGGTCTCTCCCTTTCATGCCTGCAAGACATCAAGAGCTCTAAAGGTTTCTTGGCCCCAGGAGTGCCTGTGTGGTTTTGGCTGTACCCCAACCTCTGTGTGTGCGCTATGCTGTGGTGTTAGTCAGAGATGGCTGCATGCGTGACTGAATCCACGAGCAGGAGGGCTGTACGAGGGTGTGTGTTTGTGTGTGTGTGTGTGTGTGTGTGTGTGTGTGTGTGTGTGTGTGTGTGTGTGAGTGAGTGAGTGAGTGCGTTAACATGCATGGACCTGAATGAAACGTGAGCTTGTGTGTGTGTATGTGTGTCTTTTGAAATTCAACTGTTAGAAACTGTGTTCGCGTTTGAGCCTGTTTTCACTTTATTTTGTGTGTGCGTGTGTGTGCGTGTGCATCTTCAGCCATGCACGTGGGTGCTCTCACATATCTCTGTCCCCCGGGGATGACGCTAAAAATATGTGGCTCCTCAAGCCTTCTGGTGTCTGAGCAGCGTCTGTCTGCTCTCCATTGCTGTCCCTGTGGCCCTCCCTCCCCTTCCTTACTCCTATTCCCTCCTTTCCTCCCTCAATTACACCCTCTTCCAAACACAGTGTCTCAGCAAGCACACACACACACACACACACACACACACACACACCAACTACACCCAGCTGTGTCCCCACTTCCACTGAGGATGACCTCTGCTCAGCCAGAGTCGGATAAAGGGATGCGAATGAAAAGGGGTATAAAAAGAAAAAAGAAAAAAAAAAAACGAAAGTCAAACAGAAAAATCTCAGGTACAGTATTTGCAGTATCAGCTAGTGTAGCACATGGGTTTAATGGACAATTATTGTTTATTGTTTGCTGATTTTCACTCAGAAAGTCAATTTAAACAAGTTTTCACAGTTCTCAATCGTGTATCGTGATGCAACACTGATGACTGTAGTTTACAGTGAGAAGGTGACAGGTGCTGCCCAATTACCATCCTGTAATAAAGAAGAAGAGAAACAACTGAAAAGTTGTTACCACATAGTGAAACACAGAAATCCATTAACATAGTTATCCTAAATGATGGTATAAAACTAATGAAATATTTGTATTTGTACTCGGTGTTAAACTAATAAGCAATATAAACCCAAATGAAATTTTTATGCAAAAATCTGCTGTAGATTTATCAAAAACGCCAGCATTATATTGTAAGCAGACTCTAGAAACTCATGCTCTAAATGTCATCCCCTCTTTCTGTCAGATGCTGCAGGAGGCTCTCGGAGGGCGGCATCAGAGGAGACTAGTTCGTCAGGGAGTGAACCAACCTGTGCAGGGCGTGGCCGGGTGGCTCAGCTGATGAAGACCTTCAGCGCTGAAAACACCACAACCACCACGCAGACGCCCTCTCGCAGCGTCAAGCCTCCTCTTCCCACCAAGCCAAACCACTTGCGTCTAACAACACCACCTACTGTCAGGTAATCCATACACTCTGGTGCATGGACGCTGCCCCCCCCTTAACAGGCATATATATGTTTTTCAATGAAAGTCAAACGGGATGATGCCAGACCCTTGTTGTGGCCGGGGAAGGAGAACTCTAATGGTGGCCTTCAGAAATGGTAATGCTACAGGCATTACATCACTCCCATAGTTGAGCAGTGGAAATGCTTGAATTTCCTTTTTTTTTTTTTTTTTTTTTTGCTGCTGCAGTACTGTAAACACTTTGTGTGGGGAAGAAATTTCAAAGTAATTGATTACAATTGAATGTTTCTTTAGTTTAGCAAACAGTTCTTATACCTTTTATGTATTTGCCAGGGAATTGAAGACTATCACATTTTGTATTGACTTGTTGCTGATTTTTTTCCACTTTGTGTAATGTGGAAAAAACCCACCGTCATTCTAACAAATACTTTTTAGTCCAATTCACAAAGCCTGTGCACACGATGTTGTTTACTTACAAATTTCTTTGTTTTCATCTATTATGAGACAGTTTGGAATTGCTTGTTTGGTTTTTCTTTTAATTTCTGCCTTCTTGAATAAAAAAATGTGCACGGGCAGGCAGAATGGAGTGAAATAAGGTACAGTAGGGTCTTCCTTCATCTTGCTGTCTTCTCCTTGGGAATAGTGTAGGGTTGTTTATTTGTCACAATGCAATGTATGTCTCCCTCTGCCACCTGGCAGGAGCCTCACTGCGACCTGTTGTGGACCAATGACAGTGCCAAATGCCTCATCTGTCACTCCCAGTGGATCAAATCCTGGCAAGTTAGACAGTTGCTGCCAAATTACCCAGCTCTGTGCTACTCCCCCCATTTTTTTCTGTTCTATTTGTGGTTGAATTGTGTTTGCGATATTTTTTTTTTGTTGTTGTTGTTGTTGTCCTCTATTATTTTTTATAAATTTTTTTTCACATTTTCTGCAGGGAGAAAGATGTTTTGTAATGGGATATTTAGCATTACAACAATGCTCACTTGTAAAATGACATCTTTATCTGATGTCAAATTTGTATGGTGAAATCAAAGTAAAAATAAAATATTATGACTTCTACAATCTTAAAAAATCTATTTATTTTGGTGAAGTTCCTCTCCCCCACATTGCCTGTCTCTAAATATCCTTCATAATTCCATACTGGAATGAAACATCATAGGCAAATGTTTTAAAATCAACCATCCATGGGAGCATTACAATTCTTTCTACCACTGTAATCATAATTGCACACAAACCCACAGCGCTGATATACTGCATGCTTTTTCTGTAGTTCACTGAAAATATATGCAAATTTTGAATGTCCAGGCCATGTGAAATCCTCACTTGAATTTCAACAGCTTCTTATTTCTGCACTCAGACATTTCCCGCTTAATTTCTAGCAAAAAAGCTTCTGAGCTCGTAAATGACATTTAAATATTTGCTAGTGTTAAAATTGTGAGGCATATTTTCACATTTGTATCTGTGATTTCCATTGCAGATGATGGTTAATGTTTGGCAGCTGGCTAATCTGTTTAAAGAAAATCTCCACTGAAACAAATGAAAGCAACACTTCAGCGCGGTACAAATGGATGCACCACTCAGTGATTTATGATGGAGTGAGAAATGCCCCATGCTTCTGTACACAGTATTCATTAGGAAAATGTACACATCACATAGTCTTTTATTTGACATTTATCTGGCATGATAAAGTCCATCTCATGAAATCTGGTAATGGGTGTTGAGGAAAGAGCACCTGTCTCATAGGAGCTGAATGATACACTGTATAGCTGCAAAATCGTACATTTCCTACTTGTGAATGGCATTTTAAAAGGGAAAAGCTGGGAACACACACCCACAGAATATGCTGGTGTCTCATGCCCTGTGATGGCAGCAGTAGAGCTGCAATGTAATACACTTACGCAGTACAGTAGAGTACAGGAGTGGATGCTTTCTCTACTGGGGACGTTATGTAAGTGTGTGTTTAGGGGACAGCAGTTTATCTCAAGTCATCCTTTATCACCAGGCTGCTTTCAAAAACACACACATACACATTTGTGCTATCAACTCCACTGCATTTTTCTTGTGACCAAACTTTTACGAGCATTGTTATTGGTCAATGTTTTAGTCAGGCTGAATGGGTGAGCTTTCACTATTTAGCACCAGATGTGCCTCCGATTGACCTTCAACTCATATCTTAAAATAGATTGCTTCATAGATGATATTACACGTTAATTACATCTCTTTCAATGAATGCAATTTTTGTTGCATTGCACTCTCTTTAAGAGTTCTGTTGAAAGCATTAAAGTAACTGAAGATGTTGGAAATCAGCTGTACACTGAAGTTAGGAAACACTGTACTTCGTATTATATTCAATCTACAGTGTAATGGACGAGTGAAGATAGTACTATATCTATTACTTACAAACAGCCTGCTGTGTTTAGGTATTGAAATCAAACAAAATTACATTGAAAGTATTTTTTAAATGCTTGATATGAAGCCTGTTGATAGTAGTTGTTATATTAAGCTGTAAAGGCATTTTTCTTCCTCACTGAACTCATTTCCCAGCTTGAGAAACAGATTTTAAAGTCAGGTTTTACTGTTGTATAATGATCGCACTGCGATGACTTGATGACTTGGTGAAATACAAGCCTCACTCATGTTTCATTTAAAAACTCCTAGTAACATGCTGCGTAAAATCATTATGTTCATGAGTGAAATGCTTATGTACCTATTACTTTTGCCAAAGTGATCCTCGGCTCTCTCTAAAAGTTCTGTCAAAGGATCCTTTGATGCAGTTAAAAAAGACTAACAAAGCTACACTTGACCCATTCTCTGTGTCCTTTCACGGCCAAACTGATAAGACTCTGACGGCAAAGCATGCACTGAAAACAATGCGCCGCTGTCCAAACACACATGGATCTTGTTGTATCTTTGTAGGCCCACAAGAGGTAGGCTCCAGGGTCACAGATGTTCATTTGTACAAAGAGGAACATGCTTTAACAAATAAGGAGCGAGGAGCCGACACACCTCAGCACGCATACATATGTAGTCTTTGCAGCCAAATTTACAGACAGCTACTCATGTTAAAAGGTGATCCATGCAGGACTCCACTTCTGTGCACACTCTGGCGCTTGTGCAATGTGAAAAATAAAAAATGCTGAAGCACGCAACTGTGCGACACTGCCTGGATCTCTCTCTCCCAATGAGCCCAACAATGGCTGTGGCTGTTCTCTGATGTGCAGAGACATCGTCGGGCAGTTTCCAGGAGATATCTGTGGCGAGTCCCTTGGTATGCCACCCCCCCCCCCCGTCACACACACACACACACACACACACGCACACACCCCACCCCTTCTGCCCCACACACTCTTCATCCACCGAGGCTGGCCGCTGCTGTCGTCAGGGCCCTCCGATGGGAGATAAAAAAGAGGCTGTTGTTGTCTCCTTGCAGGAGAGAAAGACGTCTGTTTCTCTTTCTTATTTTTCTGCCTCACTCCCTTCACACTCATAGAAGGGGAAGTGGAGAGGGAAGAGAGAAAAAAAACAACTGTGGAGGAAAGAAAGAAAGCTATATTACGTGTCGTGGCGTTCCCCCCCACCCCCCCCCCCCCCCCCCCCTACCCCCGTCCACCACCACCAGCCCCATCCACAGCACTCCCAGTAGAGAGAGAGAAAGAGCAAGAGAGGAGGGAAGGGAGGGGGGGCAGGGCCATGTGATATGGAGACCATGCGGGCACAGCTTCACCCCCAGGCAGAATGAACGGGGGCCTGCTGTGTCTCTCCTGCATGATTAATCTGGCTGAGGGGCAGGAGGACTGCCACAGCCCTGCCTGCATTAACTCCCTACTCTCCAGTCTCCATCAACACACACACAAACCGCCACACCAGCAGTAGAGCCATGGTTGGACACAGGTAGATTTACCCTGGCTATAAAGTATATTTGCTTGGCTGGGAAAGAATGGCGTCTGGCACTTAAGCTGATGCCTATCAAAGTATCCTCCTCAGTTCACTTGAACCCTACACTTGTCTTAAGGGCAGCATTTAACAGTCTTTTATGCCTTGACATGACACTGATCCTTTTGCATGACGAAAAACTGTAAACAGCACCTCAATGTGAGGCCGCTCAATAGTGTTGGTTTCTGGGTAGTTCTGGGTTTCTGTGACTCATCCTCTCATGTGACCTCTGTCTCCCAGGCAACGTTGGGGATGTTTTCTGGTGCCGGTCTTGTCTTTTGTGTAATTCATACGAGGCAGATGGTCCAGGAAATGTGGCTTACTCTTCCAGATTCTCCCAGACAAAGAGTATCTGGCATGTGATGGTCAAATTTTCAAATCACCATGACAGCTTCTGAGGATTGCACAGCAGGCCTCTCGAATTGTCTCACTGTATTACACTCAGCTAATGTAGACATGATAATGGAAAATAATGTATACTGTAACCGTTACTCCCACGGCTGGCAGGACTGATTTCTTCCACGGACTGTCCTGGAATGTTTTAGCCCCAAGCTGCTGTAGAGCAGGAAGTGCTGTGGGGAACGGGTGTTGTGCAACAGTAGACACAGCATCAAAAGGCAGGCAGAGGGTTAACATCCTGCAGTCCGCACCACATTAACTGGAAAGGAATGAAGTGTCAAGCATGTTTTCACCACAGCGAAACGGTCAAACCCTACCCCCTCCTCCTCCCACCGACCAGTCACCCCTCAAATCTTCTCCCCCACATCACCCATCTGCCTCCCACTCCCAGCAACCTCCCACAGCCATGACCAAATTATTTTCCAGCCTTCTGAGATTTGCCTTGCCAGACAAAAATCTGCAACGCAGTCCTGATTCAGTGCGCAAGCACATTCAACCTCCCTAGACTCTTAATGCCTTTCTGCCACCAACAAGAAAATAGATCGTCTTTTTCACCAACTTGGCCTCTGTTGAGACGCCTCTTTGTGTGTTTTCCAGACAGATTCTTACAAACCAAACAAGTTTTCCCTCTGTTTACTTTCTTAATTTCACAAAGACTTATTTAAGTGAAATGTTTTGCGAAATCAAATGAATACATTTGAAGAAATCAAGGTATGCTACTAATATAGGTGTCTGTGTGAAGGGGATTGAATGGAAATATTGAATAAGCAACAGGGACAAGGAAGGGAGGAAGGGAGCGAGGAAGCACAAGACTAAAAGAGGACGCCGCTCAGTGATTGAGAGAATAAGTGAAAGGGGAAGTAGAATGAGAGTGAGAAGAGACAGAATGAGGGAGGGAGAGAGAGCCCCACCAGTGAGCAGGCCACACAGCCCTGCCAAACTGCTTGAAAAAAAAAAAGCCCCCTCTGTTTTATTTATAGTGCGCTGTATCCATGGCAACCAGAGAGGTCAGGCAAGTTGGGCCTGCGCTTCACCCTACTCTGGGGATTAGGATTTCACAGAGGTTCTCAGATGTGAGGAAGGTGGGCTAGAGCAGCTTGCTGCTCGCCAACGCAGCCCTCCTGCCTTTTGGTAAAGTCTGGGCCCTTCGAGGGAAGAGAGGGGGAGCAGCAGAGAGTCATGGGAATACTGTGGGAACAGTGGTTTGTGGTGATGGGGCTGGGAGGAAGGGAGCTAGCACGAATGGGAGACATACACGCATGTTCGCCGTTGCATGAAGAGGCTGTTTTGATTTAGGTACCTTCTGTCACACAAAGGCTCATTTGACTTTTTTGGATTATTTTATTTTTATTTTATTTTTTATTTGTGGTTGGGTTGTTCTTGTAGTATTTCAAAAGAGGTCATGCAAGGTCATGGGAAAGTTTCTCTTCTGGTAATACACATCAAACTGTTTTATGTATTAGATTTCTGTTTACAATTGACCAAAGACTAAAAAATTCACCAGCCAAAATTTGGATCTTCACCTTGGTTATATTCTTCTCTTAGGTCTAAATATTAGTTAAGCTTTGCCTTGCAGTTCATAAGAATTGAATTTTCAAAAAATTTTGTGGACTTGTTATTTTCATCCCAAAAAAAGAGTCCTTCCAGAACAGCTAAGCCAGTTGGAATGAAGTATTGGCGAAGCAGAGAGAGGTAGGATGAGAGTAGGGGAGTTAGAGAAGAGATGAGGAAAAAATCTGATTGCCCTCCAGGAAATGCATGGTGTGACTACAGCAGAGACCTCCAGATTCCTCCTGGGGCAGAGGACATGCGTTGCTAGGAGATGGTTGTTGGGCTGGTGTTGCCATGCGTGGATGCTGTTGCCTGCCATGCTTCGATGTGCAGGAGGGCAAGGATTCAATACTCTTTCAGGAAGCATGTGTGAAAGGACCTTAAGAGCCATCGGAAAAAAAACCAAAAAAAAAAAAAAAACAACTGTGGCTCATCATCATCATCATCATGAACTAGTAATGACTCCTGTCTGTAGGGGGCACCCTTAGCACCAGAGTCACGAGACCAACAGTGCCAGCTTTTCTCCATTGAAACTGTGACCAATTCATCATTTGTGGTTGCCAAGAATAGATGTCACAGGCACATGATCATTGTAGCTGCCTCAAAGGTGGTCAGTTCCCCGTGAGTATGGTTCCAGAGGGGGTGGAGGACTAGGTTTCGACATGTAAAGGAAACGAAGCATTCAGCTCTCCTGGGCTTGGTTGTCAGCGTGGAAGACTGAAGCATGACAGAGGAAAAGCTAGCAACATTTGTGCAGCAGGACTCATTAGCAGCACTGGTTTAGATGATGCACAATGTGGTTTAGAGTATTAACACAAAAGCGCAGTAAGTCGTAAGAGTTGAATTCAATTCAAGAACAACCACATAGCGCCAACCTTTCCACAAAACCAGAAAGCAGGACTATCAACACTCAGTTCAGAGATCAGGGAACAGTGATCACACTTACCCAGATTACAGAAAAATGTTCCCACACTTACCTGTGTGTACCTTTTCACACAGCGTAAGATAACAGGGTGACAGACAAAGGGGTTGTTCAGTCAATAGAATAACCATTCATCTGAGTGAAAACCTTGACATGTGTATCTGAACCTTTTTAAATTTGTAAAATTTACTTACCACTTGTAAATGGATTGAAATTATTTTTAAATTATGTGCATTAAAATAATTTTTTATTGTTGATTTATCCGTTCTTCGCCCCGAGTTATTAAACCCACAGATCAAGGAAAGTGCGTTCCCGTAAAGACATTCATTTCTATTTCATGGCCCATCAAATTTGTGTAACTGAAATAAAAATGAGTGGTGAATCTTCTCTTATTTTCTTGAAAAAAATAAAATAAAAATAAAAAAATATGGGCATTATGGCGGCATAGTGGTTAGCGCTGTTGCCCCACAACAAGAAGATTGGAGGTTCGGATCTTTCGTGGGACCTTTCTGTTTGGTGTATGCATGTTCTCCCAGTGCTGTGTGGGTTTCCTCCCACCCTCCAAAGACATCATGTCTGCGTTAATTCAGATCTAAATTGTGTGAGGAGTGGTTGTTGGTCTCTGTCTGACTCTGTGTGTTGGCCCTGTGATGGACGGGTGACCTGTCCAGGATGACCCCGTCCTCACCCAGTGTGAGCTGGGATTGGCTCCAGCACCACCTGTGACCTGGAAACGGAAAAGAGGTTGAAGATGAATGAAAGAAAAAAGAATGTGGGCTTTTAAAAGTGGAGGTCTGCATTTCCTTTGCTTGGGCTCTGCTTTTTCCTTCATTTCATTGTATTCAACACTCATAAAACAACCACCTACATATTAGAGAAACTTAGCTTTATTGGAAACTCTGTAGACTTGATTGAAATGAGAAATCTAAACCAACAGAAATCATACTGGATATAACTGGTCAGGCTTATGTAAGTTGTGTTTCTCTTATTTCCACGCCATGAGACGGACTGGTGGTATATTTGACTCAAACACTGCACCATGCCCCAGTGATGCAGATCGAGTGTTGTGTTTCTAAGAGCAAAAAGATGATTATTGGTTACAATGATACCTACACCCACCCAGATTCACAGGATATAAATTATACTGCACATTAAAAACTGCTCTGTGTGTTAGTGTAAGTAGTGAGACAGGTCTCACCCGAGCAACCAAGTTCAAGCCCCTGCGGTGAGTCACAACTCACCTGCTCCGGGCTGCTGTTCTGCAGACTGAGCCCTCTGTGGAAGAGGATTTTACTCTCAAATATTCAACTTTTATTACTTTCCTAAAGCCAGAGATATAGAGAAGAAATTGGAATACAGAATAAAATTACTGTAATTGCCTGTACGAAAGCTTGTTCCATAAAATTAAAAGTAATGGTCATTTTTGTTTTGCAGTTTTCAAAGATTCATGATTTTAGCATAATAATAGAGTCCAGGGAAGTTTTAGCAAATGTTACATTTTCTTGTTAGTGTACAGTTCTTAGTGGGCATACAGTAGATGTTTATTCCTGGGAATAACCCCCCCGGGTGTAAAGGAACTGATATGCTACCAGAAGCAACACGAGCAGAGAGTCAGTACAGGAAGACTTAAGCAGTTAGCATACCCACGTGTAGCCAGCATGGTCGAACTAATAAAAAGACCTGTTTCCAACAGAAACAACTAAATGTGAATATGAATCTATATTTGTAGGTCTGAATGCTTTTTCAAGAAATGACCTATTAACGTCATAGTTTTCACTCAAAACAAAGTGTAGAGTTATTCTTATTTAATCCTATCAGGAGAAAAACCTTGGAGAGGCTTTGCAGGGACAAAAAAGAAGGAGCATAATGTCCAAACTTTTATTCAGTGTTTCTATGTGCTTCTACTCTGCTGATCCATCAAGAATCTGGAATATTGTTCACTTCGTAAGACTGGATGATAGCACTTTTATGTGTGAATGTTCAGAAGTACAGCTGTATGAAAGTTTAGGGCCTGAGGGGTAACAAGGTGATGCAGATCCATTTACTGAAATGCACACAAGGTCTTTTGTGAACCGAGCCATCCTGATAAGTGGAGGCCCTCATATCTGCTCTTACTGAACACACATAACTCTATGGAAGCAACCTGATACAGATATTGCTGGCAGCACTGGACTGAGTCTCCAGCATTCACCTCATTTCGTTTGATTCAATACACAACCTCAAGAGTTCTCTTCACTCCTCTATCACTTATTTATTTCTTCAGACCAACTTCCCTAAACTACAAATTCTGCTAAACTCTTTAAGTATGAATGATCTCTAGGTTGAGCTTTCCTTTTTAAATTCGTTTTATTTTTATTTGATATTTGTAATCTTTCTCCAAATTAATTTCATGTATACATTTGTAAATATTTGCAAATGACTAAAGTAGGTTTAAAGGGAATGAGTAATGTTGCAATATACTGGCTCTAGCTGGCTTTTTAGTATTGTTTTGTGTTGTTTTAATGCTGCTCATAATTCATTAGATTACACTGCTGTAATGTGTTTACATATTTTACAATTATATTTTTATATCTAATAAATATTTATATTACTTGCAAACTTTGCAAAATTCAAATCCAGTTTTGTATCTTATCTAGTGGTTCAGCTGTTGACAAAGATGTTTTCCTGTAAAGCAAGAGTCCGCTGGTCAGCTGTGCCAGCACCTTTTTATGACCTATAGTTAGATTTTATTTTTCAGTGAACTTCTACCGGCCAGAGTAATTATGAGAAAAGCAAAGGAAGAGTTAAGGTGACATTGAGTGAAGTGTCACATCTGGGTGGGTCACATACATAACTGACAGGAGAGGCTCTTATTCACTGTCTGTGCGAACCACAAGTCAGCACTGTTTTTTTTTTTTCTTTTCTTTTTTTATAACAGCACGCTCACTATTAAAGCACAATGTTAAGCACGTTGGTTTTTATAGATAAATCTAGCTTAGCCATTCCATAAGCATAACTGCATATTTATTGTTGTTTTTGTTTTGGGGCTTTTTATGCTTTTGTTTTACTTAGTTTCTGGCAGAGAGGCAGGAAACAGGGAGAGAGAGGGGAATGACCTGCAGCATAGGTCCCTGGCTGGATTCAAACCAGGCACACGCTCTAAACCAGTCAACCACCAGCGCTCCATGTTTATTATTGTTATCCACGACAATGAAGCTCTGGTACACCACCACTGGTGTCAGATCACCGAAACAAACACTAAACAGTCTATACATTCGATCAGGCTGTTGGACTTTCTGCAAATGAATCCTTTGATTTCATAACGTAGTGAAATATGATGGTGTGTTTTTAGCACAATTCTTTAGAAATTTGCTTCCCTTATAGGAAAATGTCTTTCCCAAGACAACTTTATAGTTGAATTTCCTCTTGTTCTTTTGTAGTTTTGGCCATACTCCTGTGTTTCTCTTTCTGTCCATCTCTCTTGTTGGTATTGTCCAACCGTTCTGTTGATGTCTCTTTCTGTTTAGCTCATTTTTCTTTTTCCTTTCCCAGCACAGGGTGATTGGGGACTTACTTTGGTCTGTGGAGGAAGGCTGTAGCCATGGCTGTGAGGAGCTCAACTTGGTTCTGCTCCGGTTCTGGTGCTGGCTGACCAGCAGGCCCCTGCGGCTCAGGCCCAACTCCAGGACAGGCAGTAGTGGAACAGACAAAGGACTTCATTCTCTATGGGGGGAAGAGGAGGGGGAGGGATGAAGGGGGGGCGTTAGGAGATGAGGAAAGCGAGAGAGGGAAGAGGGCTGGCGAGGCTAGCGCAAGGGGTCTTATCCTCCTGGCTCAAACACATGCCACCAGCTGCTGCCCCCTTCCTGTGCTTTCATTAAAAAGCCTCCCTGTACTCCGCTGGGTAATCCGCATGCTTGACTGAAAAAGTGTGCGGCAAATATACTATGTCTATCCATTTCTCTGCCTCAACCATCTCTATTTTTCCATCTCTTTCCTTTCGTTACCCCTTCTTTCTCTCTTTCTGTGATGTGCTCTGCTGGGCAGTAGAGAGCAGTCCATTCTGTGTGTGTGTGTGTGTGTGTGTGTGTACCTGTATGTGCGCCCATGGAGTCTGTCAGACTCTCAGTATTTCCAGCACTCAGCCCAGAGCCAAGGCAAGCATTGCCAGAGGGAGTGCCTGCAATGTAGGGCGCCCAGCAAGCTGGACGCAGGCAGAATATCAACGCCACACGGCAGACACTCCTCCCAGCAGCCCACCTGCTGACTTACGTGATCCAAATGTGAGGAGGAGGGGGTGTTTAGGTGGAAAGGAGGCAGTGGGGGGAGGATAGGCTGCAGGAAATTGCCAGGTAGTTTCCAGACCCACTTCCCTGTGTTGCGCCCAATTAATCAGGGTTACATCTGTGTTGGATGGACCTCTACCCTGAGGGGAGTGGGTGGAGCAGAGACGTTTGTGATTTTACCGGCGTGCACACACGTTTCATACCTCCATGAACGTGCCAGTGTGAATGTACGTGCTACCTGTGAGAGTGCACAGTATGCCTGATAGAATCGAAGTGAGTGAGGCGGTTTCGTGTGTTTTGTGAGTATTTGCAGGCACAGATGAGAGGAGGTTGCTGATGCTGGGTTCATTCCAGCCTTGCAGTCAAAACTATAGTCATAGACAACTTTCTCTGCTCCAGTGTCCTCCTACTTGTTCATATTAATCTCCTGGTTTCAGTACAAGCCAGTCCCCCTCACTGCTACCCACCCTTCTGCTGCCCCAACTCTACTCCCTATTCCCCTAACACATGCACACACACACACACACACATCCCTGTCTGCTATGCTGGGTCTTGCAAGGAAGAGGATCATTTTTCAGCACCTGTGTAACTCTGTGTCTGAATGTTTACTTCCTGAAGCTTCTGGCGCACCTGGACCTGAGCAACCCCTCCTTCTTTCATCTCTGCTCTCCAGTTTTTTGTTTTTTTTTGTTTTCTTCTCCCCTGTTTGGCTGTTATGTCTCCAGACTCTTTCCAGGCCTATTCATATGAATAACAAATGAAATTGAATAATATGAGGGCAGTCAGTGTGCACGTTTTCCACAGAGGAAAAAGGAAAACTGCAGCTTTTGCCGGTTTCCCTTATTCCTACTAGAGACTGGATGAACATTTTTTAGATTGAATCTTTATTCTAAATATTTGCATTTCGAATGATGTAAGATTTGTGTCACCCAATATGGTGTGTTTTGGCTTAAGTTTGCATAATTGCGTCGATTTGATAGTGTTATAATATATGAGCACATCTCACTTTCATAGGGACGTACTTATATTTGAAAGAAACACCAAAGTAGTAAGACTTTAACAGCCCTGGGTCTGATGTGTGTATTTAATTTGATGGAATTTGATTTCTGCGGTTTGGGTAGTTTGGTTCTGGAAATCAATTGATTTAGTCTGACTTCTCAATTTGAGAAAATCTTCTGACTTTACACAATAAAACTATGAAAACATGTCTTATCCTGCCTTGGCACGTATTAATGAAATGTGTGAGTTGCTCAGGATCCTGTGTAGAGGCCTGGCATAGTGTGGTGCAGTGCAGAGTGGAGAGGAGAGACAGCTGCCCTGACAGATGCCGGGAGGCAGGACCCCACTGGGAAGCAGAGGGAGGGAGCTGGCACTGTCTCACCCCAGCGGAAACACCATAGGCTGCAGAGGAAGTGGGCAGGGGGACAAACCAGGGGCTCAGTGTGTGGGTGTGTGTGACTGTGTAAGTCTGATTCACTTTAAGAGGACATTGGCAGTCGGTCACGTACATACAGTATGTATTTATGTATGATGCACACATGCAGGGCAGTACATATGTATATTTATATATATACAGCATATCAGCCTACCCTTATCATGATAAGGAACAATGAGTTCACAGGAAAAACAGAATAATCACTCAGCATACACCTAGAAGATATAAGAGAGAGAGAGAAAGGCTATTTGATCATATAAGCAGTGAGTTTGCCTGAAACTGTAAGTTGAAACGAGACAAACTTTATTGTTTGGTGATTTAAGATTCAAAAGAGTTGAGTTTCAATTGCTGGCAAGAAGACTGATGTCTAGGAAACGGTCAGTTTTTTCATGTAAATAATGCCCACTTAATGAACACAAATCCTCTGAGCAATAACCCGAACAGTCCTAATCCAATGCCTCCATGGATACCAGAATGAGCTGAAAGTGATATTTTAACACTGACTGTATGGAGAATAATGCAAACCACGGACTAAAAGCCACAGCAATGTAATTCACATTGCACCATTGTGATGGGTGATGTTAGATCATATCTTCTTTGGAAGGACATAAAAAATGCACCACGGTCTGTTCTGTAGTCTGTCTACCAACCACTACACCAGCACACTGTTCACCGTTGGTACTTACAGCAATGCTTTTTGATTGTAATCCTTTAAACACCTTCAGGATACATATAATGTTTCATGCAGCCAGGCAGTTACTTTTTTAACTTTTTCATTGATATGCAGTGTTGAAACTACATACAAATTAGTATGCAGACAACTTTTTCCTCCATGACAAATATGTGAAGAAACACACCTGACTGCAGTAATCAATGTGGAGAAAGAATCTCTGGAGAATCTCTCTAAAATATTGTTGACAAAAAATGAGGGGACTACAGTAATGCAGTTCAAAAATATACCAGTAGAAATTCTCAGAATCTGTAGAGGAGAAAAAAGCCCTTTCTTTTTCTTTTCAAACACTGACACGTCCAAATGTCCTTCTTTCTTTGGCTTTCACGTTTACTTTCTCCCCGAATCATCCTCGTAGTTACCGCGACGCACTCACAGCATATTTGTGAGAGCATTATCAACTGAGCTACCCCACAGTACGCCGTTAAAGGCTATTGCTGTAGCTGCTTGGTCAACATAGTTAGGCTTGGTAATAAAAACATGTTGCAGCTTGGACCCACTTCAAATATAATGCTGCCAAGAGAAAAGGTGAGAGTGTAGAGCTGTCAGGAGAGAAGCCCTGCAGCTACTAAACCACTGGGAGAAAACCACAACTGTGAAGTGAGACCCCAAAGATCACCCCCATGGAAACTGACATAACAAAAAATTCTGATGTTAAACAGTGTTATCTTACTTTTAAAGCCATATTAAGTGAACTTCTAAATGGTACACCATGCATTAACACACTTATATTTATTGAAGAGGCAGAACCTGCTGAATTGGCTATCCTGTGTCTTATTTTCTATTAGTAGGTTTTACTAATACAGCATAGCCAACATTAGCATTAATAGCTATTTACTCACCACACTTGCCAAGAGCTTCAGCCATCATTGGTGTTTACAAAACAAGAGCCTCTAATACACCCTCTGAGCAGCTTCTTCAAGGCAGACTGGACATGGCAGCAACTTGGTATCAAAAACTGACAAGTTTTGGCATGTTAACTTCAGCAGAAAAAAAGAGAGGTGGCAGAAATACTGTACAAGCAATACAAATTAATAGCAAGTTAATAGCTTTCCACTGCTGGCTACCGCTCTGGGTGAATAAAGGAATAAAGTTTGTTGCTGAACTCAGAGCAAATGACAGGCAGCAGAGCAGACGACCAATCACTTTTCTTTTCTTTTGGTGTCTCGAGGCAGAGAATTTAAAGTTAACTGAAAGACCGTCTGCCCATTCACAACTTGGAACACTTTTTAAGCTTTTTATCTGTGCACCCTTGTGGACTAAACAAATGCACTGAGGATAGTCAATCCGTGGACAGTATGATCTGACAACCACATTGTTGAGCAGACATCAAGACTTAAGAGACTGAAGTTATCACCTTTTCACCCTTACAAATTTGACTTTGTGCTCATGATAAACAGTTGAAATCTATACAAAGTATAGCTAGATGTATATCACCTCTCTGCTTTGCGCAAACTTTGAACAGATTACTAGTGACCAGGTGGTTTTAAGAGACTCTGCCACATCTCAACAAGTTAAACTGGGTGAGAGTCAGGACCAAAGTGAGAAACACACTCTCTATTGAAGTAGTGGACCATGTTATGGAGAAGAGGGGGGTCAGCTCCTATCTCAAACAAATCACATATTTTGAGAATCTAACCTATAAAATGAATGCCCTACAGACAGTGAAACACTCATGCATGCACACGCACTTTGAAAAAACACGAGATAAGTTGCGTGTCAGTTTAAGGAAGAACATGTGCCCTCAAAATTAAGAGAATGTATTTTACATTTGTTTTTGTGTTTCCTTGTTTCAGGGTGAACAAAAGTAATACACTATTAATTTCAGCCTTGTATTTGTACACTTTTTCGGCTCTCATTCACATGCACACATTCATATAGCGCAGACAACATCAGGCTTGTCCAGTTGTAGCTGGTCCAGGCGGCAAACCTGCCCATGAACAACAGGCGCAACTGAAGAATGAGAAGATCAATATATATACGCACTCTTTTTTTCTCAGTGAAACTATGATCATTAGGTGCCATTTCTCATGAAAATACATTGTGTTATTCTCTGAGATCTCCTGAGGAGACACATCATTCATTCTTCCATTGTTTGCCTGTCTCTGACAACCTTCAATAAAGTGCTGGTTTGATTATTATGATTGATAAAACGAAGTGTTGCTTTCTGATCAGTAACTCCAGGAATGGTACTGTATGCTCTGATGAAAGTGTTGCTATAGCGCAAAACTGAAGCAGTGATGCAATATATGAGCCAAACACTTGACATAGGTCCATCTGTGTATTTATCCATATTTTGGCAAAAATATGCCTGCTTGAAACATATTGAGGCTACAGATGGACAGAGGAGGCTGGATGCTTCAGGATCGGTTTGAAAAGTTTCTGTGGACATTTTACACTTTTTACCCACTGTGATAGCAACTGACAAAATCAACATGAATTTACAATGCTCTCTCAAGTAGGAAGGAAAATTTCACAAGTTTGCAATGTTTGTCACAAAAATAAATATAATGTATAAAAATAGAGATATAAAATGTTGGCTGGTATAATGCCAATAAATGTACCCAATGTAAGGAAAGTCTTTCTTACACTTTTATGTTTATTCAGTTATTCATTGTCACACTCAGCCCATACTCACTCACATCCTGCTTCACCACCTCATCAGGCACAATCTCCTGCACCTGGTCTCCCCGGCTGAAGCTCCAGCCAGCCCAGTTCCTCACAGACGCTGCCAGATTATCTTTGCGTCACGCACAACTCTCCAGGACTCTTTTCCGGGCTGATCTCCTGGTATTGACTCTGCCCTGGTAACCTGACCTGCCTTCCGTCGATGACCACGTCTTCTCGTCTCTGCCCTGGTAACCTGACCTGCCTTCCGTCGATGACCACGTCTTCTCGTCTCTGCACTGGTAACCTGACCTGCCTTCCGTCCCTGACCACGTCTTCTCGTCTCTGCCCTGGTAACCTGACCTGCCTCTTGCCCCTGACTGTGAGTTCTGCCTGTGCGTCTCCTGGTTCTGGTCGCTCCGGTTCTCCTGGGAGGAATTGCCTGCTACCTCTTTTGAGACTTGGTTCCTGCTGACACCTCAGCCAGACTGCCCTGTGGCTGAGTGGTATTATCACTCTGTCCCTCCAGAAAACTGGGTTTACATCCCGGCAGGGACACAAACTCTGAACATTGGCAAAATTCTTGTGGATTGTTACTCAGTTGCTGTGAAGATTTGAATAAAAACTTTTTATATCTATACTCCTGGTGGTGTGCTGCTCTTGGGTAATGCCTAAACCCGTGACAATCCACTAATACTTTTTTTTTTGGCAAAGTAGATTAGTGGACACTATATATATATATATATATATATATATATATATATATATATATATATATATATATATATATATATATATTACACATTTTCTGTGTGAAAATAATACAGCTTTTCTTCCATTTAGCCAGTTGGGCTGAAATGTTACACTTGTAAAAATACACCAAATTTCTTTGATACAATTTACACACATTTGAACCTTTCAGTCAGGAGCACAGATTTTCTGCCATTTGCTGCACAAAATGTTACACAGTTTACATGTGGGTGGGAGTCTGTGGGAACACCAACCTTAAGAAAACATAACCCATTAGTCTAGTTTCACATTTAAAAATTCAACCATGGAGCTCACAAACATACGTGTCCAATTAAAATACAGATGAAAGAAATGGGCTGATAGGTAGTTTAAACAGTACAACCACTGATTGTCATTTAAAGCAGGATGGAAATGTGAATATCCTGCCTATCTGAGGTGTTAAAAAGCGTCTGGTATTTTAGCAGTTACATGACCTGTCTGGACTAAAAGGTTGAGTTGTTTAGCATCATGAATAGACTTCTCAGGCTTTTCAAAAATGTACTTATTTCTGGATTTTATTGAGGCAGGTCATATCTCATTAACACATCACCCTCCACCTCTGCTATCAGCCTCTGCCTCTGTCCAGTCACACATTAGTTAGATTGGATTTGGAGGAGACTCCACATTGTTTGTGTATTTATGTTTCTGTTGTTGCACATTGTGATTCTGGTGTGTTTTGGGTTAGTTTAATTGTGGAGGTTGGTTGCCTTCCCATTTTTTTGGTTTCACATGGGATTGGGCTCTGATGTAGACACTTTCCTGTTAAATTGTGTTTGGGTCTTGTAGAAGCAGAGAGTTGGCTTTGATGGACACACATTTGTTGGCGCTGCTCCATATTCTTCTCCATTGCCTTTTACTTTTGCACGTATCCACTATAATCTGTCCTGTGTGCCTTTACCAAGGTTGTGGTTGCTTTAGGGTGGACAAGCAGGAGGAGTCTGTGAAAAGCTACTGCACACAGATCTATAGCCACAGAGGATCGTTGTTATTGGTAAAATATGATGAGCATGGTGTAAGCAGTGCCTTAGGTGTGCCTGAGTTGTTCATAAAGTTGTTAAAATAGGTCTGGAAGAGTAGACAGATTTTAATGATTTTGTAGCCAAGGAGCAGCAGGTGGCCCCTCTGGTCTGGACTGTGGTGGGTGTAGCACAGCTCATAGACAGCTGCTTACTCAGTGTCACCAAGCAAAACCCCCAAGCACTTTGAACAAATTACAAAGCATTGATTCAACTCTTTACCTTTCATCCTTGATAAAAAAAAAATAGGTGCAGGAGATTCACAAGAAGGACTCAAACACCTACAAAACTGAAAACCTTGAAGAGAACTTGCCTTTCTTCGTGAATGAAATTACTCCTCAGAAACAGTAAGCCAAGAGTGATGCACACGGAGTTTCCTTCTTTGACTCCAACTGAAAGTTATGGGATGTAGCTGTTTTGGTGAAATTGTACACACGTGCCATGAAGCAAAGTGTTTATATGTAGTCTTTATGTGGTGTGTATGTGTCAGTGTTGCTGGAAGCCTGGTTTGCATGCAGTGTGCAGAAGACAAATGCAGCTGCAGGGCTAGCACAGTGGGAAGTGTTGCCATGGTGAGCCGGGCTGTCGGGGCCAGAGAGACCATCCTCCCAGGCCACATGGACAGAGCAGATATCTGTGCTACATGCATCTCAGGTGCAAGGATGTGTTGATGCATAAATGCCACTCATCTATTTCCGGGTCGTGGGGGGTGTTGGAGCCAATCCCAGCTCACACTGGGTGAGGGGCGGGGTCACGCTGGACAGGTCACCAGTCCATCACAGGGCCAACACACAGAGACAGACAGAGACCGACAACCACTCACACTCAGACCTACAGACAGTTTAGAATCACCAGTTAACCAAAACATGATGTCTTTGGGCGGTGGGAGGAAACCCACGCAGACACAAGGAGAATATGCAAACTGCACACAGAAAGGCCCCAGACTGGGAACTAAACCTGGAACCAACCTCCTCGTTGTGGGGTAACAGCACTAACCACGATGCTGCCCTGCTGCCCTTCATTGTAAACAAGTACTAAATAAAACTATACAATGATAAAAATAATGGGGTAAAAAGCAAAGCAACAGAGTAACCGCTGTAGCTATGATGCACAAACTCACCTCACACTGTCTCGTCAGTCCCCCTCTCTGCAGACACAGAAAACTGACACAGTAAGACGTCCTTCGAGATCACGTCCTCAGGGACCAGCACCACAGAAGCAAAGTCCACAGAGAGACACAGTGACACTGTCCAAGTACAATGTGTCTGTTATAGCCATCCATGTGTGACGAGCTTCGGAGGGAGGGACTTATAAGGTGTTTGTTTCTCAGAGGGACGTCCAAGAAAGCACTGACGACCATATATGTGCAAATACTTAAAGAAATAGTTTGGCATTTTTGGAAATAGACTTTTGCTTGCTGAGCGCTATTTGGGAACACAGATACAACTCTCAATTCTAATAGTCCAAAGTGCATGGTGTAAAGCATGTGGCACAAATGCATTTAGGGTGCATCTACATCACTTTTGCTATTTTAACAAGGGAAAGAAGTGTTGCTAAGTGCCCGGTTCAAAAGGAGAAGTCTCTTACTTAATCGTGGGAGTGTTTTTGGTGTAACATGCAATAAAGCCATCAGATGGCCTTCTCCCATTCCCATTTAAAATCTAGGTGAGCCTTCACTTTGGCAGTTCAGTGTTTCACACAGAATTTGATTGTATTCACAGTGAACTGATCACATGTTGTGACTGACGCCTCAGCTCAGTCCCAGCACATGCAAGCAAATCCCAAGGGGCAAACAGGGGCTGAGTGAATCAGTGTACTGCTCCTCTGCAACGAGGCAACGATGCAAATTATGTTAGACATTTTTCATCTTGGAGTATGAGATGTGTATACATTAGCAGTTCATTATGAAACTGTAGTAGAAACAAATTTAGTCCAGGTGATGAATAGGGAATGCTGTGACTGTGCATGCACATGGTGCAACCAACCCATGTGGGCTCATACTATTCTGTTCATCCTTGAAATAAGTGAAATACTGCAATTCTGACTTCAAACAGGGTAATTGCTGATCAGTCGCACAGTTGTGTTACTCGACTTCAACGTAGCAATGCACCAACAATTCCCCCAACCGCGCCTCGCGTTACAACCAAGACATCCATGGGAGTTCAGATGGGCTCAAGTCTATTTACGATTTAAACAACGAGAGCACTGGACAAGAAAATGACAACTAGACTGTTCTCTGCAGGGGGTGAGAGAGGGGGCCTCAGCTTCTGAAGCCATTAGTCTGTTAGCGTAGCTTAGCACAAAGACTGAAAAGAGGGGGAACCAAATTCTACCTGTCAGCCTCTGTCTTTGTTCCCAGTAAATATCCAGTCCTTGTGATAAGCTAACTGGCTGCTGAGACCATCAACCCCAAAGGTCATCTGATTAAGCAGCTTATTACAACCCATAGTTATATTGCATTATTAGGCAACCTCTAGTGGCCCTGGTAATTATGAGGAGAGCAAAAGAGATGAAGAAGTTAAAAGGTTTAAAAAGTGCTTGGTGAACGGGGACGGGTTAATATAGCCCAAACCTAAATTTTAGGAAGCACCGTGCAGGACCTTTAAATAATGTCTTGCTGAGACAGGCAAAATTGGATGTATGATATTATAGATGGGATGAAATTAAAGTAGCAAGTATCAATTTCATCTAAATGTATGAAGCATCACAATCATCTGAGCATAGAAGTTTAGTAATGCCTCTCTGCTGAAAATGAAAACACAAGGATGTAACAAATACTGCTTATTTTTTAGTCCTGACAAAATTCAGTTACGTGATTACATGTAAATAAATATTTGAAAATTATCTTTTAAAATTGAACCTTGATATATCCACACCCCTGGCTATTGTTTAAGCTATTTTTTACAAATAACTTGTCACATTTGACATCCAACAAATGTCATATGCCTTCACTGAAAAAGTTTCTCAGTGATGCTAATGAAGTCATGTTAAGGTGTTTCTATTGTCCTTTAATATAAAAGTGAGGGTTTAAAATAATTAATGAGTGGTGTTATTTTACTTTTTTTTCCCAAATAAATGTAATCAAATCAGTTGTTTAATGCCAAAAATATTGGTTCATTGCTCTTTTTGACTCTAAGCTTCCCATGTGCTACAATGTGGTCATTAAATAAATAAAACATTGAACAACCCAGCTGATGATTGCAATAGCTCTCAAGGAATAAGCATAGGCTATTTTAAAAATCACACGAGCCTGAGACCAAAACCACAGTTACAAGCTATAAAGATGTTTCTCCACACGCTGTTTACTTGAAATGCTCTGGCCATGCTTAGATGCAGTGGATGAAATTGACGAAATGGAAGGAAACAATCCTGGCCGATGGACCAGACTGTGCCCTGTGGAAGTTTGGTGATGAAGAATTTGTGAGCATATCTACTTCTGGTGAGCTCAGTGAGGTATGTGTTTGAGCAAAGCACTTAAATTAGGCGGCATAAAAAATGGATAAAATGGCAGCATGTAGTGTAGCTCAGAGGGGAGAAAAAAGTATTTCTGAACTCTGACAGAATAATCTCAGCGCAACAGCCGTAATCAACTGGCCCTTGAAACCTTTATCAGCAGCTGGAGCTGGCTCAGTTGTCATCATGTTTGTGAACTGCAGTGTGGATTGTTTCTAGTCAGCAGTGCCTGGTGACCTTTTGTCACTGAGCGTTATTAGGATTGATATTGAGTATGGAAATGATTAGAGATGTTGCAGCCTGTGCGTAAGCGAAAGTGTAGGCGCAGCATCGACGTGTGACAGCATAATGGCTGCTCCTTCACCCAGCCTTCCTGTTTGTAGCAGGCGCCCATCTGAGTCCAACAGCATGTGGATTTGTTGAATCAACTGCGGTCAACTGCGTGTCAGACTCATACATGCTTTGACAAAGGTGCTGAGCACGTAGTCTGAGGCTTTGTCGTAATTTCAGGTGAGGTTTGGCCATCGTGGCATGATTTCAAAATATGAGTCATGCTGACTCATCCTTGTCTCTTATTGAATCGTGGTCTGCAGAGAATTTAGACTTTTGCAGCGTAAAACTCCATTTGGGCATGGAAATATGGCACTGATGTGGTTTATTTCACTGTTCAGCTGTCTATTCTAGCTACTTTGCTCCAAATTATGAGTCGCCTGACCCATTTTCAATTTTCTTGAAAAACATGTTTTATTAAAGGAATTAGGCTTTTTGTTTGTTGGTTCACTCACAGCGCAGGAGGCTTTATTTCCTCTCAGGCTAATTTGTTCCTTGATTATCTTGTCTCAGACTTGTCTTTCTTCCTTTTGCCCAGACAGAACCCAATCCCAGTGAAGATCCACCAGTCTACACATGCAGTCTATATAGTGACTGTGTGGGTTGGTTTAGGGTCATGGACTGTCAGATACTCAGAGGATGATTTGTACACAGCCGTCTTGCTTTCACCGGAAATTAAAACACATTTAAAAGTGGCAAGAATGCGTTTATCACAACAGATCATTACAGGCAGTGTGAATTACACACCGTACTTTTAAAAGACATTAAAGTCAATGAAAAGTATTTGTTACCAGGGTAACCCTGCTTCTGGTATTTACTCACCTTAACCTTTGTGTATGGAGAATATTATAACGCTGTAAATTTGTTGCATTGTAATGACAAAAATGTTTCGTCTGTATGACAGAAAAGTGCCGATTTGAGGATGCAGAGCTGCACAATGACGTGTGAGTGACATAAGGGAGCGGTTAGAGACAGCAGAGAGAAAACTGTGGAGCCATGTTTATCTATTTACACACACACACCTCTAAGTCCACACAACACTGTGGTAACCCTTTGTTACAGTCTTCGACAACAGAATGGTGTGAAATTCTTGGTAATTCTTTTGCCAGATACTGCTGATCTAATTGCTCTGAAATGGCATGCGTCTCCCCATCCCCGTGTTTCAGGAAGCAGTCCCTTCACATGACTGCTCAGGATGTCCTGTCTTCATATCCATTCAGCCAAAGCTGTGACAGATGAAAAGTGCTGAAGCTCTAAAGCTCTAAGGTGAAGTGAAGAGCCTTAACAACTGGCTTGCACCCAAGTCTGCATTTTTATCATACATAAAAGCCAACATGGCATAACTGCTACAATTGGCAAAATCCCACAGTGCAGTGCCATTAGACTAGAGACAGGTAATGACTGCAGACTCCTCTGCTGAGGAGACGTCTCAGTTGGTAACAAAATAAATAATAAAAGAAACAAGGCAGTTTTTTACTTAAATACAATATCAGTTTATAAAAAGCTAGGTTAGTGTATCAACGCATTCCTGAGGAACTAAAGTGTGATCGCAGTCACATTTGTCAGTTGATTGCTCTGATTTCCTGAGCTTCGGTGACAGATGGAGCTGTGTCTGCTGCACTTTTGTGGATCAACATTTCAGATGACAAAAGCTTTCAAAGGCAAAGTAGAGATATTTTGTGTCTTTGGGTCGGTATTGCACTAGTCACGTGACAGCACTGTGATCTCATTTTCCGTTTCTTTTGGTTTTTAGGGGAGGACATAAAACTTTACTGGAACTTGCGTGTTGTTTTGTAGCAGCAGCTGAGATGATTGACTTACCATCAATGGTGACGTCAGTGAAACAGGAAGTAGACTTCATAAATATGGATTTAAAATATGCATTTCATATTATGAGGTCCAATGTTGATTCAGCATCACAGAACACTTTCAATGCTAATCTGAACTGGAAACAAGGCAGACGTTTATCCCCCTTGATATCACAGAAATGTCACACACCCTGCTGTGGGCATCAAGGTAGCCATTGTAAATTAATGGCCATTGTGATGTAAAGGTGCCTATTGTGATATGAAGGTGCATAGTATGGCCATTTGTATGTGTATTAGCATACTGGATATTTATAAAAACAAGTGTATAGCCTGCACAAAAGAACAATACAACCACACCTAAAGCTAATCAATTCTGGGAAAAGACAGGATTTGTTTTTTGTGATGTTCACAACACCTGTTTATTCTAAACTATTCAAAAAGAAAGTCTGTCATGGCACGTTTCTCATTCAGCTGCCTTTTGTGTGGGAGCATGACACAGTTGCCATGGTTGATGGAGAAGGTACACTTTGGACGACTATCATCTTGTGAAAAGTTTCTTTTTTTAAAGCAATATAACAATTAGAATTTCTGAACTCAATTGATTTTACGCATCAAAGTCTGTGAACAGGTCTCAGGGAATATTAGAGCATATGTGAAAAGATTGTCCAAGGCCTCCTATGGCTCCAGTTAGAGAGAAGTGAGCTTATCAGACTTGTCTAGCCAGACCCTCATCTCTGCTTGAGGCTAGCAGCTTGAGGCTACATTAGCTGCTTCTACAGTCAAACACCTGAATCTTCAGCCAAACAACTGTCAGTGGTCCATCGGGGGCTAATGCATGCACCAAGACTTTGGGAATGGATAAGAACGACCATTTAAGTTGACAAGGAGAAGTGCATCTTAGTGCAGTCTGATGACTCAGTTTTTTTCACTCCATAAACGCCCATTCATATCTGGCTTTTGTCTTTTTTTTTTTTTTTTTTCTCAAATACCGTGCATGAGTACGTGCGCTCATGGATACCCGACTCCTGTGTGAAAGGACAGACTGCAGCCAAAGTATTGTAGGGACATTGACACACATCTCCTCCCAGCACTCCTGCGGGAGGATCCATTCCCTTCCAAACACACACCATTGCCTCAGGGGCAGAGTGACCGCTCAAGCAGTGCCTGCCTCAACACATGCATACACACACACACACACACACAAAAGCACACTGAGGCACATTGTTTTTATGCTGTTGCAACTTGCACCAATCTAGCCAATTGATTAGAGAACGCAGAATGCCAAATGGACTGACCACCTATTAATGATTAACCAAGCTGCGTGGAAGATATATGCTGCTCTCCAAGCAAAGGTTGAATGAAGCTGTGGCTGCTGTGCAATTTTTTACATTTTAACACAATAACCCTACTCGCTCATCGCGTGTCTATGCCAAGGTCAGAGCACATGTTCCTGCTTTGCATATTTCTCAGTTAGTAGACTCATTTGCTTTTAAAAAAAACAAAAATTCCCACTTACAGTGAGATGTGACACGTGTGCAAGCACTTCCTTCACTCCCCTTCCCGACAGTGTCTCTCCTTGTCCTCCTGTTTGTAGCTTCCGCTCACTTGATAGCTGCACTGGCCTCTTTTTTCACATCATAGCCACATACCTTCGTGTTTGTCTGCCTCACATCATCCTCACCAGCTCTTTCTCCTCTTTGCCGGCCTTTGTGCTTGACACCATCCCCGGCCCCCTTTGGCATGCTCCACTTCATGTTATGAGCATCACATGCCACCTCGTTGGGTTTAGCGCCTGTGTGTGTTTATATGTACGTACAGAGCACATGTGACCGCTTTCCGCAGGAGGTGAGTGTGAAGAAAGGAGAAGATAGAATGAACAAGGAGGGAGAGTTTATGCGTTTAGCCCAAGTTTGTTAATAATTAATGTGTCACAGGTTTGCAAAATTGCCTCGCACTCCCTCTGCTCAATCCTCCCTTCTTCCTCTCTCCCTCTGGCTTTCCTCTCTCTCGTTAATTCTGTCTTCCCTCTCCTCCTCCCTGGTGGTGTGGGCTACCTCACCCTCATCTCAGTTCTTCCCCAAACACAATGCTGTGTCTTGTGTTGCCACGTGCTTTAGGGGAAGAAGCAGTGCTAATACACTCGTAGGGAAACAGGCAACACGCATTCAGCCAAGATGCCCACCATGACTCCGTCCTCCTGACCAGCAGTGTGGGCAGCCCTGGTGACAGTGTGCTGCCATAACAACAGGGGGATGTCAAGCTCACAGTGAAATTTGGTACTACTGTCAGAGAAAATTAAGGTTCCCTCACTTAATAGCTGTGTAGCAGATCCTGCTGCGAAGTTGCTCATTGCCACCTGGTTAAATTTACACATGAAATAACCACTAAATGGTCTAAATCTTTAAAGCCGCCCATCACAACTAAATGAAAGACATTATGGTCATGTTTCTGCCTCTCCCTCCTCTCACTGCAGTGCCCGTCACTATGCCAGCCGTCTAATGCTTCAGGGTGCTGGACTGCGCAGGCGGCAGGTGACACGGATTTCAATAAAAGGGATTATAGATGTGGGGACTGCAGAGAGGAAAAACAACACATTCATGTATGCGTTTGGGGCAAAAATATTGCCTGAATTATGCACTATGTACATCAAAACGAGTCCTATGTTTCAATTCTGTAGACAAAAATGATTTAAATTTGAGGCAGGATATGTAAAAGTCGAAAACCCCACATCAAAAAGCACAAAACAAAACAACAATGTGGTTTAGAAGACATGATAGATAAAGCAGTAGGAAATGGTGAAAGCTAATCTCACTAATCATCTGTTATCTGAATGCATAAAAAATCCATATTTCCTCAAATGAAGCAACTTTACCAGCTCTCTGTGTCTAAGTGCTGCAAGAATCTGATAAAACATCTGGCATTCAACACTAAGTTTTTGTGTTTCTGCTTGTTTTCCTTAAAAAAAAAAATGTGTTTAGTTTTTTTGTTTCTTGCCAGATATTTTCTTGCTTTATTTTTATTTCAAAGCTTTCATTTTTTATTTTGTGATATTTTCTGATAATTGTACATTTTTTAATGATAGCTTTCAAAAACGTGTATTTTTCTTCTAACAAAGCCAAATGTTTCAGTCCTGCACACTCCATTCTTCTAAGATCATCAACACATCTTGAAATGACTGAATATATTAGGCCAGCATTTAGTCTGTCCTGCAATGAAGCTTAAGCATTCTGAGGGCAGGTGACAGCAATTCAAACAAAGTGCTCTCGAGCTTTTCTCATATTTGAAACCCTTTACAGTGTGTCCATTGTCAGGTGCTGGACTTATGGGTCTCAGTAGGTGGACAGAGGACCATGGTGTGACCTGCTTGGGACAGCTGCTGACATAATGAGGCCAGTAAACAAGCATCTGTCTCCCCAACTGAAAAGTGAACCCACTCATACCGCACTATACCTCCTCTCTTCTCCCTCGCTGACAGTGTAAGGTGCGGTGCTGCAAATGGTCAAACTGGTCAACATAAAAATAAAGAAACGGCTGTCAGATTATGCCTTCCTGACAATTGCACCCATCTCCTTATGGTTAGCGGGATATGGTGATACTACCATTAGGCTCCGTACATTTTCTCTTTCTCTCCGTTGTGTACGACCGCAATGGATGGTCCAGCGATGTTTGGCACGAACTTTCTGTTAAAGGTTTAAAAGTTTTAATAAGACTGACAGTAACATCTTCAGAAAGTCAGCAGTCCAAAAATTCATGATCTCGTGCAGACAGAGCCACCGAGGTTTCAGCTGATGTTCAGACACTCACCTGTATCCCATCTCAAATTGGCCACACATGAGCAGAAAAAATGGGTAATATGGGGAGTTATGTGTGACAATTTTCAGCATATACACAAAGTGGTCAACTATCACGATTTGTTTGCATTTTCATTATATACAACTCATTATGGATTTGTGTATTTGCTGAATATCTTCTTTAGTTTATGTAATCTCTTGCGATAGTTTTATTGATAATAATGGCATTATTATTATTATTATTATTAGTTATACAATGAAAATTTTTAGTCAGTTGCTATTTCAATCCCGGTTACTTTAGTTTTCTAGATCTTAATAATAAAATAATATATTGTGATGATTTTTGAACAACACTGACAGTTTAAGCCACTTGTGAAACATCGTCAAAGTCGTCTTTTGGTCACACCTCAGCAAATAGACTATTGAATAAACTACACAGAACAAACTATTCTCTATCCCATAATGCTACAGGTCAAGGCAGATACTTATCAACCCTGATCTTGGCTAATATTTTCCTTGCTCATAATGGGAATCATATCATATTAAGTAATATAAGAAAAACTATAGTGTGTTCTGTATTGAAATTGCCTGATATACATATATAAATGTGTGTGTGTGTGTGTGTGTGTCTATACATACACAGTGTTATATTATCGAGCAGGTGTTGTCAGAGTCAGTCCACGGTACAAACTGCACAGCTGTTTGTCTTTCTTTTAGAAGATCATTGCAGCTTCACCTGGCTAGTTCTGTGTTCCCACAAAGCAGTATATCATGCATAAGTGAATGATCAAACTTTAACATAAAATGCTGAAGGACAGCGGCTCTGGTGATGAACTCAATCAGATTTCGTGTGACACACAGATAAGCAGCGGATGTAGTAAGACGCCATTGTGTTTTTTCCTGCTGGAGAGATCTATTGCAGCATAAGACAATAATGGGGAGTTGAGGTTGTTGGCAAGAGACAGAAAGCAGAAGCATGGAGCCTTTTCCTGCGGTGTGTGTCATTGTTGGCAACCTGACTCTCCAGTCTGATTGCCTTGTTGAGCAGACTTTTGGGTTGGTGGCATTCTCTCCGTATACTATCCTGAGCACCTGCTCCATGATATTTATGGGCTTTCTGAGCTCCCTGTTAATACTCTGATGGAGCATTGGTGAAAGTCACATTTGTTTTCAGACTGTATTAGCCATTATCTAATGTAATTCATTTACTTTCTAGATTGGCAGTGAAAGGTAACTGGACTTTCTATTTTTATTGTGAAGATGAATTCATCAATGCCCCTCCTTCAGTTCAGAGCTGATTAGTCCTCAGAGAAAACTGAGTAACAGGAGCAGTGTTGCCAATAAAACTGATGCTTTTATCTATAATCAGGTACAAATTATTGTTGGTAGATTTAGAATGAGCTTTAGCATATTTACAATATCCTGTCAGTATGTGTCACAGCAGATTAACTAGCTGATATGAAGAGCGTTGGAAAAGAATATGTGATACACAAAGATTCAGATGGCAGTGTATTTAAAAATGAATCGACTGTGGGGTGAATTTCTGGGAAGGTGATAGATTTTAGCCAAACATTCAAAGATAGGTAGTGACTCCGCTGTAAAGGCTGCGGAGGGAGGGTCACTGGGAGGTAGGGGAGAGAAGGTGGGGCTGGCTGGAGAGCTGATCAGAGCAAGAAGGGCCAAGCAAGAGAGGGAAACAGAGCGTATAGGGAATGAGCAGCATGCAGGGCTGGATCATCGCCTGGAGGTATCGGGGTGCGGCTCCCTCGGCAGTGCTACATGCTTGCACCAGGGTTTACAATCCATTAAGAACAACCACAGGCAGCCAGGGGGTGAAGTGTTGCATAGACATGGACAACAAAGCAAGCATAAAGGCCTGTTGGGCTGAGTATTAAGGAAGTGCTCTGCTTCGTCTCTGCTGGTAAGATCGTCCATAGGTAAGAAGTGTGATGGTTCCTTAGCACGTAGCATAGGTTTTACTCTTTATTTGGCCGTGACAGGAAATATCACAATGACTTATTTCATCGCCAGCTCTTCTGTCAGGTGCATATTATGAATAAGCTTTAAGCTTACATGCCACACTCCAGCACATGATTGAAGCACGGACAAAAGAAAAGGGAGTTAAGGATGATTTCTTTTCAGCAACACTCCACCTCATAATAAATACACCAGCAAGGAGGATGCGATTGCATGTGTAAGACTCATACAGTCCTACACAGTTCTCTGGATAAACTTTCATCGATTTCTGAAATTCCATGGCCACCATGGTGTTCACTGTTGGTCAAATCCAATATCCAATCAAGGATTGGAGGATTTACCCGGAAGAAAATGTTATTTTATTTTTTTGTATCACCAAACTCACATTTATTAAAAAAAGAGTTGTTCAATTTTTTTGTAAATGAAGTAGACTAAATGAAGATGTGGCTACTTGCAGCTCTTTCTATTAGGATGCATTAAATACTATTTTGTTCCGCGTTAGTTAGCCCAGCTGCCGGAAACACTGAGAAATCTTTGTGTGGTAATTATGCTGATAAATAATGTTATATCATTGAGACACTGGCAGCCTGCATATGACTTCTCTCCAAAATATCTGTCTCACTTCTGAATGACAGGTACAGTGCACCACTGTGTCTATTTGATTTTTTAATCATTGATTTCTTGAAGGTAACTAAAATAATTTGATGGGAGGTAAAACAGAAATATTACCAACATTAAGGATTCATCATGTATCGAGTACACATTAAAATCTATGATGAAAAAATAAATCTAGTGTTATTCTTCATCCATTGTCAACAATAGATTTCCATTAAAAATCAAAAACCCAGCAGCACTGGGGTATCGGGGGTTGGAGTGCATGCCACGTGGACGCAGCATCCACATTCGATTTCAGCTGGGGACCTGTGCTGCATGTCATTCCCATCTCTCTCTCCCTGCTTCCTGTTGGCCTCTCTGCCAAATGCCAGCTAACATAAAGGCATAACAAGCCCCAAAATATAATAATAAAATATATATGTGTATATCAAAAACCCACAGTGAATGTGCTACCTGTGTGTTAGGACACTGATTCTTCTGTGCCGACGATCCATTCATAACAAAATACCAAAACATACACTAGTGGACCACATTTTGGCAGTGGCCATGGGCACTGCACACCATTTTTGATTTAATCTCACATATACCTTCCAGCTGCCACAGTAATTCAAGATTCAAACGTTATGGCCCAAAGTAGACCCCAGCAAACAATTTACTCCGGATTGAGAACGTCAGTTAAAAATCAGTGTCTATTTCTAATGAAAGGCTTGGTGCTTGGGTTGGAAAGCCGCGAACTAGTAAAGTAGTAAAGGAAGGTACTGCAGACTAAAGTGTTGGTAGTTTTGGTCTCGCTGTACAATTCTTGACAGTATATCACCAGCCTTATTCGGTGTGATTGCTGAACCTCGGGGGGGCTGGGCGTACTAACAGGGGGTGACATTGGTTATAACAGTAAGTGGAAACCACTTTTGATGAATCAGAGGCTTGAAATACAATTTGTGACCAATGGCAGGAAATAAACATTGAGAGAGCTAAAAATCTCCAGTCAAAGAAGAAGTAGAAGTAAAATACAGCAAATTAGTGAACATGTATGTGGGTGTTGGAAGACGAAGGGTCCTAGATTATAAAAGCTTGGGCCAATATTGAGGTGCTCTCTTAAAAAAAAAAAAAAGTGCTTGAAAAACATGTGTCCCATCTCAAACCACCAACATAATGGGGGAAATAAATACTTGGACCGAGTTCACATCTTTCACTGTGCATACTGTGCAAGGGGCTGAAAATACTGGAGTGTGTCCACAAAATGCTGTGTCACTAGATCCCTTGTCCATATCAGCAGACCGCCAGCGCAAAGTGGAGAAAAGAGAAGCCAGCTGATTATTGAGACATCAATCCATCTCACAAATACATTGTGGAGGACTTTTTAAATGCAACTGTTTTACAGTTTACTGTTTGACACCACTACATCAGATCTGAAATCCTGACCACACTGACTTCTTTAGCTGATGTCATGTTTTCCATATCCACAGTATTAGCTTAGCATTCTTGCATGCCGACATTTTGCAATTACCACAAGTGCAGGGTAAATCTGAGGCAAATATTAGCCTTGAGCAAGTATTGTACAATTTTGTTTTTCAAAATAGTGGTGAAAAGTTGAAGCAATCATCAAAGTCAATTGAGTTCATCCTTTGGGAACCATAAATGGAAAATTGCCCGACAACCCATCCAGCAGTGGAATTATCCCAGCTTGGACCAAAGAGGTGGATCGACAGACCACCGTTGCGCTCCCCAGAGCACCATCACTGGAATGGCTAAAAAGCATGATCCGACTGCCTCTTGTTCTTGTTAACCAAATGCCACGAACCAGTTCTAAGCAAACAAAAGCACTAAAAGCCACAATAGCCATGGGATGCTAGTTTTACACCTCAGCTACAACTCCAGTTGCCACTGCTAAACAACAAAACCTTTATAGGCCTTTCTTCATTCTTCAGAGGGGCCGAGGGACACCTGCACAGACACCAGGCGAAGGCCATAGATACAGCACAGTGTTTTCCCATCTGACCGAGACCTGGAAAAATAAGTCAGAAGGAACAAGAGAGGAAAGAGTGGAAGGAAGATAAAACAGAGTAGAAAATGACAAGACCCGGGTGGGGACACCTCCCCCTCCACCTCTGTAGACAACTGGCTCACAGCCTGACTGCTTGCCCCCAAGCTACAGTGCATACCCCACACACCCCCTCGGCAGAGCACACCTCTGCATACACCTGCAACGCAGAGATAGTATCAATTCCTCATCTATTCCTCATTCCAATATCATAAAATATATCATATGAAGAGTTCATGTCACTAGTGAATAAAAGCTCTCCTGGCATTTTTCAAGTCAAATATGTCCTGATACTGCTGAAACCCTGTTGGCTCTAAATATTATTTTATTCTGCTTTCTTATCTTATCACTTTACACAAGTTGTGACACTTGAGTGTTCTGAATACCAAGATCTACAGTCTATATATACAAGGTGTGACTCGGAGAGAGAGATCATACATGGTGATAATGGTGTATAAGCGTTGCTTAGGAAATGTTATATACACAGCAGCGTTGGCAGTGGCGTCACAGCAATTTCAACAAATGATCAGTGCTGCAACAGCAGGCAGTAAATGACACCCTAACTGCAAAGTGTTCATTGGATGTAAGCTGCACTGCTCCTTTTCACTCGGCCAGTTGTGCGTATTGAATGGCCTCACTGTGCAAACTTATGGAGTTTGGGTCTGGTCATCTTCGGCAAGCATACACTAGGCTTAGCGTGACAGAGCTGCAGTGACTCCAAAACAGCCACTAAATCAAATCACTACACAATCTCATGTTAGACCTCAACTGGCCAGTCTGTACAACAGAGGGTAATGTTTGGCATAGTTCATTATATAAACTCAATCAATTAGCCTGGACACGATATTCATACTAATACCTGTCCCAGGTATCTTTGCTAATGCATCTTGACACCATCAAGGAAGTAAACATTTCCCAAAATCTTATACATTCCTGTCTATCAGTGCCCTTTAAGTTGGAAACTGTTGGTTGTACAAATTTCAGAACTGGACAGTGAGACTAATGTAAGAGGAAGGTTTGAAGCCACCCACGGGTTATATAGTGTAGGTCTGAATAAAAGCCAGAGGAGCACAGAGAAAGTCAGGCTGCAGCTGAACTCACCCAGTGAAGTTATGAAACATAAGCTTTGATAAGTTCAGCCTTTTCTCCATAACACCCGGCTGGTATTCAATCATATAAACAGCTAGAACAAGGCTTAGTGGTTCCTGTACCTTCCTTGTATGTGCATCCACATATATATTATACTTCTAATTTAGAAGCTAATTGTGACATCAAATATTGAAGTAAAAAAGGTGCATAAGTGAACCAGAAAGTGGAACAGAGGAGGAGAGATGGGGACGCGTGGAGATGGGGGTGGCAGGGCGTGAGGCTGCGTCAAAGCTATGATTAGCTCCGACCAAGCTATGCTCTTATTGATTGGCACAGTGGAGACACTGGGCTGCCTTCCACCACACTCTAATGAGAAGCCCTGACCTCCACTAGTCAGCAAGGTCACCAAAGCCTACTGTAATTGCACTTTCTCTAATGGCGTCAGTCACGCACGCACTCCAACCCCAGTAATGACAATTACCATAATGTCACTGAGCTCCACCGGGGCCTCCCAATCATCCATCACTTTGGGAAAAGGGATGTTACCGTATTTGATTATGACACTGTCTTGTGCTCAAACCTCTTTTTATTTAACCATCATGCTGCAAAATATTTAGTAACAACCCTACAGATCACCTTTAACCTGCGATATTCAAATACTCCACAAATGTAGTTTCTCACTTTTTCTTTTTTCCTTATTATTTCTCTTTGGTTTGCTTCTCATCTTTCTTTCAGGTTCTGCCATCCGTCACCTTCTTGCATTTGAGTTTTTTCCCACAACAACTATCTATGTTACCAATGTGAATTATTAATGGAGAAATCCCAGTAATAATGTCTCTGAAAGAGCTGAAGCAGTAAGGCCAAAGGTCAATATAAGGCGATTTGCTATTTGACTCCAGGCTGCATTTGTTTTACTTGCTGGTGAAGCATTAACACCTCTTTAGGTTGTTTGCCTGCTGACGTAAGAGAAAAATAAATAAAGAGAAAGTCATTAAGTTAACATCAAATTTAGGTCTCATATGATCCCGTTTGTTCGCAACATTGAACGAAGTTGTGAGGTCGTCTGTGGTCAAAGTGACTGGAAGTGTTAACTAATGTGTGCAATGTGATGCTCTTTTGGCAAGCGACAGGAGCCCTTCTGACGTCTGCATTTTACCACCATGCTAAGTAAAGCTGCAGCATCTGTGACAAACAAGAGGTTGAGGAGGGCGGGGGGATGTGATAATGTGTGATTTTTGTTGGTTGTTCAGAAGGAAGAAGAAGAAAAAAAAAAGCCAAGCAGAAACCCTCCAATAGGCAGTAAGCACCATGTAACAGTAATAAGGTACAAGAACTATTTTAGCCATTTTCTAATTATTTTTGGGTTTTCATTCTGTGTTTCCATAGACTAATTGGTTGGTTACGCTGTATCCTACAAGGAACATTTTAACTTACATATAAACTTGATAATATCAGGGCCGTGTATGGATGATGCCAAACGTCGGACTGGAGCCACACCTCTTGTTGCAGGTACTTTCCAGCCGTTCTGGTTTCACAGTTGCCTGGGAAATGCCAGGAAGCAAAGGAACGTCTTGTACACACTTTGGTTGAACTTCATTATGGCAAATCAACTTTCACTACATTTATCATTATTTGTAAAGGAGGCAGCAAAATTACCAAATTTAGCACCCCAAACAAAATAGAGCAAGAGAGAGGGAGGAAGGAAAAGAAGCCATCGCTAACTGCTAAAGAAACTAGCAGATCTAAGTAGCATGGCAACACCAACAAAATGACACGAAACGCTTGGAGCAGCACAGCATTAGGAGTTTCTGTTCACTGAAAGGCTAGAGGGCTTTAAATTTGAAATGGTTTCAGGTTTCAAGTGTTGAGTCTGTATTACCATGTATTACAGCTTTAGCCTCACTTTTATCATGTATGTGGTGTGAAAGAATTTCTTTAATGGTGAGAGTTGAGAGGAGAATTACAGATGCACTGTGATGAATCCCATCTTTTTAACTCATCCGGCATGAAGAGGAGACCCGAGCATGAGACTTTCAGGATGCCCTCCTGCTTTCTGCTCCATCCGCCAACAGAGGAACGAGGTCGGCTCAGTCGGTCATGTGCTCAGGTGTAATCATGGCCTTTCAGTGTTGGATGTGACATCCTCAAACACACGGTGATGACACCAAATCAATACATGAATTCCTCTATTTCAAAAAGAGCTGGAGCTGATTAATGCCTGTCTCTACTGCAGTCATTCGACAGTCATTTTGGTCTGAAAGCTGATTGTCAGCTTTACCTCCGTCAACAATAGCCCAATGTTTGCAGGTTTTAGTGGCCTTTTTGTTGTTGTTGTTGTTGGCGGAGGGTGGTGCTGTCTACATAACTATTTTGACTTAATATTTAATTTTGCTTTAGTTCTCTTTAGTTAAGAAAAGAAGGCTCATCCTTAATTTTTATGGTACATCTGAGTTTGAAAGCTTAGATTTGACAGGTTAGTGCAACATATTGTGTAATTGCAGGCCTCCGTGACAACACATGATGATTGTTTATTGAAGATTACACAGGAATTTGCACAGTTGTTGTTTACACAGCCTTGTCAGAACTGGGAGGGCAGTGTAGAGTTGGCGACAGTCGAGACGAGGGAGGAAGTTTTGCCATTTTGACGTATTTACGCTGTCAGCTCAAACTGGTGACGCTGCATGTGTTAGACGAGGAGGTGATTGTCCTAAAAAGTTATTCGATCTGAAGTTCTTCAGACTCTCACATGCATGCCACACTTTTTACAATCACCTGATAAATCTCACACTTCAGTTAACACCTTTGTTGTTTATCTTCTGCAACTATTTTGTTCCATTAGATTTAATGTTGCTTTGCTAATTAAAACCCATGAATGAATTTTCGAGCTAAAGATAGTTGCAACATTTGGCAAAAATATTTTTTTCATACAGTTTGTTTGTTTGTTGGTTGGTTTATTCCTACTTAATTTTTTAGTAAAGAATATTGGGTTTCCAGTAGAACAATGCCAAATGGCTCTGTGGGTGTTTTTAATGGCCCATTGCATTTGGCTTGTGTTTAAGATTTAGTTAGTGTTGAAAAAATCTATGTTTCTTTCTTACTAATACATCACATTCACTCAGATTGCTTTAATAATAAATGAGGAAAATTATTTCTTGAATAAATGCTGTTAATACTTAAAATAAAAGCTGTAAGTGTTAAGTCTGTGTTGGGCTTTAAGTTTTTTAGTTGCTGGGGAACAATGAGCTTGTTGGTCTTAGCACAATTTCTCTGTTTCTTCTGGTGGAGTGTGAAGAGTGTGAGTTGTTTTGTTGATCAGTGCAGGAAACTGGTACCCTAACAATGGAATAACAACAGATGTCACGCTGCCATTCTTCAGCGGCAATTTTACTCTAATAACAGCTGCACCGCTAGTGCTAATGATTTCTTTCAAGAAATTATCTGACAAATTTCTTAAAGTAACGTGACCAAAGTATTAAGACCATGGCGAGGACTGCACATTAGCAGGCAAGCAAACACTTTGTCCTCTTCTACCTTTGGTCCCTCTGCGGTGACGGGAATTCTCCTTCACATGCAGTATTATTTGATGGCTATAGTAATTCCAACGCACAAAATTAACAGTGACCTAGAGCAGTGACTTGATGATAATTTATTAACTTTCTCAGGCAGGGTGGTGTGTCTAAATTAAGCCAGAATAAATTTTTTCAAAGCAGTGCCTTGCAGCGGGATAATAATTTCAAGGATTGCATTGTTTGTGAGGCAGACTACTTTTGACAGATGGGGAACATAATATATTTTTTTAGCTTTCACTTTCAGACTTTGCCCTGTACTGCGCCCGAGTTATCTTTATGACAGGGGCTACTTTTTGAAAACAACCGCAATGACTGAAACAATGATAGCCTCTTAGGGACACGTGTTTCTATTCAGCGTGTTATAACAAGCTGCAGGTGGAAGAGTGGGCGATAAGGGCAGGGACACTTTTTTCACCAAGAAGCCCATTTAATGTAACAGGTGCTGAATGTTGAATGCTCATGTATCAATATGCTCAGATTTAATGTCTAAATTTAATTTATGAGTTTTAATTTTTGCTCAAGGGAGGGTGGTCTGTTGTTCAGGGAGCTAACCAGGGTATCACAACTTTCTTTCTCATATGCCCAAGAGACAGTTGCCCTTCTTTCAAATATGGAGTCTGACTATATATTTGTGTGTGTGTGTGTGTGTGTGTGTGTGTGTGTGTGTATGTATATATACTTGTTGATTAAAATTTTAATGTAGTTTCTTCTGTCAATCAAGGGGGAAAAGAAACATTTTATAATTCAATGAAGGGCTTTGCTTTCACTTTTATTTTTTTATTTATTTTTTTTTATAAAATGACATTTCAAACCAGCCTTCGTTTACCTCCAAGTAAATTTCACACAGTCCCTAAAGAAATGGAAAACAGCTTGAAACATTGACAAATAACACAGAGTGTGTCTGGAGATTTAGCTGGTGACATAATATCAACATATTTGTGCACCAGGACATGTTCAGAGGAGATTGTTTTATTTACATTTAAAGCAAAAACAGTGCAGGCAGAAGGAGGAGTGGCACAGGAGAAGCTTCACAAAACACTCACCATCACCATCATCATCATCATCATCACCATCATTATCACCAGCAGCAGTATGAATTTGCTGCAGGAAAGAGGGTGAGCCAGAACAGACCGACTTATTGTCAGTCTGATTGTAAGTTGTGTGCTCATGGGTCAGCTGATAGCATGCATGACTGATTGTCCCATATGAGTTACTGTGAGCTCCACTATATCTGAGTCAGGACTCTTTAGACTTAACGTTGGCCCATCTACAGGTGTATCAGGCTTTTTAATGTAGAGAGAGCTCTTAAAGTCAGCCTGAACCTGACAAGACATTAATTAGAATAATGTTATCACTGCAGCAGCCTCCATTACTATAGTGGTAAGTTGATATGTAGCTACTTCCAGCGACTTTTTGTTTTCCTTTAGCTTATGAAAAACATTTAATTTCTGCAATGTCTGCCAAAGCTTTGACAGTATCTGATACCGCATACCTAAGAGGAAGCTAAGGTTTAAGCCATTTGGCAGAAAACAGGGGCTCTGAACAACAGATTTATTGCTGTGTCTCTAATTTCAGCCAGTTCACATGTTTAACTGAGAGCTTGGGTCATAAAAAAACAGGGAGGGAGAAAGAAAAAGTTAAAAAAAAAAAAAAAAAAAAAAAAGATGGCCTGGGTAGGTGGTAGCTAAATCAGTGAGAGCACAAAGAGGCAGGCGTCTGAGAGGTATTGACCCTCCATTGATCGTCAGAAGCTGCGTGGTGGTATTGACCAGATGAGAGACCCAGGGAGGCAGCACACAGCTCCACCACTGAGAAAGAGAAAAAACAGAGAAAAACAACCATATACACTGCCTGCTCTGACCTTGTGGGCCGTCGCTGTCCTACAGCCCACACCACTCAACCCCCACCTCACACTCACGCAGATGTGTGTGTGTGAGACCCCTGCAGAGAACCATGCAGAAAGCTCAGCTTTATCTTACTGTGGCCATTTCCTATCGTACCTCACTGTAGCGCCGGTAAACACTGCGGCAGTTCACCATCCACGGGGCCTCTGCTACACACACAAACACACACAGCGTCCCAGGCACTTCATTATGTTGAGCTGACCCATCAAAATCATCAAGAAATGTGTTAAAACCCTGCATGATTTGTTAACTATAAGTATTTTCACAATACTGCTATAATAATATTTTCCAGTAAAGCAAAAAGTAAAGCATTACTTTTGTTGTGGTTTCAGTCACAGCAAAGACTAATTCAAGGACTCAGCAGCTTGACAGCATGTACTGCAGCCATTTTCTCAGAAAATAGGTGGTGCCTGTGCAGCAATTGGCAAGCAAACTTAGGTAGCAGAGTTGGATCGTTGATGGCAGCATGGTTGACCAAGGAGGTGAAAGGGGTTGTGACAAAGAAGAAGCAAGGAAAAAGCATAAGCAGGGATAGGGTGCATATGGTATTTGGTCACTAATGGCCTTGATGGCGGTCAATAAACAAGCATTATTTATTTTGTGTACATGCATAAACAATGTGTGTGCCGGCACCATGCAGACAACTGAGCATGCAGCTCCAAATCCAAGGAAGTCATGGGGTAAAAAGCAGGGGGGGAAGAGGGGGGTCATTAAAGTGAAAACCAGAAGCCACATGGGAGGCAGAATTTTAAATGACTCCCCTTGTAGCAAGACCAGCCCAACAGAAGGGCTAAACCTCTCTCCCTCTCTCACTATCCATCTCTCTCTCTCCCTTGCAGAGATGCAATTAATTCGGATAGAGCGTGCCAAGTGTGCAGAGATAGAGCGAGTGGGGTGCGCCCTCACACATGCTGGAGGTTTTGCATTCCCCAGAACAAATACCGATTTGGGGCTTTTGGTCCAGCACATCGTGACCAAACTTCATCTCATCATTTCCACCTTGTCTCTCTATATTTCTCGGTGAGGGCTCAATCCTTAAGAAGCCCTGACAGAAAAAAAAAAAAAAAAAAAAAAAAAACCTCCCTTCCTTCTGCTCTACTGCAGTAACACCACCCAAACTTTTTACACCTACCACACTCACAAACCAATTGGTTAAAAATACTGCATTAACCCTGATGTCAGGCTGACTCTGGGAACGTGGACGTTGAAACTTTTGTGTTTTTTCAAAAGCTTGTTGATCTCCCCAATCATCTACAAGAACAGTTGATGTTTCTCAAGGCCGAGACAGAGGGGCTGCAGGTGGGAGAGCCAGGGGTCGGAGAAGGTGTGGTGGAGTGTGAATCATGTCATGGTACACAAAGCACGTACCATGCAAAGTGCAGGAGGGAGTGTAGCTCAGGGCCAGGGAGGCCATCGATACCAGGGAAATTGATCGTAATCAACCAAGTTACAGAGACTGAGCAGGGATTGGCCGACGACCTTCTTTCCCCACTTCTCCTCCTCCTCCTCCCCCCCCTGTTCCCTCCTCTTTCTCTTCTCTTGTCTTCTTCCTCCATCTTATACTATGTTTCCCGATCCAGGCTGAAAGAAAAACGTTCACAAAGCAATGAAAAAACAGCGTGCGATGAAAATACCTGAAAAACATTGAGTGACAGGTGTGTGTTCTTTGCCTTTCCAGGCAGACAGGCGTAAGTCTTCGTAAGTTAATATTTAAATCATTTTGTGGAAGTGTTTTTGGAACATTTTAAGTCATGCGACAGAATTATCTTTTGTCATGTCCTTTTTGTATGAAGTCGGTTTAATCAAACAAATCGGAGAGGAATCACACCGGAAGAAAAACGGTCAAGAAAATTGGTCACATCCACTCTGCTGTGGCTCCACTATAATTTCTCATTTGAAGACAGTGGCATACCTGGCAGTGCAGCTGCACCGTTAAAAAAGCTGGCCCAATTATAGCATAACACCTAGCCTTATGGTTTCCATGGTTGCATGATGCATTTTCCCGCGGGACGCACCGTGGAGAAACGAGCGTCTTATCAACCATCACCCTGGTAATAACACTCCCCCGAGCCTTTGCCGCATGTGTCAGACCTTAACGAGAACCCTGGGTGAAATCTCTCTCCCAGTCCAGCCACAGCCATTGATTTGGACTTAATCTGTTCCTACGTGTCCTCATGTGTGTGTTTGTGTGTGTGTGAGCGAGAGAGAGAGGGAGGGAAACAGGGGGGTGGGGGTGTGTGTGTCTTTGTCTGTTAGGATGTGTATGTGTTTATGTTTTTGTATGATTTGCTGAATTACTGAATTTTAAATCGTGCTCCTTATTCTGTTCATTATGTGTGTGAGTGTGTGCATTAATTTGGTGTGTGCCACACTTAAACACACACACAGAGGAACAGCCTCACAATGCAGAAGGTATGGACCTTGGCGTCACAGTTGAATGGCGGCTGGTTTAGTATTTTTATATCATATCATTCTGCGCTTGGCTCATGAGTTTCTTTTCACGGTGAACAGAAAATCAGTCAATATACATTTTACTCTTTTGCTTTAAGTCCATTAACAGAGAAGACTCAGTTCATGTGATTTAAAATAATGACATACAGATATTTATGTAGTATTAGCAAAGACTCCAGTTTAGGGTTGGAGCAGACTTGGCAGGCGAGCGTCCCAGTCTGCCTGAGCATAGAAACAAATGGACATCATATTACCCCGTGCATTCATGGCCTGCTCGTACTGGCTGCCCCAAGGCAGGGTGCCATTAGTTCAGAGTCAGGTGCTGAGACCTTGGTGTACCCGTTTGCAAGTCATTTTCATTATTGAGTGATTTCATTGCATTTTTATGAGTTACGATATAAATTGTAATGGGTATAGTTATTCAAATATTGAAGCAATAACAAGCTCTCCACACTGTTGCTTTTTACCATAATTCAAATAGCATCCAGATTATGTTTTGTGACACAGATACAGAAAAAAAGCTCTAAATGGCTTAAAGGTCCCCCTGAGCAAGGTCACTTTTTTCTAAAGAACAAGCCCTGAGACATCCCTAAAGCCCCACTGGTTACAAGCAATCTATTCAAAATGTATCACATATAAGTTATAACTTATAATTTCACATATTGGTTTTTAGAATGTAAGATTTTATCGCTGCGTATATTTTTGGGACGTTACGTTCCAAAGGGATGGCATGTGCTACCATTTTCAATGAAATCACAAATCTGATAATAAAGAATCCCGAAGCTAAACTTCAGCTAGTTTCCCGTTGCTACTGGATTGTGTTTAATTGCAATGTTGTTACTTTTCATGCATGTCATTATTCATCCATCTATCTCCAACCGTTTATCTGAAGTCGGGTTGCGGGCGTAACACCTTTAACAAGGAGCCCCAGACTTCCTTTTCCCCAGCAACCTTGGCTAACTCTGACTGGGGGATCCAGGCCTGCTCCCAGGTGCTCCCAGGCCAGTGAGGAGATAAAATCTCTCCACCTGGTCCTGGGTCTACCCTGAGGTCTCCTCCCAGTTGGACATGCCAGGAGCACTTCCCTAGGGAGACACACTGGTGGCATCCTTATCAGATGCCCAAACCACCTCACCTGTTTCCTTTCAATGCAAATGAGGAGCAGCTCTACTCTGAGTCTCTTCTCACCCTATCTCTAAGGAAGACCCCAGCCACCCTGCAGAGAAAACCCATTTCGGCTGCTTGTATCCCTGATCTTGTTCTTTCAGTCATCACCCACTGCTCAGAAAATAGGTGAGGGTAGGAATGAAGATTGAATGGTAAATCAAGAGCTTTGCTTTGGTTCAGCTCCCTTTTCGCGGTGTGGTAGAGCAAATGCAGCGGTAGCAGCTGTCAAGATCCTCTGATCAATCTTATGCTCCAGAGTTCCCTCACTTGTGAGCAAGATTCTGAGATACTTTAACCCCTTCACGCGGGGCAATGATTCATTCCCAACCTGGACCCAGCAATCAGTTTTCTACTGAGAACCATGGCCTCAGATTTAGAGGTGCTGATGCTCATCCCTGCCACTTCAGACGCAGCTGTGGACCGATCCAATGAGCACTGTAGATCCAAGGCCTATGGTGCCAAAAGGACCACATCATCCACAAAAAGCAACAATGCAATCCTCCGGCTAATGATCTGCAACCCCTCTTCACCATGGCTGCGCCTCAAAATCCTGTCCATGAATGTCACAAGCAGAGAAGTGCTTTAATAATGTAAAATTTTATTGCTGTGTATATTAGTGGGACATATTGCGGCAGAGAAAAAACTGAGACTGGGAGATTGTATTCCCAGGAGCGCTCAAGGATCCCTGCAAAGGTAAAGAGCTCGTCCGTTGTTCCACGACAGAAAGGAATCCGCATTGTTCTTCTTCAATCTGGGGTTTGACAATCAGGCACACCCTCCTTTCCTGTACCGGAGAATAGACTTTTCCAGGGAGGCTGAGTTGTGTGATGCCCCTGTAATTGGCACACACCCTCTGGTTCCCCTTCTTGAATAGTGGAACCACCACTCTGGTCTGCCACTCCTTCTGCACCAACCCCCACTTCCACGCAGTGTTGAAAAGGCATGTCAACCACGAAAGCCCCAGAGCCTTCAGAATTCCAGGGGTATCTCATCAGCCCCTGGGGCTTTGCTACTGCGGACTGGTTTAACTACCTCAGCGACTTCACCAAGGGAAATTGACAGTTATTCCCAATCATCCTCCAGCCCTGTCTCCATTATAGAGAGTGGTGTCAGGGTCAGTTAGTTCTGTTAGTTTGTTTCTGTTTTGACTCAGTTTTATTTTGGTCGTCACTTCCTGTTTTATTTACAAGTCCTTGTCTTTTCCCTCGTCCTGTCAAGCTCCCACCTGTTGATTGCCTTCCCTGCCCTAATATGTTTCACCTGTGTCTTGTTGTCTCCCTCCTCCTTGTGTCTTTGTGTCTTCCTCCTCTTGTGCCTGCTCAACCAATCCTCTCCCTGCCTTCCCCAGTCTCCAGACCTGCCCCTCGTTTTCTCGTTAAGTTCAGTTTGTATTTAAGTCTTGGTTTCTGTCCAGTCCTTGACGAATCCTTTGTTCTCCTTGTTATCCTTGTTATCCTTGTCCTTTTGTCCGCTTGTCCTCTTGTCTGCTTGTCCTCTTGTTCCTTCTCCTCGTGCTCCTCCTTGTCCTGTTCGCCTCTGTATTCTTGAGAGCCCTGCCATGTTTTCGTATTTGCTCCAGTGTAGTCATTCCTGTTTTGAGTCATGTTAATTGTATGGTTGTTTCTGTTCCTAGTTTTTGGTTTTTTTCATTAAAAGTATTTTGCCACTACCTTCAACCCACTTCCACCTGCTCCTACATTTGGGTCCTCACCCCAGCACACAAACCTGACAGGTGGATTAGTGGGGCTCAGAAGTTCCCCAAAGTGTTCTTTCCACCATCCTATCACTTTGAGACACTTTGAGGCCAATAGTGTCCCATCCTTGCTGTACACAGCTGCAGGATGCCCCTACAGCTTCAACAATGGAGGCCATTCAGGTTTGATGCCCCCAGCCTCCACAACGATGCAGGAGAAACTCCTTCGGAGGTGGGAGTTGAAGGCTTCTTCGGCAGGGGTCTCCCCCAGAAGTTCACATTTTGCCAGCACTACTCGTTTGGTCTTGTCACGTCTGTCCAGGGGTTTCCCCTGCCACCTGACCCAACTCACCACCAGATGGTGATCAGTTGACAGCTCTGTCGCTTTTTTTACCTGTGTCGAAACACTAGGGTGCTCTGGTGCCACAAACACCCGCCCTGCCTTCAAGTGTAGGGAGGCGACCCTCTGGTCCACTGGGGTAAAGTCCCACACGGTGCTCAGCCAGGGACTTGTGAGTATCCCCAGACTCGCCTGGTGCCTCATGCCCTTGACAATTCCAGAGAAGAATAAGATCCAGCCCCTATCCAGGATATGGATCCAGAACTATGTGTGGAGGTAAGTCCCACCTGATCCAACATTGGTAGCACTCCAACTCCTTTGTCACCAGAAAGGTGACGTTCCACAACCCTAGACCATCCAGGTCGCAGGGGCTCCTCAGCAGAACACCTGACCCCAGTGCAGATGGTGGGTCCACGAGATTGGGGAGGATGACTCCACATTGCCCTTTCAGATTGTGCCTGACCGGGCTCCATTGACGGGCCCTCCATCCAAGCCTGTTTCCAGATGTGGGCCACAGGCTTCCTCCAGGCAGGGTCACCTTCCTCCCCCCTCTATCTTTCATGAGGTCTTTTGAGGTCTTCTTTGTCTGTCCCTTCGCCTGAGACCAATTTGCCTTGGAAGACCCAACCAGGACAACAGGGCTCCCAGGTTCATTGGGGCACACAAACCTCCCCACCACGATATGGTGATGGTTCCCGGAGAGGGTATTTCATTATCAGAGCAATAATACAGAGTAAATAATTTGTTCCTGTAAGGTTGGACTCTAAAATTAAAAGTTAATTATGAGTTGTACGAAAGGTTTCTCAGAATCTTACTACAGCAGTTTTTATTGTAATAATTTCAATGTCGAATGCAGCAATGAAAGCTAATAGTCAGCACACGTAGTTAAAAACAGTGGAACTGAACAGTTCTCCACTAAATACAGATTGTCATGGATCGCCATATATTCTAATGTCAGTTTAGTAAAAATAGCCACAAAAAGCTCTCCCCTCACATCTGTTCAGTGCTCAGGTACAAAAAGGTACAATGCATTGCCAACTGAGGGCTGACTATCAGATGAATCGCTGAGACACTTGCTACAGTTCTTATGGGTTGTGTGTTTATTAAGGCATTAAAGCATTTACACATATTTGACACATCTATTACTCAGCACTGTAAGTCTTGTAAGTCTTGTCATGTTATTGTCAGCTATGTGCTATTTTTTCAAATAATGGTTTATAGGTGAGGTTTTGTGTATTCTATCATAAATAGTTGCTCTCATTTTCACTAATATGCTTAGCTCATAAAGCAATTTTGTCTCAACGAAATGTACATGTGTGGACGGCTGTGTGGGTGGCCGGTGGTGGTAGTGGTTGGAAGAGTAAACATTTTATTCATTCATACCCAAAGTGAGATTTATCCCTTGATATTTAGCACACCCACTTCAATATGAACTTTAATCTCTTTGGGAAAGTCATATTTAGTCTAATGAGAGCTGATTCTAAGCGTCCCTTTAATATTTATTTCTGAACATGTGTTTAAATGGCCTCATTCAACAGTTACATTTGATAAAATTATTGAAGCCCTACTCACAAACTCACCCTGTTGAAGCATAGAAAAGACAGAAACAAACTCTATTTGTGTCATTCACAGTTTCAATAGTTAAATAGCTGGATAGTTGACACCAGTTCGCAGAAAAAAAAACAACTATTGTAACATCTGTGGAAAAAAAAAACCTGCTGCAGTTTCTTTAGTTGCCAAATCCTTCATAACAGATCATTAATAGTGTAAGTGGGCCTGCATCCATCATGTCTGTATGTCTGCTGTTTCTGAGCTCTAATAGAAGGCTGGAAAGTGCAATGGAAAGGGGGATAGGCTTCTCCTCCAAATAATCCTGCAACAACAAAAAAGGATTTGTCAGATAGACCACAGGAAAACAAAAAGGTAAGTAGCACTGACGCCAAAGATCTTTATCATCACTATAGCTGTTACTGTTGTCCATGAAGCAAAATGCTGGTAAAATTCAAACTTGGCTTCATCTGTGTCATCACAGTTCTTCTACATGTTTTTAAGCTGAATAGAGAAGCCGCGAATTCAAAATAATCAATAATCAAAAGGGTTCTCAGCTACACTGATTCCTCTGGTTCAGTACTTCAGCCTGTTATATCACCTGTATCTCCTTTCAGAGTAATGACACTATATTCCAAGAATATTCACTCTGTTGTAAGAATTTTTGTAATTCTGAATTGACCAAACAGGAAAGAGTACAAATTGGCCAGAGGCAGAGTCAATGTTTCTCCTGTAATGGACAACACAGAATACATTTTACAAATGTAGTCCAAAAACATGTTAGATGAAGACACTGTGGCATCATAAAAGGCCTTTTTGTTTGCTGTTGTAACGTCTTGGAGGAACGTGTGGCGAGACGGGAATATGACGTTGGTCCTGATGAGACAAACTTTTTCAGCTATTTTTCTAGATTTCACAGAAATAGATGTAACCAGATCGCTGGTATTTATGAACACTAACACTAAATCGAAGCTGATCAGAGTCTGTTCATATGGATGGGGGATAATGTTGTCCCACACGGTGTGCATTACACAGAGAGGTAAGTGTATATTAACTCCTATAGCAATTTGTTTGGTAACATTAGCTGAGGGGAAAATGTCTCTTGAATATTCCCATGAACTACAATATGCTCCTCTCTCTGACGTGGTCAGCCAGTCAAACTGGGGTCACAGCTGCTGACTCCTCTGCACTCTGGCCTGTACACTCACTTGTTTTTCTTCCTGTTAGTCACATTTTACACACACACACAACAAAGTGGGCTGCATCAGTTGCCTCTATTTCCCCCGTTTGAAGAAGGTGGCAACTGTGTTGCAAGGGGCCAGCCTGTGCAGGGGCATTTGGATGGGGGAAGGGCATGTCTGCTGGCAACGAGGGTGAGTAGATCAGTGCGGCTCAGTGTCTGTGAGGCGGTGATAAGATTCCAGGATTTTCCCAGTGTGACAGGCCTGCTCACCAAGCCGTACACCCCTCTGAACAGAGACAACTGCAGCCGCCGCTACCACCTGACCTCCTCCTCTCCTGGGCTGCTACACAACAACCCAGCGGGCAGGAACCACACTCACCTTCAGCCACACCCAAAACCTCTGCATCAAGCCGAAAATCTTAATCTGACACGTCATTTTTTTTCTTCTTCTTTCAGCCGTAAATGTAAAATAGAGGTCCATGAATGAATTTCTACTTTTACAGAGCCGTGCCTCCACACTATATACTAGTCATGCTGTCTCTTTCTTTCTCTCTGGCTCACTTCTCTTTCTTTATCTCTGCCTCCTCAGTCCCCCCTCCCCACTCCCTCTCCCTTGGATGGCAGGTCAGGCAGTGAGCTGTGCGGGCTCAGAGGAGGTAAGGACGCCGCGGTGCACATTAATAATGAAAGGCCTCAGCCGCCCCCCCCCCCCAGACAGACACACACACACTCACTCACTCCCCCAATCGCCATGGCGATGGCACTAGCCCAGCACTGTCACCGGGGGGGAAGCTGAGAATATAGCTACACTCTCCAACCCTCCACTCGCCAAGCTGATCACAAGCTCGTACACAAGCCCACCATACTGGGCCTTCCACTGTGGATATCCACTAATTAAAAACACTCAGAACTACGGCTGCAGCAGAAATCTGCATCTCCTTCCCCACCTGGATATGAAAGAGTGACTGTGGAGCTGGAGAAAAAAAAATCACAGAAAATCATCACTTCGCAGGAAATGGAAATTCAGTCTAGTGTCACAGACCTGAGGCATTAGAACCAGTAATTACATTAAGAGCTATGTGAGACTGACCACGTTTTTGGGAAGGTTTTTAAATCAGCACTCCTTCCACTTATCCAACTCTTTATCCAAACTTCATTTTCCTTCTCCTCACTCTATGCATAACACGCTCAGCTCTAAAAACACACAGATTAAGCAGGGTTCTTTATGATAAGCTTTATAGCTCTGACGACAAAACGTCCCATCAGTAATCCATGACTGGGAACGATTTTCTGCTTGTGTTTTCTGGCTGTAAATGTCATGGAGTAGAGTGAATGTCACAAAGATCTTGGAGAGGAGTAAAAATCACTGAGAAAAAAAAAATGACATTTAGAAGGATTTTCAGGAGTTGTCATGCATTTCGAAGAAACACTGCAATCAAAATTGTTCTTATCCAGACATCTTTTAAATAATTTTGGTTACATTTTAGCAAAGCAAGGCTCCATCAGTCATTCTACTATATAGGAAGTTGTTACATAGGCAGTGAGAGAAATATCTCAGTCAAACCCAGGACATCATGGTGATCCACACTACCGCTCGATTAACTTTTAAGGAGTTCTTCTGTCAAGATCGCTTCTTCTTTTGTTGCATCCAATTATGAAAGAAAAGGAAACAGTTTCACCAATTTATGGAAAATTTATACTCGATAATTCTTTTTGCCAAACCAGCTGTTTAAAAAAACAAAACAAAACAAAACAAAAAACATGCAAATAGACAAGTAGACAAACATCAGAACTGTAAATTTTGACACGAATACATGCATTCCTTTTTATTCACAAAACCAGTCCAATTTTCTAAACGAATACAAAGATTGGTTATTTTTAAAAGCTGTAGCTATCCAGCAACATAACAAAATCATGACAAAATATAACAAATAAACAAACAAATAAAAAAAAAAAATGTAGTCTTGTCTCAGTGCGTTCAGTAGGGTTGACTCAGAGCAAGTGCTGTCTCTTTAGTGCTATTGCCCTGAGCAGTATTGGCACATGCTCAGTAGGGCCACAGTAACGTAAGGCTGCCAGTTTCACAAAAGGAAAAGTTTGGAAATGCAGAGGAGGGCTGATTGAGGAGATTACAGTAGTGACGGCTCTGGCAAACAGCGTCTTCAACCCCATGTAGTGAGTCTCTGGAGATCTACCCAGCAGCGTGACTTTTCTTTTTCTTTTTTTTCGGTCTCATTTCGGTCTGAAATCAACAGCGTCGCAATTTTGAGACATTTTCTTGGCCGCTGATCTGTCTGAAAACTGCTCAAAAAATGAATCATGAACTCCATGAATGAAACAGACAAGGGTTTAAGTAACATAAAGGTGAAGAATTACAATAATGTTTGCCATTAGCCACTACTTTTAAAATATAGCTGTAAATTTACATTCTCTACACAAGTACTGTATCTTTCCACACATGAACAACATTAACACCAAACACAGAAATTAGTTGATTGTCCACACTCAGTCCATCATTTCTGTTTCTGGCAATGAACAGTTCCATGTTTAAGCAACAGAAAAAAAAACCTGCTGGAAAAAGGACAAAAGGTACCAAAATGGAAACATAGAAAAGGGAATGAAAGTTGCCATAGATGCTTTTCTTTACGCTTCATTTTTGGTTCAAGGAATAAGTAGGTGCATCCATTACCCGATTGATTTTTTTTTTTTCAGCTTTGTTTTTGTTTTGTTTTTTGTTTTAGTTTTTTTTTTTTCATTGTTTTTTTTTTTTCCTATAATTTTATTTGTCGCTTGTTTGTTTATTAGCCAGTGTCTGTTCCGGAGACAATCCAGGAGTTGGCATTGCACTTGATGGCAGAGCTTTGGGTAGGGGGTGGAGAAGGAGTCCTACTGGAACCACCGGAACGCTGCTCCTGTAGGAAGCATCACCTTCTTGGAGAAACAGAAGACAGGGAGGGATGGGGGGGATGAAGGAAGGGAGGAGGAGGGGGAGGACAGGAAGTTGGAGTTGTTAGTGAAAACCATCACATTCTTGTAAAGTGTTCAAAAATATAATAGCAAAATCTAGATAGTCTGCAATACGTTCAATCGTTTGGAGCTGGTAAAACTAATCATTGTCATTTTTAATTCATCGATGACTTCTTTGTGGATTAATAATTTATGATGTATTTTATAATATAAAAAAGAGACCGATAAGTTATCAGAAGCATAAGAGGAATCATCTTAAATTGCCTCTAATTGTCCAACAATGTAAGATAAGAGGCCTTTATTGTGGCTATATGCATGGACATAGTGAAATTGTGCACACTCTCCCAACGACATTAAAAAGAACACGTTCCACACACACACCCATTTATACACACGAGACAAAACTGTATACACACACACTAATAGTAACATTGCTCTAATAATAATAAAAACTGTCAGAAAGGTATTCACTTTGCATTGTTGTACAACAAGCAATGGCAGATCCAATGAATGTTTGGCAGATAATAGACTTGAATGATTAATGTTAATCAACAAATTGATGAAACAGCAAATCAATTCAGCTCTATCTCAACTCCTATCTATATCCCTGGATGAGTCATATGTGTGAAATCTCCACATCCTACATTGTCTGGTCCATCAGCTGCCACCCTCTCCCCCCCGCGCCACCACAGGAACAGGTTTTAGTCCTGGCTTCACACAAAACCCGATATGGCACATTTATTATTTAACCACCACCACAGCGTTGCTCTCCCACACCATCATCACTGATGATGCCGTTTTCCGCCCCCCCACCACTCAGTCGCTGTGGTTATCTGTGTGTCTGATTGCACTGAGCAGGAGTGGCACACATACATGCAGCTGCAGGGCTCAGCAGCCGGCCTGCCAGTCAGGAGATAGAGAGCTACTTGGGTCCCTGGAGCTGCACGGAGCTGCACGGCTGGCGTCCTCTGCATCTCCATTCTGCAGCACGGATTCTTCCGTTCGCCGGCTCTGCCTGGAGCGAGGCAGGAGGAGCTCGGCAAACATTTATGCACCCACACACACTCTCACACCAAACCAATATGTATTCAAGTACAGTCACACACCTCCACACACAGTGGCACATTAACCGACACTCACGATACACCCCCGAAATCACACCAAACAGTGAGACTGTTATACTAAAATTCTCAAACACGATGGATGCAGATTCACTTTTCCATCAGTACCTGACAACACAAGGGTCAACGAGAAATCGCAAATACTGTGAGAGAAAAAGCAAGTACACACAATACCCTATTGAAAAGAGAAGATGCCGTGCATATGTCATACTTCTATACCCACTGAACAGATGAAATGATTAAAACTAGCCAAATTCATTTGCAACCTGAACATAATCAGGTTGAGAGTTTTGCATCTTGTTGTGCAGCTCTCTTACACAGCTGCAGTGAAATTAGGAGTTTTTCAACAAAGGCAACTCAGAGGCAAATGGCCCATTAGTCCAGAGAAGTTTGTTCAAAAACAATACCAGCCCTAATTACTTTTCAGGCTCTCATAAACCATTCCTCTACCCTTGAATCAGCAGTACAGTGTTCTTTTGAATGCTATTGTTCAAATCTGGACATGAAACTGAGTGACAGCAGGGTTCGTGCTCCCCAGGCTTCATTTACTTTGATTTTGAAAGTTAACTCCTGCTGACAAAAATGAAACATTTTGTTCGGTTAAAAAGACTTCAAACAAGGTAATTACTCTGGTGATCTCAGCCAAATATAGCCCACACTGTGCTTTATTTGTTAAATTGACTCAATCAGGAATAATCTGACAGCAGAGACACTGAATAACACGGTGCTGTTCTTTTCCTACATGTTTCCTGTGCCGGCTCCCATCAGTTTCTCAGAGAGCCTGCAAATGAAGTTTGCTGGCTCCCTCCCTCCCCCTCCCTCATGATCTTTCTGGAGCTTTCATGGGAATACACAGGCTGTTGCTCATGTTTAGGAAATTCATTTTTTGGCTGAAATGATTATCAGTATGAAGCGTGAACCTGGAGGTTAACAGCAGCATATTGCCAAATTATTTTATGGTCTGTGCGTTAAGAATAACTATCCCCCTCATCCGTCTCTGTGATGACCTTTCAGCAGCCGCACTCAGCTGTTCAGAAGACAGTCAGAGGGCAGCAACATCTGGCGCTGCCACAGATGTCAAAAATCTGGTGAAGGCTGGACTGGCCATGATGTAATGTGTGGGAAGAAAATCAACACTCCGAACTGTAAATGCTGCTTCTTTTCTTTTTTTTTCTCATTATCAAACATGTGCAATCAATGAAAAAATGGCAGCCACTCAGAAATAAAAAAGCCCTTCCTTCACCAACACTGATTGCACACGTTCAAACAGATTGGATGTGTGGGTGTGAAGTGGCCAATCACTATAATCGACAGATGTTTTTTCAAACAAGGAAAGCACATTTGTCTTAGGATAGAGCGAGCAGTTTGGACGTCCCAAAAACTGAAACAGCCTTAAGTTGAATCCACCATCATTAATAATGGTCTATCAGGGTACAGTGGATGTTAGGTAGCTTAAGCCATTGTGAACTCAGTTTTGGCCCCATGGCACCAATGCAAAGACTGGTTACTATTTTCATTTTCATCATCTACAGTTGTGAGGATTTCCTCACGGACACCACAAGAAAAAAAAAAAAAATAGGCTAACTGACACAATGAAGGCAAAGCATCTCTACATCCACATATTGTATGTGGGCTGTAACACTTCTTCTGTTCAAAGAAGTAGAAAAGAACCCCTTTAAGATAACAGAATCAAAACACCAGTGGCCTCTAGTTGGCATAAACACTCACTTTTTGTCTGGTTGAAAAGGTGAAGCATTTTTTCCCAAGTCTATTCTCTCTTCTTGTGTCAGTCATGGCGGATTTTAAATGCATTTTCTCTCGCTGGAGTCTTTGTGCCAAGGACCAGTCACTCACTCACTCACTCACTCTGCTCTATCAGTTAGAGCCATTCTTTCCCTATTACTTCATTATAAATGTCACCTCTCTTTACCTTTATCTTTATTTGCGGATTATTTTCACTGTCCGCTGATCAAACATTTTATCATGCCAAGCTATGAAATGCAAAAAAAACAAACAAAAATAATGTTAATGTAACAAATATATAGAAAGAGAGATTAACTGACTTGTTCGCGGTATGTGGGTATAAATATGCCAGAGATGATAACGGTTAAATTGATGATAAATGCAAAAACTGGTTCTCAAAAAACCATCAGTACTCATCAAGTTGGACTCAAGATTTGGTGCAAAATTAAAATCTCACACTTTAGTTTACTGAGTTTTGTCAGTATTTAATTCACATGTTGAAATGTCCTCACTGGAACACTGTCCTTTTGACCTCCAAATGACTAAAACCTATGACTTCTTGTCTGACCGCAGCTTGAATTTGTTTTGTCTTCCTTGGTGTAAAATGCTCTTTGTTTAATCCAGGCATCAGCATGACACAGTGGCTGCCTTTCTGCTTTTTTCTCTTTGTCTTGCTTAGCCTCCTCTGTCCACTCCAACTTGTCCCTCTGTCTGCCCAGCAACTTGCCCACACATCCATGTGTCTCAATGTCAGTCTGCATGCCTGTCAGTTTGCATGAGCCTGCTCTGTCCTGATTGTCTGGTGTACGGTGTCTGGGAGGCAGCAAAGAGGAAATACTCCCATATTAGAGTTATGATCCTGACAAAGTGGTGCCAGGTATGTTCAGGTGTTAACTGCTTCTGGTGACAAATAAGCAGTCTTTGAGGCGGTAGGTGAATTTCAATGCAAAATGTAAAATTCAACAAGTAGACAAAGATAAAAATTCTGTGCCGGTGTGTCAATATTTCCAAATCTTGCCCGCCCAAATGCAAAGTATAACCTGAATGTAACGTAGTGACATACAAGTAAAAACAAGGTACACTACAACTTCCTAATCCTGACTCTCCTTCTGTCGCTCTGTGTTGAACAGAATTTCTGAGACTGACACCACTGGAGGGTATTCAGACACAGAGCAGAAAAGAATTGCCTTCCCACTTATTTCTCTCAAATGTAGCATTCCCAGAATAAATCCAGACATCTTCAGCCAGTGAGCTATGAGGTGGCAAAGGCCTCAGCATGCTAACTCCCCCTCACTTGCCAATTTTACGCTCTTCTTTGAGCTGCCATGAGCTTTCAATGGAAACCGTCAACACCCTTAAAATAAGCACACTGCTGCTGGACTGCACTTGTGTACCAACCAGTATACGCTCACAGGCTTCTACAAACACACAAGCGTAACCCTGTGATGCAAACGCAGTAAAAAGCAAAGCCAAGATATTTCTCTCAGTCTTTTTTTTTTTTTGCTCACATGTGCGCACACACACAGACGTGCCAGAGAGCAGTCACAACCATCTGACAAACTGACCGCAAGACACATGTTAAATAAGACGTCATCCCCCTTTAGAGGCTGCACACTGAGTGCAACAGCCACAGCAGATGGGGATGTGCCGCCCCGTCTTTGATTGAAGGGGAATGTGACACTCTGAGGCTGTTTGAGCTACAGCTGAGGCTCACTGCACTTCATGTGGTCTCAGAAAGTCAGGAGAATCTTGTCTTTTGGTTCAAGTGCTTCCTAAGTCACCCTGAATATGCATTAAAGGCGTTGATGGGAATCAGAAATCTCTCTGCAGAAACCCTTGTTTAAAAGCCATTAAAACTATATTCTGTAATTGATAAGCTTACATCATCTTCTCAATATTGACATTTAGGATTTACTGCTGACTCTCCACTCTCCACTTTCTCTCCTGACACAGCAAATCCTCCATGAATCTCATCCTCTGACATTTAAGCTTGTACTGATGACATCACGCTCGCTGACGGTGCGGCCCAGGCTGAATCCACTGATCTAATCACCTGCCATCTGCACCTGAACAAGGGCTGTGGAAGTAATAACAAAGTGGTTTGAGACAAATACTAGGGGGCTAATAGGAAATGTATGAGTGCATGAGGACAAATAAAAACAACAGGCAAAATTGAAAATATTGTACTGCTGTACGGCCCTGTACAGGGAGAAATACGGGCTAATGCCATGCTACTGTAGCAAATCAGTTTGCAGCAAAGAAGTAACAGGTTGCAGACCTCTTTGATGGATTCCTGGTTGACTGTGAACATTGGTCTTGTTTTGAGTTAAAGCTCACTGATTCTCTGGAAGAATTTGTCAGTTGCATGATTAGTTGCTTCAAGTCATCCAAACTTTATAATGTCCAAATCCACTCTGTTTCTTGTCAGAGATGCTGAAAGTACACCGGAAAGAGCAGGAGTAAGAGCATTTCGTTTCTGAGGTGACATCAGAGGAATATTATGAGGGCTTTGTCACAAAGATTTGACATCAGGTCAAGAGAGGACTGAGGTTAAGGTTCGGTTCTTCATGTGAAGGAGTTAGGGTTTGAATGTTTCTTGACTTTCTCATTTTTATCTCATGACATTTAGTACATCTATGGCATGCATAAACTGTCAGACCTCTGAAGCTGCGTCATTCTCTGCATAATGTCACATTCAATCTAGTGAATGTTTACAATACACCTGTGATTTTGGGATTCAGGAGACCTTGACTCCTGATTTATTAATGTTCATTACCACTCAATGCATGGACTGATTTCACAGTGACAATCGACTTTTCTGCTTGGTGAAAAATGCCTAAATGTGTTCATGTCAATGACTGAATAACTAGTTCAGGCAGCATTTAAGTCAATGTTTTCCCTCTAGTTTACTCATGACAGTGACACTGATGTTATGCAGACATGAGGAATGAAGTTGTTGAGAAGTGGAGCCCATACTACAGCGGCAACCTTATAAAACACAAATATTTCCTCTAAAAATACTCATTACCCTAATATTGTTAAACTAAGCTGTAAATGCAAAAATTTGTTCTAAGCAGAGATTTGCCCTCTCATTTATATTTTTCTGCCTTCTCATTTCTGTGCTGAAAAAGAGGAAATTGCTTGACAGACACATTAAATAAATTAGTGACTAGTAGAGCTTCTCAAATGTCAGGAGTAAAAACTGTGTGCAAGGTAATTACAGCCCATACAATTACTAAAGTCAATAATCAGACCGCTATTATACTTGGTACTCGGAGGCTTGGCAGGTTTATGGTACCCTGGAGTTTCTTTCATCAGCAGACTGTGACGTTAGAAGCAACATGATGACCTATATCAACATTCATGAATATTCAAGCCCCCTTGGGTTTGGCATGGATGGTGTGAACGTCTGGTATTAGGCTAACTGGCTATGCCAACATCAGTCGCAAATCATAAATTAAAATTAAATTCCTCTTTGTTACAGACATTGCGGCGTACCACCTACGTTGCAAGCTGACATATCTCAACATTTCGGTGAATCATCAACAGAGACAAATGAAGCCTTGCGTCAATTTGCAGCTGAACAACACAACACTGGAAACCAACATGCTGATATTCAGGCACACCGATCTGATCATCTACACACAGAAAGTTTATTTTTTCTGCAACGGCTGACGTTCATTTCTGAATGCCACACTGTTAAAGGACCATCCCAGACGTCTACTGCACTGCAACTCATTTACACTTTTGATTGTTTCCCCCTCCTTTCCAAATGCTACCCAGTGTTTTGAAGTGTCATCAATCTGTTTCTCTCTATGTAGCACTCTATTATTTTCATTATTGATTAATCTACAAAATCATTTTTTCAAATTAATTGTTGTTTGCTTTTATGAAACATAAAAAATAGTCAAGAAATGTCCATCACCTTACAGAGGCAAATATCATATGAGCAGGTAATCTTGTAAATTCACACTTTTTATTTTTATGAGCTGATTATAATATGATAATAATTGCCATCCATTTTGATAGTTTACTAACAGTTTCACTGATTTCTTGATCAAAGCATTGATGGTTTCTGCTCAAAGACAACCTTGAGGTAATATATATTCAGTTACTGTAGCTACATAACTACTTTGTAAAAAGCAGACATGAGCTACACTTTACTGCGTTATCCAACCTAAATACAATTTAAAGCTTCCGGAAAGTTTGCCATGTTTTAAACTGAACACTCTCCAATAATAAATCTGTCCCTTCGAGGAGCATTTCATTGTGGATGGCCATCCTCAACACACAACCTTTCAGCCTATAAACAAGAGTCCAAGCTGTCACCCTCAATCGCCATCAGAAAGAGAAAGGGGTAAAACTGTTCGGGGTTTGAAGCACAGCTCCAGTTTGAGTTGGACCAGAGAACTCTCTCCTGGTTCACGTCCACACTGTGTTGCATATCTATCAATTTGTTATGTAATGCCAAAGTGATGCTATTATCAATTGATCTCAAAAGTTTATTTCCTTTGAGATGGAACATCTGCTGAAATTGATTTCATGATTGGTTGTTCTGTCACCACAGTCAGGGTTAGTTAGGCCACTGAGTGTGAAGGAGGTAACAGACAGGGAGTTTGGGGCCATATAGACAAGCAGGAGTGTCACCGGAGAGAAGGACAGCAAAAGGCAGCAAAAGATAGGGGGGTGGGGGGGCCATGTGCCGTGCTGACACCTGGTGCTCCAGATGACAGCTTTGTGGCCAGATGGGCCTTGTTACATGCACAAACATACACAAACATAACCACGCATGTACACTCACGCACGAACATACTGTACACATATTCTCAATTACTGCCACTGTGCATCCCAACATTTATTTAACATTTCTGTGCAATCAGCATATGCACAGTTCAGCATAGGGAAGATGGGCATGTGACCAAACAAATAAAAACATAAATAAAAAGAAACCTTTTGTAACCGTTTTCGGAAAAATCACAACCCACCAAACAATTAGTCATCAGTTTGAAAGTGGTGAGCAGGATAATGGTGTGGTTCTGATGGACAGATTAAAGAGATCCTATGGTGCATGCTCACCCTACACATATCCACCATACTCCTCACCAACTGTTATCTCCCTCCTGGTGAGTTACCACACCACCAAAAAGCCCCCCTACACTGTTTCCTTTAAAGGGCAATTATATTCAGATATGAACCAAAAAGCCTTTGTCCTCTCAGCTTTGCCAATCTCTTATGTAATTTTAAATTCCTCAGTTCCTCAGTATGGATCAACTCCTAATATAAAATATGATGTTAACAAGCCAAAAGCTAATGTGTTAGGTTTTTCGTACATGTTAATGCAGCCTAACATCATTAGATTTGAATGCATTGAAGCTTTGTAGTAACTCTTTGGTTCAAGTTTTTTTCTTTTTTTCTTCATTTCTTCAAGAACCCTGAACAATGGCTCACAAAGCAAAGTCACTGTGCAAACACCACCTTCTTACCTCCAGAGCAGCAGAGGGCTTCTTCTTTAGTTCCTCACATTTGCGAAACTTGCAGATCTGGTGGCCTGTTTTGCGATTCCGGCAGCTGCTGCATTGCTCGCAGTTAATCCGCCGTCGGCAAGGTGGACACATGCCGCAACGTTTTCGTTTCTTTTTACCGGAGTTGATAGCAGAGGCCAGCTCACTCTGCGCTGGGTACTCGGCCAGGCTGGCCATGTGTAGTGCACTGTCTGCCAGAAACACTCCAGCCGGCGTCATGATGAAAAGCCCCGGGTTGAAGGGGAAGCCACCCCCTACTCCATATGGGAAGTCAACAGGACCACCTACGGCGTCCGTGACAGACGTACCCTCCAAGTCGCTAGCCCCCGAGCTTCCATCTCCACCGCCAACTCCCACTCCCATGCCCCCAGGCAGGAGCATGTGCTCCATACCGGCCCGCTTTAACAGTGCCGCTGCCTGGGCAAAGTGCAGCAGGCCATTCTGTCCCTCCAGAACCTGTTCTAGGGTTCGGTCCAACTTGGCTGCTGTCAGTGCGGAGACAGTGGGCTGGGGCTGTGGGGGTGGCTGAGGCTTGGCCGAGTGGCTCTTACTCTCGCTATTGTCCGTGTGTCCATTGGTGGTAGCAGAGGAGACTGCCGTATACTGGGAGAGCGTACGAGAGTTTTTAAGGCTCTTACTGAGGGGCTCACTGATGATGCCACTGCGGTTCCTGCGCTCTGTGACGGGAGAGTCCTGTTTGCAGCTGCTCCGCTCCAGGTCCTCTGTCCGGCCCCCCTCCGACAGCCCGGTAGACATGGTCCAGAGCGTACGTGCCTGGGTCGGGGATGAGGGTGGAAAGGGGGCAGGGGTGAGCGAGGAGGGGGAGCAAAGACCTTTCCTCGGTCCGCACTGTGCCCCGGTGAGAGTGATGCCTCACCTTAATGGACCAACCAACCAGCCGACAACAGACAGGCCCCGGAGCCTTCTGCCCCACTACTGCTCAGCCCTCATCCACGTTCTTCCATGGGCCGTCTGGAAACTTCACAGAGAGAGAAGAGACGTATATCAATTTCTCATGGGTGATAATTTTACCAAATCAATGACAAGTAAAAATATCTCCCATTTCTGTTGGTCTGTGGCTAAACTACTTGAACTCATTCACAGACTGTTTTCTCATTTCCACATCCATCAGAAACAGTAGCATGCGTATATCAATCTATCTGACTTGGTTTTAGTTGCTTTTGGTCTCTACCGAAGGTTTTTTATCTGTTACGTTTTCTCACTTTGTTCACCAGATATTTGCTATTGCTCTCACATTGTAACGGATAACTGAACTGAACACAGAGGTGTCATCATCTTTTGTAAAGATTAAAAACAGTTGAATTAAATACTGAAATGAAAATTAAATTTCAGTATGGTTCAGTTTTTAATCCTCAATGTCGAATGTCGAAATGAATTTCTAAATTTAATTCTTTAACAGGTGTTGCCCAGTGTTTTCATTTATAGCCCAAAAAACACTGATGAAGATATGCTGATAATAAATTAAAATTCAGCCTTAGGGAACCAGAAGCTTTAATTGCCTCCCTGTTTTGTCCCCCTTATGTTTTTTTTTTGTTTGTTTGTTTGTTTGCTTGTTTGTTTTTTTAAAGCCATCAATCTACAAATCAAATTTCACAGACTCCTGACTGGTGAATCAACACCTGGTCCCCTGGTGTTTCTCTGATTCTTCAGAAGAGAAAAAGACTAAAACAAAAACTGAAAAAGAAATACCAAAGTTGCATTGAGGACAGAAATTGCTTTGGAAACTCCATGAATAAAAAAGATATACCAGAATGTAACTAAAAACAATGATATTGATTTCATTTTATTTATTTTTTCATTCTCAACTAAAAGACTAGATTGAGATAATTTCTGTTGCATAATGGCACTATACTAATAAAAACTAATAAAAGTGAAGATATTCACGCATCAAAACAAGCGTAGTTATGTCAGCATTTGATACACAACAGTTTTTGTCATTGCAGTAAGCGCCTTACACATGCGGTGTGGTATTCAACGATACTGGACACACTTCCACATCATCATTTTTGCCTGTGTTGAAATAATGCCCATATAAACTTCTGTTGATGAACTGATCTGCTGTATCCGTGTCATATTACATCTACATCTTATATTTAAATCATCTTTAGATGACCTTTAGAAAGCTCAAATTAAGGCTTTTCTATTTCTATGAACAGTGTAATCATGTAATATATACAGCATTACCGACTATCAGTGCATGGTCACTGAGCCAAGTGTCCAACATTTCAATATGAAGTGTGACAATATTTGACTTCGGAACAGAACCAAGAAAGTTTATTTTCTATGATTAACTTTTGATTGCTGTGACTTTGCTGGGACAATTAATTATTTTAAAACCCAAATAGTTTTTAAGACCGAACCTCTGGCACAATTTATTTAGGTGACATGTTAGATTAAATGAGGGGACAAGCTTACAAGAAAGGCTTCACTGGGCTGGTAGTGGCAGACTCCTCACTAAACAGAGATGCATGCATGCTTCAGCTTTTAGCGTAAAATTCCTGTGACTGCTCATCTGTGAGAAAAAAAAAAACAAAAAAAAAACTATGCTGCTATTCTCCTGACCTGTCCATGTTCACAAACAAGCATACCACCTCCCACAGAAAAGCTGAGGAAATGGCCGGGCCAGTCCTTATAAGGGAAACAAAGGGAAAGGGAGGGGAAGAGGATGGGGGGGTGGGGGGGTATCTGTGCAGTGTGTGGAAATTGGAAGGCCAGAATTAGTGGGAGGTAAAGCTTCAAAGGCAAGAGCACAGCCCCCACATTCTCACCAGCTCAGGGGGATGTGGCGCCAGTGAACCAGAGCCAGCTCCGCAGCCCCTCAGCCCCATAGTTTCAGTTTCTCCCACTATAGCACTGACCAGGGTCCAGTTTCCCAAAAGCATCTCAACACTAGCTGCATCTCGGCTCAGTTGTGGCTGGATGCAGAACAGCACTGTAAATCATCGGAGGGATACGAGGGAATTTGTGTGGTTTTATGGACTATGGGATCTGAAGACTTATGTATTTAGTGTTCAGTTATGAATACTTTAATGCTGTTAAAGGGGCTTTTACAGTGAGCCTATAATTGAACTCTATGGCAGCTGTGCATTTGTAAAAGTAAATCTGAGTAGGAACTTGTACAACAGCACTATTTCCTGATTAATTGTGGCTTGGGAGAATATCCTGCTCTGATCCAACTGCTTCATCAATGATCTAAATACAGTAAATGTGCTAAAAGACTTGAGCATTCCACATAATTAATGAATTGGCACATTATCAATAGCTAGAATAAATGGCCTCTCAAGTCAGCTACAAAGCGACAAAGTTGGCACAGCTCATGAACACTTTCAAAAATATCACTGATCGGCTATAATGTAATAATTCAGCATGGACATCATTGTCCCATTAGCCAGCAACTGATGACATCACAGGATTTTAAAAAAGAAGCAGGTCTTTCAAATGAAGCTGACATGTATTTCAACGGCTGTGTTCACTATTGACAGTATGAATGTGACACGATGCGTCTCATGGATTATCAATCCCAGCTGCTGTATGGATGGTGATGATGATGATGATGCAGTGACACACACATTTTTTTTGCTTCAATAAAATAGAAATAATGTGACAAATTACTGTGATTTTCCTTGATGGCCAGTGTTATTTTCCGCATTATAACTGATAAGAATGATTTGAGCAATAATGCTTCAGTAATTAAGGGGCTTTTCAACACTCTGTTATTAGTACACTACAGTGATGGAAACCTATACTATGTTTAGGAAAAATAAACAGATACATTTGAAGAATAGTGATATTAACTGGTTTAGTGTTACAATATTTTTCTGCCTGGCAGAGAAAAAGAATGTTATTGAAAACTCTAGAGACTAACAACCACACGTCACCAGACTTGTGCTTTACATGTTTACAGGTTGCGCTGTAGCCAAAAATCGGTGCACCACAGCACAGTTGTTGCCGTGGTCTGCCCGCTCCATACTCCCTTTCCACAGCATCTGCTATCCATCCAATGGAGCAATCAGTCACACACTTTCCCTCTTCCAGCATCTTTCACCTCCCAAATTTACACAAGAAGCATGTGTCCTTATGTGAACTGTCTCATAAATCACAACTGGTACACAGCATAGTTAATGTTGTGTCTGCTTTTAAGAATATTTACTCTCTATACACATAATGTGTTATTTCACCTTTCTTTTAATTGCTTATCTATAATTTCAGACATTCAGGAGGCTTTTACCCACAGCCAAATTATCCGAGGTGTATACTCTCCATAACCGCAGACAAACGGTTTGAAACCAGTAGAAACACAAATAAAGCAGTTCTGTGGTAAAAATCTGTGATTCATCTTCCCTGTTCCATGAACACACAGTGTTGGATGGGTTGGGATCTGAGCTGCCCAGCATTTGTTTTGCCTTTTTGTCCAATAATTTAAGACAAGACATTCAATAGCTAAAAGTACAAAGCTGAATATGTAGTTTAAAACCAAAACAAAACGCTATCAACAGGCCACTAAATCAAATGAACTGTTTCTGATTAAAATCACACAATTCTGACGGTTTGAACAGCTCAGGAGGTATATAGCACAGTTCTAGCTGTTTTTAGTCATTTTAATGTTTAAGATCTACATATTATAGCTTTAATGCTGGAGTTCACATTCATCTCTGGCTTCTCTGAATTGACTGGATAAGTGCTCTATAATTAGCCATCATATAGCCATCAACATATTTGACACTTCTTGCACCTCAAACTGTGACAAAATAAATAAGTATAGATATTTCTGTATTTCTTTATGTATCTGCAATAGACGTGCTGTAAAGGCTTAGCAAACAAAGACAAGGATCAAGATATTGATGGTCCCAATGATCAATACGGCCCAACAACTAGGTGCATGAAGTCTTTCTCAGATCAGCCAATAAGCTCAGCTGATTGCACAATATGGGTGTGGCCTGTGAGAACAATAATTGGTGGCTGAAAATGCAGAAAAACTGTTGATGATTTTTTTTTTAAAGCTGTTCCTTTAAAGGATGATCATCATTATAGACAAAACTGAATCTGTTTTTGTTCTTTTTTACTACAGCTGTCAGGTTAGTGGCCAGTCTGATAAAATATTCCACATTGCTTATGAAGAAATGTGATGACTGTATTAATTGAAGAAAGACACATATAGTCTTCCATCAACTGGACATGTTTTGGTGAATCAGCTGATGTCAGCTTGAATGCTATCTGCTATTGTATACTGACTTTGGTTTCAGTACACTGTGGCCGCAGTGTCAGTGAGAACACAGCCTATACCAAATTTCTTTCAAACAGCCCCACACAAACAGTGGCACATTGTCGTTAGAGTATGTAATGTGGTGTCTGGATATTTCTCTGTCGTGATACGAACTGAAACTCAGCCCGGTATCAATGAGCTGACACTCAAAGGGAAATTTCAAAATATTGGGAAATGTGTTGATTTGCTTTCTTGCCAAGGGCTGGGTGGGAATAATGATGCTACTGTTGTGTCTGCACGCGAAATATGAAGCTACAGGCAAGAGCTTAGCTTAACACAGAGACTGGAGTCAGGGAAACAGCAAGCATGGCTCTGTCCAAAAGTAACAAGATCCACCTACCAGCCCCTTGCAAGCTCCCCAATTAACATGTTTGATCCTGTTTGTTTAGTATGAACAAAAAAAAACAACAATTCATTAACCGGGGTCAAGTGCTGTACTATTTGTCCAGGACCAGCTGCCAGGCAACTGGGTTAGACAGTCCAGGAAGTTACCGGTCTTGGCCAAGACATAGTCTGGGATATTAAGCTTCTTTCAAAAACAATGAAACGCCTGATGTATATATATGATGTATATATCGTGTATACCTGACCTCTAGATGGAAAAAGTATGAAGTATGAAAGCATTGTAAAGCCAACCAAATCCACAGATAAATGTGTCAGAGGTTCAGAATAAGAGTCTCTGACAAAATCTGGCACAGGCTGTAACAACAAAACAGAGATTTTCGTTTTATTTGGGACATTTACAACAACTTTAAATCACTAAATCACCTGTGAAGGAGGCTTGCCTTTAACAAATTGTAGGTTCACAGCACTAAACATGACGATTAGCCTACCTCCTGACAGCAACAGCACTGCTGGGCGAATATTATCAGCACTATGACACTTGTATGAGCACGAACAGCTCATTTGACACTCACACGCGGCTCCCGGCTCCTAATTGTCAAACGCTTTCACAGTTAACCTTGAATACACATCTTTTCAAATGATATCGCTCCTCGTGTGCCCTGATTTACACCAGCCATCATGAGAGGATTCACAAGAGGGATGCATGTCACTCGACAATAACGTGACCACTGACTGAAGGATGAAAGTGGAAGAAAGCATTTAGGGTCAGTGTGTGGGCATATAGATATAAAATCAGTTATAGATTGTTATGCTATATGTGTGTGTGTGTTGTTCTGGGCTAATCTCTTTCAGAACAAAAATCTGTACAGAAAAACAAACAAAAGCTACCAGGAATCTGAGATCTTTCTCTTTTGGGGCTGCTTAAGTATTCTACACATATGGACTGCCTCATATTACCCGCTGGAGGCATTTATGAGTTCAGTTCAACCCCTGAAGGATAAACTCAAGATATTAATTGATATTCAATTCAATAGACAAACTCATGGATCAAGTGTGACTGGATCTCTTGTTAGCCAATTAAACTTAAAGGAGTCAAAACTCTCAGTAAGCATGAAGTAATCAGCCTGAATGTGAATCAGGACTCTTCAGCCCAATAAGTTTCCTTTCCTGACGTCAGTGCGTGCGCAGGTGACCACAGTCACCTCTTCAGAAAAGCTGAGCGACACACAGTGCAACGTCCTCCGCCAGCTCCGCCAACAGCTGACTACACCTCTACCGACGCGGGAAAAGACTCCGTGCGGGAGTTGAGGGCGACGCAAATGCGGCGTCCTCAGTCTGCAGACGCTGTCTGCGGAGCCGCCGCTCCGCCGCGGTGAGCAGCACAGTGGCTGTTCCTCCCACCTCCTGTCTACAGTCAGGCGCACACACACGCACACACACACACACACACACACACACACACACACACACACACACACACACACACACACACACACACACACACGCACACACACGCACGTGCACAAACGCAGCGGAAGTTAAAAAGCGTGGTGATAATAATTAGACTCCAGGCTCCATCCGCTGTCCGCAACCCGCTGCGTCTTTTTCTCCCTAATTAGACGATGTAGGGAAAAAGTTGGAGGAGGAAAACAGCAAACTGTGACTCCAAATGATCGGCCAACATATGGAGCAGATACCGGTGGATGGCATGAGGCGGGTGGGGAACGTGTGGGGGGGTAAATCTTTGGGTACCTCTGTGAAAGCTACCTTTTAACTTTCTTATGATGCTCGGAGAAAAAACAGGAAGCAGAGATAAGAAATAAGACCAACGTGAATTTTGTATCTATATATATATAAAATATGCTAAATTCTTCGTGGCAAACTTCGTCTCAGGAAAACTGCTGTCCATATATGAGATTTGGGGCTGACAGCGGATTAGGCAAAAGTTTCAATTAAAGGCTGCGGGGCGACGACCGGAGAGAGTCTGTTGTCCAATGCAGGCACGATCCGAGTCTAATGCGCGCTGATCTTTTCTTTCATTAACTGGCAGCGTCAAGTTTAGTGCGCATTACTAACAGCTGATTCCCAATAAAAAAAAGCACCGGGCTGTCTGCTCAGGACCGAGCCGATCTCTGTCAGCGCTGAATAAAGAGAAACGAGGGTTGTTCTTCAAAAACTGAGAACAGCTTGTAAAATACATTTTACATTACATTACATTACATTACATACATTTTTTATTCCATCTCAGCGCAGTGCCGGAGCACCATGGCACAGCTTTTGTTTGTTTTGGTTTTTTATTACTATTATTTTTCGATGTATTTTATTTTAAGCTGGTTAAAATATCGGGCTTTTGTCTGGACTCAGTGATCTATGAGCACGGTAGCCTGTCTGCGGTACCAGCACAGCCTCTGGTCTGCAGATATAACAGGAGCCCCTGTTCACCCTGCTATAACTTGATCCTATAAGAAGATGACATGCCAACTTTCAGCAGACTTCAACAAAGTATGACCCCCCCCAGACACACACACTCACACACACACACACGCACATACACACACACATCCAACCCCTCCTCCCTCCTCTTCCATGTATCTGCATATTTGCAAACACGGGCCCATTTTATTCGCACCTACCAAAGCAGATCGGAGTGAAGGGGAGGGCTTCCACAGTCCGAGCGGTCCGTCTCTCAGTCTGCCGTGCAGAATGGTGACAAAAAAAAAAGAAAAAAAAAGAAAGGGCAGGGGGAAAAAGCTTATTCTCCGGGAACACAATCCTACAGAGTGTCTGCCTTTTAATGACAAATGTGAAAAGAAAAAAAAAATTCGCCGTCAGTTATTGTGGAAAAGCGTACTTTCTCAGAGGCTGAACGCGTGGGTTCCCCCAGCTTTCTCGGTCCTTGCAATCCCACCTCTACATCCCCGCTTGCAGAGAGGAACATGCAAACACATTTCATAGATTTTTGGAGCTTCGCGGAAAAACCGAACTGGATTTTTTTCTGCGCGCTCCGTCTGAGGCCACAACAAACTGAGACGAGCCTCGGGTTTGATTCGGGGGGGGGGGCTGTTTCAAAATAAAATCATGGCCCGAGAGGAGACTGACTGTCGTCTGTCTTTCATTCTCATCTGTCTCTGTCGTGCTGGCTGGCGACGGAGACGGCGTCTTTTTCTTTTCTCTGAATTAAAAATATATAAAAAATATAACTGATATATAAAAGAAAAAATATTTTTGAAACGGTAATATTTTAAACACGGATGGGGTTGATTTGTTTAAATGAAGTGCCTCCTTTGTAGATAGATAGGGGAGATCAGAGGTTACCCAGAATGCCAAGCTGACAGGACTGAGATCCCTCCCTCCTCTCCTCCTCTCCATCAGTCCGTGAGTCCACTCCACCTCTTTCAGCTGCCCAGTCTGCTGGCAGGCGGCCAACCCAAGTGTGTGGAAATGACACCGCCAGGGCGGCAGAGATTTTCCTTCATTTCTCTCCTTCCCGATCGCAGACTGGCTGACATTGGCTAGAAAGTGGAGCAGCTCGTCAGGGACAATCAATGCGAATCGATCGAGCTGTGCGGTTGAAGCTCTGGAGCTGGAAAATATCGCGGCAGCTGAAAGAGAGAGAGAGAGGGAGAGAGAGAGAGAGAGGGGGGGGGGGTGCTTTGCTAACTCTGCCAGTTGCCAAACAACCTCCCTGCAAACAAATATGCTCTGGCTCTCATAAACATGACACTTACTTAGTAAATACTAATGTCAAAAAGCTACCAAATGCGTAATTGCGTAATTTGTGCCAAAAAAAAGTTATTTTCTGTCCTGTCAAGCGTAAAAACTTTTTAAAGTAACAGCTTATAATATCAAATGTTAAGTCTGAATGCTACACATAGCTATTTCACTTTCTTTGTTTTCTTTTTATTTGTGACATGAACTTACAAAGTTTATCTCAGCAAGCAGACATTTCTCAAGCTGAAATCTGGTTGGAATATTTTGTGTCCCTCTAAAGAACCAAGACTGTCTATATTAATGGTGTTATTCAAAAATTATACATTGTGATTTTCATTATTTTGGAGCAAAGGCACTAAATTTATCTTACAATATCAAGTAAAGTGTTCGTAACTATGTTTTCTGCCTTTCACTCTGTTAGTGAGTATATAAAAAAGTGAGTGTCATTTATTACGATGATGAGTGTCTCATTATGAAGTATTTCTCCCTGGTGACAGAGTTATTGTTTAACATTCAAATGAAATCCTCCTCAGATTGTAAAGCCTGCATGGCTGTGTGGCGTCTTCACCTCAAAGATGAGGAATTATGCAGCAACAACAATAGGTAACATGAGTGCACAAAAGACCAGCAACACAAAACATATTGCAGAAAAGTTGTTTTTCCAAAAAGATAAATAAATCATCCCATACCGCCTGTGCATTCACTGTCTCTCTTGTCTCTCTGTTTTTGCTCCGCTCAGTTTCATAACAGATAGCTCATCTAAATAAGTGACACAATTCAGGGTATGAACTTGGTGTAACAGTGCACTTCCAAATGAAGAGTTGAATAAAAATTATCCTTTCATGTTGTGTCCCAAACACAAGAATATGGAGATTACATCCACGCAGCATGGAACCACTTTCACAGCAAAATACATTTCAGACGTAATGCTATGTTGCTCACAATTTATTCTTCCTCAGCGCATCAGACAAAATGTTTGTGTTGCATAAAATGTCAAAAAAAAAAAAAAGACTTCACTGACTGACAGGGTTAAACTAAGGTGGGATCACAGTCCCTTATAAGTGTGGATGGATGAGGAGTCGTGAATAACAGTATGGATAACATTGTGCTATGACACTGGTGTTAAACTACAGGCACTCTCAAACTAAACATCTTTAACTTGAGACACACATAAACATCCTAATGCTTCATACACTGGCACATATCGGCACTGAGTCGCATAAATGAACCAGACTAACTGGAAAGAAGCAGGGCTGGACTAATGACTTTTCAGACGTTGAGCTGTAATAAAGGTAGGCTGCTTCAACTGATGATCTAATTTGTTACACGACAGTGTACACACTATGCCACCCAGGTCTCTTATATTTTATTCACCACTCTGACTGAAGCATTTGAGTTGATGGACAGTAGATGTTGGATCAATCCTGACTAAGGTGCTGATTCCCAGAATTTGACTAATTTGATAGACATGTTTGTCTAACAAATTCAGCCAATAATCTTTGTTGTCACTCAGCAAAGCTGTTATCAGATTAAAATGAAAAACTTGGACTTAATTATTGACAAAACTGATTTAGCACTAGGTTTTGGATGATTTTTTGGATTAGCAGATTATTTAAGGAAACAGTTTTGGATTTACAGCATTTATAGAGAGGCCTGTCTTACAACAGGGAGGGAAAAAGTTGATCTGTAAACACTTGCAGAAAGTTACCCCTGACAATGCTAAATACCTAAACCACATTTGGGTTTGTGAAGATTCAAGCCCAGAGGAACCATATTTCTTTTCACCGATTAGGGAGACTTTTGACTTTTAATTGTACAGTTTCTGTATGTTTCCCATCAAGGTTTTAGACCATGACCCTCAAAATATATAATCAAGATGCATATGTTTAAGCAGGAATAATATAAAACCCACTGTGACCACATTCTGTGTCTCTTTTGTTGCATTCTAAATGTCCTCTGTTTTGACCTTCTAAAGTCCTCTATCACTCGTCTGGAAAGGCAGGAATATTACACTGAAGTCTGCAATCGCACGTGTCTTTCATAGGTTGAAAAGAGGGTCAAAAAGAGAAAGCACGGGAGAGAGGAAGAGTCATGCATGGATAGATGGGTAGGAGGGAGCAAGCAGTGTCTCTTGGACATGTTCTGGTGGGTGCACTGAACCCCGGAGGCTGCAGCCATATTCAGCTCTTTGTTGTTTTCGTTCTGCACAGGGAGACGGGGTACTTTCCTGAGCTGGGGAGGAGGATTAGCGTTGCATGGCCTCCATCCCCAGCTGCACACATGACCAACACCGTAGGAAAGCCCCTCAAGACAGCCCAGAAAGAGGTACGTAAGGGATGAAGAAAGCAGGGTGAGACACGAACATGAGCTTTCTCCAATGCTGTGGAATGTTGTCGGCCCTGTAAAGTCTCCAATTGATCGCTGTAACACACTTTCAACCTCACCATTGTTTCTGAGAGGCTGCCTTCTTGTCCTACAGCTTGTCTCTACAGTTTCTCTCCCAGCTTACATGTCTCTCTTTCTCATTGTTCAGCAGCACAAACCCTTTTCAGCATCAGTAAATATCATTAGTCCACTTACACATTTAGCTCGATGTTTCCGTTTGTCTATGGAAATCAGCAGTGATTTCTAATACTTGACAGTCTATAAAGACGCCTGTTGTCATTAGGCTGGATCATGGCAAGGTTCTCTTGTGGTCTTGTTGCTTAAAATTTTGAGTCCAGGGGGAGCTATAATGTAATTGCGTTATAAATAATAAAATTGGATTGACAACATTAACCTGCATTATCCAAGACCCAAATGTGTGATACATGATATATTGGCAGCAAAATAAGGATCATCTGTCCACAAAACTATTTAGCTGATGGTGTATTGTTCCACGTGCTCTTTCTTTTCACACACACTTCCCCAAAAGTTTTTTTTTTTTTTTCAGACATTAAAAAAAACCTTCAAAATGACACTGGTTCGAACTGTTGTAAAATAATCTTAATCACTTATGTTTTTAAAATCTCAGTGTGCTTGTTTTTAAGCACAACTCTACTCTTTATATCTGCACCATCTAGCCACAGTAACTCCTCAGTGCATGGTTTTTACATTTTAGTGATTAAGGAAATGTCCAATGTGTTGACTACTGAGCTGGTGAGTTGGCGCTAGGTGTATTTCTTTATCCACAGTTTACTACCTTCATGTTCAGCTAAACTGTAAACTGACCACACCCTGGCCCCTGGATATTGTTAGAACATTGATGTGATGTCTCTCTTCTCGTTTAATGCTATGTTTAATTAAAACCTATTATAATATTGGACGACATTATAAATGCACTTTGCCAAATGATTTACTTATTTCAGTTTTACTACAGTCTTAAATTTTAATGCTGTTCGTTAAAACAAAATTGGCTCTATAAACCACAACATAATCCAGATTACATAAATGGGGGTATCCAAATAAATGTTGTCTCAGGACCTGGCATATGCAGGGCCACAGGTGTCATTTATATGGTTGTAAAATATTTACTTAATCAGTATGTGATATGATTGAGCAACAGCTTGGAAAATGAGCAGTTAGGATACAAAGGAAAAAAACTGATGTGTCCATATGCTTGTGAATTCTTCTTCGGTATTTTCAAAACAAAACATTTTGCTGATGATGAAATTGAATCACACACAACCTGGCTTGTAATTTAATTGCTTGTGGTGTTGACAGGACTGCAAGTAAATAACTGTGAGTTCATTGTGTTGGAACATACAGCTGGATAAGCCACAGTATGTTGGAATAGGACGTGTCTTCGTGCCATTTTCCCTTCTGTCATGCCAGGACAGCGTGCCAGCAAAAACAGCATTTTAAGGAGGGGTCTGCAAACGGGTCTACCAACAGGTCTTTGCCTCTAGAAATGTACTCTTGCACACATTTTCTGTTGACACACCAATCAACTCTTCCAAAAATAAAAATAAATAAAATAAAAAGAGAGCAATAGCGGTAATCATTGTATATCAATACTTGTGTGTATAACCAGAACTTTTGCTTATTTAGACCCTATACTGAACAGACAATAAGCAGCACAACAGCACAAACCTTACCGTAGCTCCCTTTCTTCTTTCTCATCACTCTCTGGTTTATATGGCCCAGCAATATTGGCAACTTCAAGGACATCCCACAGGCACCTAGGACAGGTATTGGACAGTCTGCTAAACTGAGTCTCTAAAGTGTTATGGATTTTGTGTTGCATTTTCCTGTCCAGCTTGGACAGTTCTAAACCGGACATGCCTTGTGCGAGCCTCACAGTTTCATGCCGGAGAGGCCTGCTGCCTGATGAGCAACAGTGGCTCCATTTTCAGAGATTTATTACTCATCCTGCCACTAATCACATGCTCAGCCTCATCTGTCAGGAAGCAAGTGCTTCTATTGTATTGACTGACAGTGTGAGGACAAAAAGCATGACATAATTACATCAACAACTGCGTAGCCTGTAATACTAAATATGTAGAGTCACCGCCTTCTCAAATGATCGTGTCTGTAAATCTAAAGAGTGCCCCTCATGTAGCAGCATCAGCCACCAGCTGTTGCTGATGTTGCAGTTAAAATCAGGGTCAGGGCCCCATCTAGTGGTACATCTTCACATAGGCTCACCCACCACACCAAACCTCTGCACAGCACCTTGTGTTCAGCGGAGGACTGCTGTCCCAGTCCTGCTCCACAAACACACTCAGGGAGTCATACGTCCCCCTGGCCATTAGACGGCACATAAACTCTGCCTCCACTACAACAATTACACTCAGTTTCACTTTTAGGTTCATGGCTGTCCTCAAATTGTGTTTGTTTGTTTGCACTAGCCCTTCATGTATGAGTCTCTGCTTCTCAATCAAAATAACAATATATATATATACCAAACTAGCTCTCCTGCTGTTCTATTGCCGGTCACCAAGGGTATGTTCAATCAAATCAAATCAAATCAAATCAGATTATATTTCAAATTATATTTGTATAATTTGTATATATATTTTCCTAATGTTTCTCAGGTGGGACAAAGGACATGTCATGGTCAAAAATTACTCCAAGGTTTCTTACAGTGGAGCTGGAAGCCAAAGTGAGCCCGTCCAGACTGATGAGATGATTTGATAGTATTTTTCTGAGGTGCTTAGGGCCGAGTACAATAACTTCTGTTTTGTCAGAGTTGAGAAGTAAAAAATTTTCAGTCATCAATGAAAACACGTGCTGATGATTAGCATCTTTTTTTCTGGTTCAACAGTGCGTTTTCTCCCAACTGTGTGCAGCCCTTGAAATCTGTTTGTATCTGTTTGTTTGGTGTATTTCTAAAATAGAGTCAGCCACAAGTGAATCATTTGGAATCTTCTTTTTTATGTTTTGTCCTGCACAACTTGTGTACGGCTCGGCCCCAAAAAACAGCAACTGAGAGCTAGGCTAAAAAGCTGTAAGAAAGACATGTTACTAAAACACACTTTGTGTTACAGCTTTTTCGCAGTTTTAAAGAAGAGCAGTGCGAGAAAAAGCTTTTATTGCCAGGACGGATAACAAAGATGAGCATCACAAGTACTGAAGAGGCCATTCTCATATTTCAGACCAGATGTCACTACTGCTGCTGATAGTACTGATAAATCACATTATGACAAAGATGCAAATGAGCATAATTGTAACAGGAATAATCAATAAATATAATTGCATGAATATTCCATTGCATTTACTCATTCAGTCTGGAGTAATTATTTATATTAGGAAAAAAGTAGATAAAGCAGGGTCACATGACGCCTCACAGTGGCTTAGATGGATAGAAAGGTGTTTAATGGACACAGGTGACACAAATTAATAAGGGCAAGGAGAAGCTATTATTCAGTCAAATTTGAATAATAGATTTAAATATGTTATCTGTATTTCTGCTGAGATTAAGACAGCTGAGTGCAAACGTCACCGGCTTCCACTGCCCTCCATCTGTATTTTACTTAGAGGTGTTCATCATTAAAATTGTGCATTGTCTCTGTGAAATCATTCCTCTCTAAAAAAACAAAAATCAACATAATTTGTTTTTGAATTTTGAGTTTTGTTTCAAAAGTTGCGTTTAGATTTTTGGTCACATTAAACTGCAACTTGTTTCTGACACAGTACATTATTTTGAATTTGATGCCTTCCATTAATATAATTTTCCTTAACAGCCTTCATGTGTTGATGATGAGGGTCTGTCAATAAGACAGTTTGTCATGGTTAGCTAAATGGAGAGTGAGACTTACCTTACAGGCATTACGCAGGGATCAAAAGCCCACAAATTAAAGTGTTTGTGTGTCTTAATTGATACTTTATGTTATCGCCATA